>NC_056441.1:22743526-23046026 GCF_018296145.1 Oncorhynchus tshawytscha
ATGTTGCTGTTTATTTGAGCTTTGGCCAAATCCAACCTTGAACTGTTGCACCAGCCAAGCAGCCAAGCACACACACACACACACACACACACACACACACACACACACACACACACACACACACACACACACACACACACACACACACACACACACACACACACACACACACACACACACACACACACACACACAGTCTACCCATATCAAGGTGTATTTGTTTTTCCCTGCCCACACACAGTGTAGGTCCTCCCAAAGCAGGTATTTCCCCCCACACACACACACACACACACCCACACACCCCACACACACACACACACACACACACACACACACACACACACACACACACACACACACACACACACACACACACACACACACACACACACACAGTGGTACAGAGGGTGGCTGTCTGTGGTTTGAGTTTGAAGCCGTTGCATTGATAACCAGTAGCTGTGACTGGGAGACTGTGTGTCCGTCCCGCCTCGCTCTCCTCCTCTCCTCCACTTCTCCCTCGACCAGTCACTCTCTCTTCTTCTCCTCCTCTCCTCCCTCGCCCAGTCACTATCTCCTCCTCTTTCCTCTCGCCTAGTCAATCTCCTCCTCCCTCGCCCAGTCACTATCTCCTCCTCTCTCCCCTCGCCTAGTCACTATCCCCTCTTCTCTCTCCTCGCCTAGTCACTCTCTCCTGGGCCACCGCTCCAGGACTGCGCTCCCTCTTCTCTGGTGCTAAGGTCGTTTTTGGTCCCTTTTGGTACTTTTTGGGTCCTGTTCCAGTTGGATCTTTCAGTCATCATGATACCCTCTCCGCCATTGTTCCTGTTGCTGCTCGGCCTCATGGGAGCGCATGCCACCGCTCCCGTGTCCGTGGACCTCCGCACCGCTGCCGCCATGGGTAAGAACCTCCTGACCTCTAACCCTGACCGAATATCTAAAACCTAAACATTAATTGTATCCCTTAACCTCTAACCGTTAGTTATAACCCATATTGCCTCCACAATGGGTCAAGATTCATGATCCACTGACTTGGACTCTTAGCCCAACCCTAACCCCTAAGCCCTAACCCCTAACCCATTATTCCTAACCCCAGTTTGCCCCTGACCCCAAATGGTGCAGTCACTTAGCCTCAGAGCCCCCTAAACAACCATCGTACCCTTTCCTAACCCCTAACCCCTGCATCTCTCCATCTTTCGGTCTTTCCTCCTCCTGGTGGTGTCTGCTGTGTAGAGTGGAACAAACAGAGTGGGTTCTAGAGATAGATTATATGGCTGCTGGTCTAAGGCACTGCAGTCCCTGGTTCGAATCCAGGCTGCATCACATCCGGCTGTAATTGGAAGTCCCATAGGGCGGCGCACAATTGGCCCAGCGTCGTTCGGGTTTGCCTGGAGTAGGCCGTCATTGTAAATAAGAATTTGTTCTTAACCGACTTGCCTAGTTAAATAAAGTTTACATAAAAAATTGAATCACACAGAGAAATCTGCCTCAATGATTGTTGGTGTTCCAAGCTGGTGCTGGTTCGAAGCTCTTTAGGGTATAGAGGTGGATAGAGTTCTAGCTGTATGTGGTTGGATACTGACTCCAATTGAGCCAGTCAGGGAACATTGAATGGATGTTATAGTTTCAAACTATTTGTTTTTGTGTTAGAATAGTTTATTAAGAGTTTGTTGCTTGTGGGAAGTGTCAGTGTGCTTGAAAGTTTGGCGTTGGTATAAGTATTGTAGTGAATTGTTAAGTTAGGTGTTCAAGTGTGTGTGGTTGTGTGGTTGTGTATGTGTGTGTGTGGGATGTTAGAGGAGGTGCTGTATAAACTGCTGCAGTGAGGGAGCGATGGAGGTGAAGGGGGAGAAGGGAGATCAGTGATGTTGCTTAAACATAGGGTATGAACAATCACATACAGCTACACTCTACTACATACAGCTACACTCTACTACGTACAGCTACACTCTACTACGTACAGCTACACTCTACTACGTACAGCTACACTCTACTACGTACAGCGACACTCTACTACATACAGCTACACTCTGCTACATACAGCTACACTCTACTACGTACAGCTACACTCTACTACATACAGCTAACGTACAGCTACACTCTACTACGTACAGCTACACTCTACTACATACAGCAACACTCTACTACATACAGCTACACTCTACAACGTACAGCTACACTCTACAACGTACAGCTACACTCTGCTACACTATGCTACGTACAGCTACACTCTACTACGTACAGCTACACTCTACTACAGTCAGCTAATGTACAGCTACACTCTACTGCATACAGCTACACTCTACTATGTACAGCTACACTCTACTACATACAGCTAACGTACAGCTACACTACTATGTACAGCTACAATCTACGTACAGCTACACTCCTCTCTCTCTCTCCCTCGTTCTCTACTGCCTCTCTCTCTCCCTCGTTCTCTACTGCCTCTCTCTCTCCCTCGTTCTCTACTGCCTCTCTCTCTCCCTCATTCTCTACTGCCTCTCTCTCTCTACTGCCTCGCTCTCTCCCTTGTTCTCTACCGCCTCTCTCTCTCTACCGCCTCTCTCTCTACTGCCTCTCTCTGTCTACTGGCTCTCTCTCTCTCTCTCTACTGCCTATCTCTCTCCCTCGTTCTCTACTGCCTCTCTCTCTCCCTCGTTCTCTACTGCCTCTCTCTCTCTCTCCCTCATTCTCTACTGCCTCTCTCTCTCTACTGCCTCGCTCTCTCCCTTGTTCTCTACCGCCTCTCTCTCTCTACCGCCTCTCTCTCTACTGCCTCTCTCTGTCTACTGGCTCTCTCTCTCTCTACTGTCTCTCTCTCTACTGCCTATCTCTCTCCCTCATTCTCTACTGCCTCTCTCTCCCTCGTTCTCTACTGCCTCTCTCTCTCTACTTCCTCTCTCTCTACCACCTCTCTCTCTCTCCACTGCCTCTCTTTCTACTGCCTCTCTCTCTCTACTGGCTCTCTCTCTCTCTACTGCCTCTCTCTCTCCCTCATTCTCTACTGCCTCTCTCGCTCCCTCGTTCTCTACTACCTCTCTCTCTCTACTGCCTCTCTCTCCCTTGTTCTCTACTGCCTCTCTCTCTCTACTGCCTCTCTCTCTACTGCCTCTCTCTCTCCCTCGTTCTCTACTGTCTCTCTCTCTACTGTCTCTCTCTCTCCCTCGTTCTCTACTGCCTCTCTCTCCCTCATTCTCTACTGCCTCTCTCTCTCCTGCCTCTCTCTCTACTGCCTCTCTCTCTCCCTCGTTCTCTACTGCCTCTCTCTCTCTACTGCTCTCTCTCTACTGCCTCTCTCTCTACTGCCTCTCTCTCTCCTTTGTTCTCTACTGCCTCTCTCTCTACTGCCTTTCTCTCTCCCTCGTTCTCTACTGCCTCTCTCTCTCTATTGCCTCTCTCTCTTCCTCGTTCTCTACTGCCCCTCTCTCTCTACTGCCTTTCTCTCTCTCTCTCTACTGCCTCTCTCTCTCCCTCGTTCTCTACTGCCTCTCTCTCTACTGCCGCTCTCTCTCCCTCATTCTCTACTGCCTCTCTCTCCCCCTCGTTCTCTACTGCCTCTCTCTCTGCCTTTCTCTCTCCCTCATTCTCCACTGCCTCTCTCTCTCTCTCTCGTTCTCTACTGCCTCTCTCTCTACTGCCTCTCTCTCTACTGTCTCTCTCTCTCCCTCGTTCTCTACTGCCTCTCTCTCTACTGCATCTCTCTCTCCCTTGTTCTCTACTGCCCCTCTCTCTCTACTGTCTTTGTCTTTCTCTCTACTGCCTCTCTCTCTCCCTCATTGTCTATGACTCACTGTGACTCTCTCTATTTCTCTCTCTAGCTTGCTGTATTGTGTGTATTTTACTTTGTTGAGGTGACAGTAGACTGAGCTGTTTTTGGAAAACGTATCTTCTCTCTCTCATCATCTTCATCATCATCGTATCTATAACTCAAAATCATCTAAGGTTTCCTCTCAGTCTGGTTCAGTCTGGTTCAGTCTGGTTCCGGGTGATTAATACATCCAGACTCATTGACCTCTCACTCTCTCTTTTTGCTCCCTCTATCTTGTCTCCCTTTCATACCATCCATCCCTTCCTCCCTCCCTAATACCCCACTCTCTCGCTCTCTCTCTTTGCCCCTCCCTTTATTTGCTCCTCCCTCTTACCTTTCTCCTCACTCCTTGCATCCTCATGCCTGGTTCTCACTCTCCCTCTCCACTCTTTCACTCCCCCTCCCCAACACTTTCACTCCCCCTTTCTACTCTTTCCTCCCACTTCTCCCTCTTGTCCTCTCCCCCACCTCTACAAATCCCTCCTCTCTCAATTGAATTCAAAGAGAATATGAACAGCAGAATTGACCAGCCATTGAAGATTTTCTGAATAGGAATTTGAATAGTAGTAATCATTGTCACTAATAATAATCAATCCCCCCTCCAGCGGCAGGTCTCTGTAACACTCGCCCCACAGACCTGGTGTTCATCGTGGACAGCAGTAGGAGCGTGCGTCCGTCAGAGTTCGAGCAGGTCAAGGTGTTCCTGGCCAAGGTCATCGAGGGACTGGATGTTGGACCTGACGCCACACGGGTCGGAGTGGTCAACTATGCCAGCCGTGTCAAGAATGAGGTGTGTGTGTTTGAGTGGTGAGATATAGAATTTTAATGGACTCCATAACTGCCCTGATATTCACTGATGTCCACACGTTCTGTATGCTGCCCCCTTCTGACTCTCCTGAGTACTACATCACCGCTATGTTGTCCCCAAAAGTTCCAAGATAATCTATTTAGGATGTACTCACACACACACACACACACACACACACACACACACACACACACACACACACACACACACACACACACACACACACACACACACACACACACACACTCTTTGTCTCTCTCCAGCTGTCTCTGAAGACCCATAAAACCAAGGCAGGTCTGGTAAAGGCTGTGACTAAGATCGAGCCCCTGTCCACTGGCACCATGACCGGCCTTGCTATCCAGTTCGCCCTCAACGTAGCTTTCAGCGAGGCTGAGGGCGCCCGCATCAAGTCCCCAGACATCAGCAAGGTAGGTTAGACGCACACCAGACCTGGGTTCAAATCCTTTCTGAAATCTTTAAAATACTTACATTTTCTTTAGCCTGCCTGTAGTGCCAGATGGGTGGGTTTTACATTTTGGGGACTTTGTATTTGGTCCATTGCAACAGGCAAGCTCAATCAAACACCTTGGCCTTTACACAACCCTTATCGCCAATTTGTGTCTCAGCGACCGGATGCTGTTTTATGTCTGCGTGACCTAACCTGGTTCCTGTTAATCAACTAGTCTATCCAACTAATGTCGTATCGTTGCCATATCTCCTCCAGGTGGCCATCATTGTGACAGACGGTCGTCCCCAGGACAACGTAAAGGAGGTGGCGGCGCGTGCCCGGGATGCGGGTATCGAGCTATACGCCATTGGCGTAGGGCGTGTAGACCTGAATACGCTGAAGCAGATCGCCAGCGAGCAGCTGGACGACCACGTGGACTACGTAGAGAGCTACTCAGTCATCGAGAAACTCACAAAGAAGTTCCAGGAGGCTTTCTGTGGTGAGAGAGGGAGGGAGAAAGAGGGAAAGACAGGAAGGACAGAGAAGGGGGAGAAAGAGGGAATGAAAGAGATGGTAATCATAAGATGGCCATACTATAAAAGACTAACATTGCAATATGGTCTGATATGTTACTCATAAGTGGTCTGTTCTAGTGTGGCCTATTGACAAGGAGAGAGGATGTGTTTGACAAGGAGAAAGGATGTGTTTGACAAGGAGAGAGGATGTGTTTGACAAGGAGAGAGGATGTGTTTGACAAGGAGATGGTATGTGTTTGACAAGGAGATGGTATGTGTTTGACAAGGAGAGAGGATATGTTTGACAAGGAGAGAGGATGTGTTTGACAAGGAGAGAGGATGTGTTTGACAAAGGAGGGAAGGAGAGAGGATGTGTTTGACAAGGAGATAGGATGTGTTTGACAAGGAGAAAGGATGTGTTTGACAAAGGAGGGAAGGAGAGAGGATGTGTTTGACAAGGAGATAGGATGTGTTTGACAAGGAGAAAGGATGTGTTTGACAAAGAGATGGGATGTGTTTGACAAGGAGAGAGGATGTGTTTGACAAGGAGAGAGGATGTGTTTGACAAGGAGAGAGGATGTGTTTGACAAGGAGAGAGGATGTGTTTGACAAAGAGATGGGATGTGTTTGACAAGGAGAGAGGATGTGTTTGACAAGGAGAGAGGATGTGTTTGACAAGGAGAGAGGATGTGTTTGACAAGGAGAGAGGATGTGTTTGACAAGGAGAAAGGATGTGTTTGACAAAGAGATGGGATGTGTTTGACAAGGAGAGAGGATGTGTTTGACAAGGAGATGGTATGTGTTTGACAAGGAGAGAGGATGTGTTTGACAAGGAGAGAGGATGTGTTTGACAAGGAGAGAGGTTGTGTTAGACAAGGAGAAAGGATGTGTTTGACAAGGAGAGAGGATGTGTTTGACAAGGAGAGAGGATGAGTTTGACAAGGAGAGAGGATGTGTTTGACAAAGGAGGGAAGGAGAGAGGATGTGTTTGACAAGGAGATGGGATGTGTTTGACAAGGAGAAAGGATATGTTTGACAAGGAGATGGGATGTGTTTGACAAGGAGAGAGGATGTGTTTGACAAGGAGAGAGGATGTGTTTGACAAGGAGAGAGGATGTGTTTGACAAGGAGAGAGGATGTGTTTGACAAGGAGAGAGGATGTGTTTGACAAGGAGAAAGGATGTGTTTGACAAGGAGAGAGGATGTGTTTGACAAGGAGAGAGGATGTGTTTGACAAAGGAGGGAAGGAGAGAGGATGTGTTTGACAAGGAGAGAGGATGTGTTTTACAAGGAGAAAGGATGTGTTTGACAAGGAGAGAGGATGTGTTTGACAAGGAGAGAGGATGTGTTTGACAAAGGAGGGAAGGAGAGAGGATGTGTTTGACAAGGAGATGGGATGTGTTTGACAAGGAGAAAGGATGTGTTTGACAAGGAGAGAGGATGTGTTTGACAAGGAGAGAGGATGTGTTTGACAAGGAGAGAGGATGTGTTTGACAAAGGAGGGAAGGAGAGAGGATGTGTTTGACAAGGAGATGGGATGTGTTTGACAAGGAGAGAGGATGTGTTTGACAAGGAGAGAGGATGTGTTTGACAAGGAGAGCGGATGTGTTTGACAAGGAGAGAGGATGTGTTTGACAAGGAGCGAGGATGTGTTTGACAAGGAGCGAGGATGTGTTTGACAAGGAGAGAGGATGTGTTTGACAAGGAGAAATTATGTGTTTGACAAGGAGAGAGGATGTGTTTGACAAAGGAGGGAAGGAGAGAGGATGTGTTTGACAAGGAGAGAGGGAGGATGTGTTTGACAAGGAGAGAGGATGTGTTTGACAAAGGAGGGAAGGAGAGAGGATGTGTTTGACAAGGAGAGAGGATGTGTTTTACAAGGAGAAAGGATGTGTTTGACAATGAGATGGGATGTGTTTGACAAGGAGAGAGGCTGTGTTTGACAAGGAGAAAGGATGTGTTTGACGGAGGGAGGGAGGATGTGTTTGACGGAGGGAGGGAGGATGTGTTTGACAAGGAGAGAGGATGTGTTTGACGGAGGGAGCGAGGATGTGTTTGACAAGGAGAGAGGATGTGTTTGACGGAGGGAGAGAGGATGTGTTTGACAAGGAGAGAGGATGTGTTTGACGGAGGGAGGGAGGATGTGTTTGACAAGGAGAGAGGATGTGTTTGACGGAGGGAGGATGTGTTTGACGGAGCGAGGGAAGGAGAGAGGATGTGTTTGACAAAGGAGGGAAGGAGAGAGGATGTGTTTGACAAGGAGAGAGGATGTGTTAGACAAGGAGAGCGGATGTGTTTGACAAGGAGAGAGGATGTGTTTGACAAGGAGCGAGGATGTGTTTGACAAGGAGAGAGGATGTGTTTTACAAGGAGAAAGGATGTGTTTGACAAGGAGAAATTATGTGTTTGACAAGGAGAGAGGATGTGTTTGACAAGGAGCGAGGATGTGTTTGACAAGGAGAGAGGATGTGTTTGACAAGGAGAAAGGATGTGTTTGACAAGGAGAAATTATGTGTTTGACAAGAAGAAATTATGTGTTTGACAAGGAGAGAGGATGTGTTTGACAAGGAGCGAGGATGTGTTTGACAAGGAGCGAGGATGTGTTTGACAAGGAGAGAGGATGTGTTTGACAAGGAGCGAGGATGTGTTTGACAAGGAGCGAGGATGTGTTTGACAAGGAGAGAGGATGTGTTTGACAAGGAGAAATTATGTGTTAGATAAGGAGAGCGGATGTGTTTGACAAGGAGAGAGGATGTGTTTGACAAGGAGCGAGGATGTGTTTGACAAGGAGCGAGGATGTGTTTGACAAGGAGAGAGGATGTGTTTGACAAGGAGAAATTATGTGTTTGACAAGGAGATGGTATGTGTTTGACAAGGAGAAATTATGTGTTTGACAAGGAGATGGTATGTGTTTGACAAGGAGAGAGGATGTGTTTGACAAAGGAGGGAAGGAGAGAGGATGTGTTTGACAAGGAGAGAGGATGTGTTTTACAAGGAGAAAGGATGTGTTTGACAAGGAGAGAGGATGTGTTTGACAAGGAGAGAGGATGTATTTGACAAGGAGAGAGGATGTGTTTGACGGAGGGAGCGAGGATGTGTTTGACAAGGAGAGAGGATGTGTTTGACGGATGGAGAGAGAATGTGTTTGACAAGGAGAGAGGATGTGTTTGACGGAGGGAGGGAGGATGTGTTTGACAAGGAGAGAGGATGTGTTTGACGGAGGGAGGATGTGTTTGACGGAGCGAGGGAAGGAGAGAGGATGTGTTTGACGGAGGGAGGATGTGTTTGACGGAGGGAGGGAAGGAGCGAGGATGTGTTTGACGGAGGGAGGGAAGGAGAGAATGTGTTTGACGGAGGGAGGGAAGGAGAGAGGATGTGTTTGACGGAGGGAGGGAGGGGGATTGGAGAGAAATCTTCACCATCATCGTCCTTTTCTTCATCCTCACCAAAGGACTTGGTGGGTGTGGCTAGGGTAAGGTGTCATTCTTCAGTAACTCCTCCTCCTCTGAGGGGTGAGACTGAAGCTTCTGATTAGTGTTCCACTAGTGTTAATCAAATCAAACCTCCAATCAGCTCCAGCCTTGGGCGGGCCCATTTGCTAGCTGTTTGAATGGCGCTTGTATATAGCCAATCATGTTGGATGACCCTCCCAGGGGTGGAGCTGCATGTAAACAGGGATGGCTTCATATTGGACGAGCCTATACCTGACATTGACATATTTTGGAAATTACCAATTACCTTTTCTAATTCCAATTTCCACATTTATTTTCAATTGGGACAATAAAGCTATTTGGTCTAAAGCAGGTATAAATCTCTCCAATCTTTCCCACACCTGTCTCTTTAAAGATCCACTGTCTTCTACAACAAACATCAGATTCCAGTAGATCCTACCGGATTCCTTTTAAATCACTAGATCTCAGTGGATCCTTAAAATCAACTGTAGATTTTCCTCCAGTTTTCAAACTGACATAGTGTTATTCTGTCCCCTAACCCCCCTGCGAGTGTGCTTCTACGTGTGCCTGCATGTGTGTGTGTGTGTGCGTATCTGTGTGTGCGTGTGTGTGTGCGTACCTGTGTGTATGTGTGTTCCCTCCTGTGTATGTGTGTCTGTGCGTACCTGTGTGTATGTGTGTTCCCTCCTGTGTATGTGTGTCTGTGCGTACCTGTGTGTCTGTGCGTACCGCCTGTGTATGTGTGTCTGTGCGTACCTCCTGTGTATGTGTGTCTGTGCGTACCTCCTGTGTATGTGTGTCTGTGCGTACCTCCTGTGTATGTGTGTCTGTGCGTACCTCCTGTGTATGTGTGTCTGTGCGTACCTCCTGTGTATGTGTGTCTGTGCATACCTCCTGTGTATGTGTGTCTGTGCGTACCTCCTGTGTATGTGTGTCTGTGCGTACCTCCTGTGTATGTGTGTCTGTGCGTACCTCCTGTGTATGTGTGTCTGTGCGTACCTCCTGTGTATGTGTGTCTGTGCGTACCTCCTGTGTATGTGTGTCTGTGCGTACCTGTGTGTCTGTGCGTACCTGTGTGTCTGTGCGTACCTCCTGTGTATGTGTGTCTGTGCGTACCTCCTGTGTATGTGTGTCTGTGCGTACCTCCTGTGTATGTGTGTCTGTGCGTACCTCCTGTGTATGTGTGT
Organism: Oncorhynchus tshawytscha; assembly: GCF_018296145.1. Classification (NCBI taxonomy): domain Eukaryota; kingdom Metazoa; phylum Chordata; class Actinopteri; order Salmoniformes; family Salmonidae; genus Oncorhynchus; species Oncorhynchus tshawytscha. The sequence continues at coordinate 22,753,742 of NC_056441.1, forward strand.
CTGTGCGTACCTCCTGTGTATGTGTGTCTGTGCGTACCTCCTGTGTATGTGTGTCTGTGCGTACCTCCTGTGTATGTGTGTCTGTGCGTACCTCCTGTGTATGTGTGTCTGTGCGTACCTCCTGTGTATGTGTGTCTGTGCGTACCTCCTGTGTATGTGTGTCTGTGCGTACCTCCTGTGTATGTGTGTCTGTGCGTACCTCCTGTGTATGTGTGTCTGTGCGTACCTCCTGTGTATGTGTGTCTGTGCGTACCTCCTGTGTATGTGTGTCTGTGCGTACCTCCTGTGTATGTGTGTCTGTGCGTACCTCCTGTGTATGTGTGTCTGTGCGTACCTCCTGTGTATGTGTGTCTGTGCGTACCTCCTGTGTATGTGTGTCTGTGCGTACCTCCTGTGTATGTGTGTCTGTGCGTACCTCCTGTGTATGTGTGTCTGTTGTGCATGCCTAAACACAGTGGCGGACCTGTGTGCCACTGGAGATCATGACTGTCAGCAGGTATGCATCAGCGCACCAGGGTCATTCAAGTGTGCCTGCAAGGAGGGCTTCAGTCTACTGGAGGATGGCAAAAGCTGCAGCGGTGAGTGTGTGTGTGTGTGTGTGTGTGTGTGTGTGTGTGTGTGTGTGTGTGTGTGTGTGTGTGTGTGTGAGAGAGAGAGAGTAAGTCTGTGTGTGTGTGTGAGAGAGAGAATTATAGAATGTATGAGTATTGTAGAATTTGAGTGTGATGTGTATTTGTTTAATACCCCTCATCCCCCCTCGTCCCCCCAGCCTGCAGTAATGCCGCCACAGACGTGGTGTTCCTGATCGATGGTTCTAAGAGTGTGCGTCCAGAGAACTTTGAGCTGGTCAAGAAGTGGATCAACCAGATCATAGACAAACTGGACGTCTCCGAGACCAAGGCTCATGTTGGACTGGTCCAGTACTCCAGCTCTGTCAAACAGGTGTGTGTGTGTTTTAATAACATGAGATTACAGGATTACAATTTGAGGTTCACTTTATTTATTTATTATTGTGAGAAACCTTTGACTAACTGTGATAACTCAGAACCTCCTCACCCTCCGCGTCCTCCCCTCCTCACCCTCCTCACCCTCCCCTCCTCACCCTCCTCACCCTCCCCTCGTCCTCACCCTCCTCGTCCTCCCCTCCTCACCCTCCTCACCCTCCTTGTCCTCCCCTCCTCACCCGCCTCGTCCTCCACTCGTCCTCACCCTCCTCCACCCTCCTCGTCCTCCCCTCGTCCTCACCCTCCTCACCCTCCTCACCCTCCTCGTCCTCCCCCTCCTCACCCTCCTCGTCCTCCCCTCCTCACCCTCCTCACCCTCCCCAGGAGTTCCCTCTGGGACGTTACAACAACAAGAAGGACCTGAAGGACGCAGTGAAGAAGATGGCCTACATGGAGAGGGGGACCATGACAGGACAGGCCCTGCGCTACCTGACCGACAGCAGCTTTGCACCAGCCAGTGGGGCACGGCCCGGGGTCGCCAAGGTCGGCATTGTGTTCACCGATGGACGCAGCCAGGACTACATCGGAGACGCCGCCAAGAAGGCCAAGGAGCAAGGTGAGGGAGGGAAGAAGGAAGAGTGTTTAAGTGTGTGTGTGAAAGGATGTGTGAATGCATGTGTAGTCATCTCCAAGGGTCAGTCACGATTATTTTTACTGTGGATCCACTCTGCATGAGGTATTAAAGTGTGTGTGTATCTGTCTCTAATCATGGTCTTTCTAACACCCAACCCTCTCTCTCCCTCTCACCCTCTCGCTCTCTCCCCCTCGCTCTCTCCCCACACTCCCCTCTCTCCCTCGCACCCTACCGCTCTCTCCCCCTCTCCCTCTCGCTCTCTCCCCTCTCGCTCTCTCCCTCCCCTACTCTCTCCCCCACTCCCCTCTCGCTCTCTCCCCCTCGCTCTCTCCCTCTCGCTCTCTCCCTCTCGCTCTCTCCCTCTCACCCTCTCGCTCTCTCCCTCTCTCTCTCCCCCACTCCCCTCTCTCCCTCCCCCTCTCACTCTCCCACCCTCTCGCTCTCTCCCTCTCACTCTCTCCCCACTCCCCTCTCCCTCCCCCCTCTCACTCTCCCACCCTCTCGCTCTCTCCCCCACTCCCTCTCTCCCCTCCCCCCTCTCTATCTCTCTCTAGGTTGTAAGATGTATGCTGTGGGCGTGGGTAATGCTGTAGAGGATGAGTTGAGGGAGATAGCATCACAGCCAACAGGAGAACACTACTTCTACACTGCAGACTTCAAAGCCATGACAGCCATCGCTAAGAAGCTGCAGATCAACATCTGTCAAGGTCTGACACACACACATACACACACACCAACACACATTCACACACACACACCTGTTTGACAGAGCTGGAGTACTGGACCAGTCCAACATGAGCCTTGGTCTCGGAGACACGATCTGGTTGATCCACTTCTTGACCAGCTGCAAGGTTCTCTGGATGCACACTCTTAGAACCATCGTTTAGGAACACCACGTCTGTGGCGGCATTACTGCAGGCTGGGGGGACGAGGGGGGATGAGGGGTATTAAACAAATACACATCACACTCAAAACTCTACACTACACATATATTTAATCATTCTCTCTCTCTCATTTAATCACACACACAGAATGTCTTCCCTGCTCATAAGGTAAATCTCCACTACCCTATGTGACTATGCTGTCTGTCTTTACAGAGGAGGACCCATGTGAATGTGACTTTATGCTGTCTGTCTTTACAGAGGAGGACCCATGTGATTGTGACTTTATGCTGTCTGTCTTTACAGAGGAGGACCCATGTGATTGTGACTTTATGCTGTCTGTCTTTACAGAGGAGGACCCATGTGATTGTGACTTTATGCTGTCTGTCTTTACAGAGGAGGACCCATGTGATTGTGACTTTATGCTGCCTGTCTTTACAGAGGAGGACCCATGTGATTGTGACTTTATGCTGTCTGTCTTTACAGAGGAGGACCCATGTGATTGTGACTTTATGCTGTCTGTCTTTACAGAGGAGGACCCATGTGATTGTGACTTTATGCTGTCTGTCTTTACAGAGGAGGACCCATGTGATTGTGACTTTATGCTGTCTGTCTTTACAGAGGAGGACCCATGTGATTGTGACTTTATGCTGTCTGTCTTTACAGAGGAGGACCCATGTGATTGTGACTTTATGCTGTCTGTCTTTACAGAGGAGGACCCATGTGATTGAGGAGGACCCATGTGATTGTGACTTTATGACTTTTTATGCTGTCTGTCTTTACAGAGGAGGACCCATGTGATTGTGACTTTATGCTGTCTGTCTTTACAGAGGAGGACCCATGTGATTGTGACTTTATGCTGTCTGTCTTTACAGAGGAGGACCCATGTGATTGTGACTTTATGCTGTCTGTCTTTACAGAGGAGGACCCATGTGATTGTGACTTTATGCTGTCTGTCTTTACAGAGGAGGACCCATGTGATTGTGACTTTATGCTGTCTGTCTTTACAGAGGAGGACCCATGTGATTGTGACTTTATGCTGTCTGTCTTTACAGAGGAGGACCCATGTGATTGTGACTTTATGCTGTCTGTCTTTACAGAGGAGGACCCATGTGATTGTGACTTTATGCTGTCTGTCTTTACAGAGGAGGACCCATGTGATTGTGACTTTATGCTGTCTGTCTTTACAGAGGAGGACCCATGTGATTGTGACTTTATGCTGTCTGTCTTTACAGAGGAGGACCCATGTGATTGTGACTTTATGCTGTCTGTCTTTACAGAGGAGGACCCATGTGATTGTGACTTTATGCTGTCTGTCTTTACAGAGGAGGACCCATGTGATTGTGACTTTATGCTGTCTGTCTTTACAGAGGAGGACCCATGTGATTGTGACTTTATGCTGTCTGTCTTTACAGAGGAGGACCCATGTGAATGTGACTTTATGCTGTCTGTCTTTACAGAGGAGGACCCATGTGATTGTGACTTTATGCTGTCTGTCTTTACAGAGGAGGACCCATGTGATTGTGACTTTATGCTGTCTGTCTTTACAGAGGAGGACCCATGTGATTGTGACTTTATGCTGTCTGTCTTTACAGAGGAGGACCCATGTGATTGTGACTTTATGCTGTCTGTCTTTACAGAGGAGGACCCATGTGATTGTGACTTTATGCTGTCTGTCTTTACAGAGGAGGACCCATGTGAATGTGACTTTATGCTGTCTGTCTTTACAGAGGAGGACCCATGTGATTGTGACTTTATGCTGTCTGTCTTTACAGAGGAGGACCCATGTGATTGTGACTTTATGCTGTCTGTCTTTACAGAGGAGGACCCATGTGAATGTGACTTTATGCTGTCTGTCTTTACAGAGGAGGACCCATGTGAATGTGACTTTATGCTGTCTGTCTTTACAGAGGAGGACCCATGTGATTGTGACTTTATGCTGTCTGTCTTTACAGAGGAGGACCCATGTGATTGTGACTTTATGCTGTCTGTCTTTACAGAGGAGGACCCATGTGATTGTGACTTTATGCTGTCTGTCTTTACAGAGGAGGACCCATGTGATTGTGACTTTATGCTGTCTGTCTTTACAGAGGAGGACCCATGTGATTGTGACTTTATGCTGTCTGTCTTTACAGAGGAGGACCCATGTGATTGTGACTTTATGCTGTCTGTCTTTACAGAGAAGGACCCATGTGATTGTGACTTTATGCTGTCTGTCTTTACAGAGGAGGACCCATGTGAATGTGACTCTGTTGTTAAGTTCCAGAAAAAAGTAGAAGAAGCCTTACAGGCACTAACGAAAAAACATATCCTTTACAAGAGTGTGAGAGTACGGTAAAAGTGTTGTTACCACGGTGTTACATCTGCCTTGCTGTGGTTTCCTTGACTCTGATTTCACTGGAGGGCGTGTCGAAGAGGATCGTTGCACTGGAGAACAAGATTGTCTGAGGATACACACACATACCCCAAACACCCCCCACAACACACACCCTGTTTTTACTTCCTGTTGAGTCTGAAGAGGAGTTTATGACCTCTGAGCTTTGACCCCCGCCCCATTTCTCTTTAGCACCCTTCTCTTTCTCACCTTGTCCATCACTGGGTTTCCTGGAGATGGAGCACCGGTCACCATGGTAACTCATCTTCTGTCTGTGCCTCTGAAAGTCTCCCCCCCATAGGCAGCCTGTGTGTGCGTTAATAAAAGTCTTCCCTCATAGGGAACCGGTGTTTGTAACACTGAAGGGTCCTATCTTTAAGGCGGCCTATGTGTGCGCAATGTATAGTCTTCCCCAAAGGCAGCTTGTGTCTTGTCATTCCCAGTGGAACAGGACATCAGTTCCATTGATCATTTTGTTGTTATGTGTCTCTCCCTGCATCTCTCACTCATCTCTTTCTTTCCCCTGTTGTCACCATACGAAGGTATCTATTTTGTATGGAATATATATATAAAGGTAATTTAATATAAGATTGGTCTTAAAGATACATGTGCTGATGATGTTTTTATTTTCCTAAATAAAGACATTTCAGGAAGTATACATTGTTAATATAAGTGGAGAAGGAATGATACAACTGACGTCATCATGATCATGAGCTACACAGTGTGAGGAACAGTGTTCACTGGGAGTACTGAAAATCAAATCAAATTTTATTTGTCACATTCACATGTTTAGCAGATGTTATTGTGAGTGTAGTGAAATGCTTATGTTTCTAGGTCCAACAGTGCAGTAATATCTAACAGTAATAGCTAACAATTTCACAACAATACACACAAATCTAAAGTAAAGGAATGGAGTTATAGAATATATAAATATTTGGGCGAGCAATGTCAGAGCGGCATAGTATAATATACAGTAGAATAGGATAGAATACAGTATGTACATATGAGATGAGTAATGAAAAATATGTAAACATTATTAACTCTTAGTGATCCCTTCGCGCGCCAATCCCGTTAATGAATCCCATTAATTAATGATTTGACAACACCCATTGAAATAGCAGCGCGCCAAATTCAAAAACAGAAATACTCATAATAACAATTCATAAATCATACAAGACTTGTTTTTAAATTTTTTATTTTACCCCTTTTTCTCCCCAATTTCGTGGTAACCAATTGTTAGTAGCTACTATCTTGTCTCATCGCAACAACTCCCATACGGGCTCGGGAGAGACGAAGGTTGAAAGTCATGCGTCCTCCGATACACAACCCAACCAAGCTGCACTGCTTCTTAACACAGCGCGCATCCAACCCGGAAGCCAGCCGCACCAATGTGTCGGAGGAAACACCGTGCACCTGGCAACCTTGGTTAGCGCGCACTGCGCCCAGCCAGCCACAGGAGTCACTGGTGTGCGATGAGACAAGGATATCCCTACCGGCCAAACCAGAGTCTCTGATGGCACAGCTGGCGCTGCAGTACAGCACCCTTAACCACTGCGCCACCCGGGAGGCGTTGGTTAAGGTAGTTTTTAATAGTCACAGTGGGTACAACATCTCCTATACACTTCCTGATAAACTCCGCCACCGTATCAGTGTATTCATCAATATTATTCTCGGAGGCTACAGGGAGCATATCCCAGTCCGCATGATCAAAACAATCTTGAAGCGTGGATTTCGATTGGTCAGAGCAGCGTTGAATAGTTGAGTGTTTTAGCGGCGTGAGTACTACAGTCAATGTGTTGATAGAACTTAGGCAGCCTTTTTCTCAAATTTTCTTTGTTAAAATCTCTAGCTACAATAAATGCGGCCTCAAGATATGTGGTTTCCAGTTTGCATATAGTACAGTGAAGTTCTTTGAGGGCCGTCGTGATATCGGCTAGAGGGGGGATACACGGCTGTCACTATAACCAAAGAGAATTATTTTGGGAGATAATACGGTTGGCATTTGATTGTGAGGTATTCTAGGTTGTGTGAACAAAAGGACTTGAGTTCCTGTATGTTATCACAATCACACCATGAGTCGTTTATCATGAAACATACACCCCCGCCCTTCTTCTTCCTGGAGAGATATTTATTTCTGTCTGTGCGATGAACTGAGAACCCAACTGGCTGGACGGACTCAGACAGTATATCACAAGAGAGCCATGTTTCCATGAAACAGAGTATGTTACAATCCCTGATGTCTCTCTGGAAAGAAATCCTCTCCCTGAGCTCGTCAACTTTATTATCCAGAGACTGAACATTAGTGAGTAATATACTCGGAAAAGGTGGGTGGTGTGCGTACCTGCTAAGTCAGTTTAGAAGACCACGCGGAGTACCTCTCCTCCGCCGGCACTGTTTTGGATCGGCCTCTGGAAAACGAACAATGGATCCGATTCGGGAAAGTTGTATTCCTGGTCGTAATGCTGGTAGTGCTGATGAGTTACCGCCGCTCTGATATCAAATAGTTCTTCCCGGCTGTATGTAATAATGCAAAAAAAGCAAATAATGTAAGAAATAACACATAATAAAACAAAATTCTGCAAAATTACCTAAGAGCTAGAAGCGCGACAGCCCTCTCTGTCGGTGCCATTTTCCAACTTTTTCCCCAATTGAACACACACCTGTAGTGTGAGGAACAGTGTTAACTGGGAGTACTGAATACACACAGACACAGTGTGAGGAACAGTGTTAACTGGGAGTACTGAATACACACAGACACAGTGTGAGGAACAGTGTTAACTGGGAGTACTGAATACACACAGACACAGTGTGAGGAACAGTGTTAACTGGGAGTACTGAATACACACAGACACAGTGTGAGGAACAGTGTTAACTGGGAGTACTGAATACACACAGACACAGTGTGAGGAACAGTGTTAACTGGGAGTACTGAATACACACAGACACAGTGTGAGGAACAGTGTTAACTGGGAGTATTGAATACACACAGACACAGTGTGAGGAACAGTGTTAACTGGGAGTACTTAACACACACACAACCCCCTCTGGGTGAGGATATAAAGGTAGAGGTGCTAAGAATAAAGTTTGCTGTGTGTCCTCACTCTCACTACTTTCATGAACTCCAAACTCTACACCGAAAACCAGTCTATCCCCATAATTTGAATTTCAACAGCAGCAAGAATCCAAGTAGATGGAACAATGGGCAACAAATCAAGAATACAAATGTACATAGTTAACTATTTTGACAGTACCTAATGCATATTACAATATCATTATCATATGGTGAGGGAACACGCCTTCAGAATGAAGAATCCATAAACCCCAGACCAATTTTAAAAAAAATCTGTGACGTCAGTGGGCACGCAGAAGTAGACGAGTTGATACCGGCGAATGGACAGATCATGAAAGTCAGCAAATTTCACCACATCTGAAAGATCACCCGGACAAGTGACGAATATCTGTCACATATTCGATACCAGAACCTTATATAATGGACGTATATTGCTGCAGACGCTTTCGCTGTTTTGATCCGATTCAAATTGACAGGGATGAACAACTTGCTAGCCTTCGGTAATGATGTGCCCCGTGCTCGAAACGTTAGCAAACTAGATTCAAATTAAATGTGTTGTCATTACTTGAGAAAAAAAATCTGTCGATTTGAGAACAAAATATGTGGGGATTACTGCCGACTACGGTCAATTGACGAAATCTGAATGAGTTGTGAAAGCCTAAATGCTAACTAGCTAGCATTCCGAAACCAGCGTTAGCCAGCCAGCTAGCTAGGGACAAGGCACGGTTCTGTGCAGGTTGCTATGGAAGAGGTGGCGCTAGAACCACCGACGGACGCGCTCTGTGAATGTAATGGAGGTAGAACCACCAATTCCGAAGATCCCAGACCTAAAAGCCGACATCATCAACCCGAATTCCTGCCGAACCCGAGTAACTTTTCTCGGCTGTGCAGCAGGGACGAGGCGGAGAGGGCAGAGGCGCTGGAAGAACTGACCCAGAGCGTCATGTCCCGGTTGGGTCTGGACCGACCCGGTTCTGCTCGTCTCGATAAACACACTCTCCTGCAGCTGCTGCGGGTCTCCCGGTCCTACCCCTTACAGGAGGTCCGCGAGAGGGCAGCGGAACTACTGCGGACTGCACAGGTAGGGCCCGAGCAGCAGAGACAGCGAGACGGGTATAACTAACATGGTTTGCCAGAAACGTTCATTTTTGCCTGAGTGGAGCAAATAATTTACACAATATGTCATTGATCCAGCTATGTGATGTTGCTCATCAAATGACAGGATTGAGGAGTCCCCATGAATTAAAGGTACATGAAGTCATGATGAACGATGATAACCCCAGTCAATGACAGTTAAGTTCCCAGCTGTCTTCTGTCAGTTGCCAGTTTGTTTCATCAGACAGCCGAGCACGGGATGATGTAAGACTAGGGCACGCCCCGGTTGAGCTCTTATCGAAACACCACGGCACGCTCACGATACATTACATTACTGAAAGAAAACAGATTTACCGGGTCCTGTAGTTTTTAGCTGTTAACATAGTATATATACCGCAGAGTTAACCTGTCAACTCCAGATGATGGTGAGTGTTTGGGAATGTGGATGGTTGTATATTATGAATTTGGTTCCTAGTATAAAAGTTGTTGCTCAGGTATCATGTTACAGTGTTACTTCAATTTGGGCTAACAGGGAGACAGTTGTAACTGGCAGCTGATATAGTAACTTCACTCTTCTAGATGGCTCTGGCACAAGTGTTTGGGTCTACTTAAGCCTGCGTCATGGCTATAACATACTGTAGATAGAACAATGACAGTCTTAAGAATAAGAGCTAGAAATAAGGTGTTGTGTATTTGGTGGATCACAAAGCAGGAAACCAGTATTTCTACTTCTCTGTCCTGTAGAGGGACAGAGACATCCCTGTAGAGGGATGTTTTTATTGAAGAAAATGTGGATGTTTGAGTTGGTGACGGATTTGTGTCATTCCATATAGTTATTCATGGTCTCTCTCCTCTCTCTCTCTCGCTCTCTCTCTCTCTCTCTCTCTCGCTCTCTCGCTCTCTCTCTCACACACAGGAGCAAGGTGTTGAGATTCCTCAGGCTTTGGCCTCCGGTCCTAGTGCCTTCATCCCTGCACAAGTGGTACGTGTGTGTGGACGGATAAGCATATGACTATTACAGTGAGTGTGAGACAGTATCCGTTTGTCCATGATCTTACTGTGTGTGTTTCTGACTCCCTCTCAGATTTTGGATGAGGGACCAGATCAGGAAGTTCTGATAGAAGCCTTCCTCTCATTGGGTCGTTTTGACCACATCACCATGGTGATGGCCCTTCATCCCACCTACCTCAGCTGCTTCCTGCGTACCCAGCATGCTTTGCTGGAGCTGGATGGCCCGCTACCCCGCCCCTGGAGGCACTACATCGTTGTCATGGTGAGAGCCTGTACTGCCTAAACTGAACCATAACTTCACAGAATCACTGATCAACAAATCACCTTACATCTCAAATAATGACTTATTATGTAATTACCTTACTCAAGCTGATCCCCTCAAACACACTGTCTCGCTCTACTTTCCCTCCCACTTTTTCTCTATTCTCTTTTCTCCCTCTCTCCCCAGGCTGCAGCTCGTCACCAGTGTTCCTACCTTGTCCAACAGCATAGTGCAGGGTTCCTGGAGGCGGGGGGGGAGGAGAGCTGGCTGGAGGGGCTACAACACACACACCCCAAAATACGCTGCCTACACACACTTAACAAGCTGCTGGCACACAGACCCTGGCTCATCACACAACAGCACATACAGGTGAGACACACACACACACACACACACACACACACACACACACACACACACACACACACACACACACACACACAGGTATACAGTAATGGTCGTCCACCCCCTCTTCTGCAGGAGTTGGTGTGTCCCGGGGCAGATGATCGTTGGTCATTGGCTGAGCTGATCCACGCAGTTGTTCTGATGACTCACTCTCATTCGCTGGCCTCCTTCGTTTGGGGGTGTGGCCTACACCCTGAGCCCGACCACATAGGAGGCCACGCCTTCTGCCCACCATCACCATCCAATAACATGCCACAAAGCCCTCACAGTCCCGCCCCCGAGGACGGCAAGCCAGAGGTGAGATTTGAGATGCAGTCTAGGTCGCTGGATAAGTGACAACATGTAAATCAGTCACTTATTTTCTCTCTCTCCTTCTCTCTCTCTGTCAGGATGGAGTGACGGAGGTGGAGGCATTGATGAAGAGGATGGTGGAGTTACAACAGCAGGTGGAGGAGTGTAGTCAGGAAGAGATGATCACTCGCTTTGAGAGGGAGAGGAGCGAGAGCATACCTACTGGTACACACACACCTCCACTGCACATTTACGCACACGCTGTCTCACTCTGTGACTGTTTTCCATGGCATTCTTTCTGACTTGTGTGTGTGTAGCAGTGGTACGGGGAGCCCCCTCTGACCTGGTGTTGAGGTTAGTGGAGGATCCAGAGTTCATCTATGAAGACTTCTCCATCCGAGGAGAACAGTCACCTCCTACCATGAGAGCACAGGTGTGTGTGTGAGAGATAGAGGTGTGTGTGTGAGAGATAGAGGTGTGTGTGTGAGAGATAGAGGTGTGTGTGAGAGAGATAGAGGTGTGTGTGTATAATGTTTGCATGTCTGATTATAGGACTTCTCATGGGAAAGCTATGGTTGTTGGTGTGCATATAAGATGCATGTACAATTTATAGTGTGTGTGTGTGGTGTGTGTGTGTGTGTGTATATAGGACTACTCATGGGAAGACCATGGATTCTCCCTAGTGAACAGACTGTTACCAGACATGGGCCAATTACTGGAGGAGAAGTTCCAGGTACTACAACAAGTACCCTTTAACGTGTTGACCCTTCACCTCTAACATATTAACAAACACACATATCTGGTTGATACTGATGGAGTGACGTCTTGTCTTCTGTCAGGTTGTGTGTGGTCTAACCTACAACAGGATGGCGATGCACAAGGATGTGGACACACACACACTCCGCAAGGCTCTCTGGAACTACATACACTGCCTCTACGGAATACGGTCAGTCTCACACACACACACACTTGTATGTTCATAACTGTGTGTGTTTGTGCACCTGGATTTGTCTATTATACTGATGTTTTGTGTGTGTGTAGGTACGATGACTACGACTACGGAGAGGTGAATGTGTTGTTGGAGCGAGGCCTCAAGATGTTTGTGAAAACGGTAGCGTGTCATCCAGAACAGACTACAGATAGGATCTACTCTGCCTACTGGAGACTCTTCAGACACTCTGAGAAGGTACGCGCCACACACACTCACTCAAAACCATCGCTAAAAACTCTGTCCATCTGTATCTACCTTTCTTGTGTGTCAGGTGTGTTACTGACTGACTCTGTGTCTTCCTGTTTCTCTTTCTCCAGGTCCATGTCAACCTGCTGCTGATGGAGGCTCGACTACAGGCTGCTCTACTATACACACTACGGGCTGTCACACGCTACATGACATGACTACGGGCTGTCACACGCTACATGACATGACTACGGGCTGTCACACGCTACATGACATGACTACGGGCTGTCACACGCTACATGACATGACTACGGGCTGTCACACGCTACATGACATGACTATGGGCTGTCACACGCTACATGACTATGGGCTGTCACACGCTACATGACATGACTACGGGCCTGTCACACGCTACATGACATGACTACGGGCCTGTCACATGCTACATGACATGACTACGGGCCTGTCACATGCTACATGACATGACTACGGGCCTGTCACACGCTACATGACATGACTACGGGCCTGTCACACGCTACATGACATGACTGACGCGGGCCTGTCACACGCTACATGACTACGGGCCTGTCACACGCTACATGACATGACTACGGGCTGTCACATGCTACATGACTACGGGCTGTCACACGCTACATGACTACGGGCTATCACACGCTACATGACTACGGGCTGTCACACGCTACATGACATGACTACGGGCCTATCACATGCTACATGACGTGACTACGGGCCTGTCACATGCTACATGACGTGACTACGGGCCTGTCACACGCTACAAGACGTGACTATGGGCTGTCACATGCTACATGACATGACTACGGGCTGTCACGCTACATGACATGACTACGGGCTGTCACACGCTACATGACATGACTACGGGCTGTCACACGCTACATGACATGACTACGGGCTGTCACACGCTACATGACTACGGGCTGTCACACGCTACATGACATGACTACGGGCTGGCACACGCTACATGACATGACTACGGGCTGGCACACGCTACATGACATGACTACGGGCTGTCACACGCTACATGACATGACTACGGGCTGGCACACGCTACATGACTACGGGCTGGCACACGCTACATGACATGACTACGGGCTGTCACGCTACATGACATGACTACGGGCTGTCACACGCTACATGACTACAGGCTGTCACACACTACATGACATGACTACGGGCTGTCACACGCTACATGACATGACTACGGGCTGGCACACGCTACATGACATGACTACTGGCTGGCACACGCTACATGACATGACTACGGGCTGGCACACGCTACATGACATGACTACGGGCTGGCACACGCTACATGACATGACTACTGGCTGGCACACGCTACATGACATGACTACGGGCTGGCACACGTTACATGACATGACTACGGGCTGGCACACGCTACATGACATGACTACGGGCTGGCACACGCTACATGACATGACTACGGGCTGGCACACGCTACATGACATGACTACGGGCTGGCACACGCTACATGACATGACTACGGGCTGTCACACGCTACATGACATGACTATGGGCTGTCACACGCTACATGACATGACTACGGGCTGTCACAAGCTACATGTCAAACGGGCTGTCACACGCTACATGACATGACTATGGGCCGTCACACGCTACATAACATGACTACGGGCCTGTCACACGCTACATGACATGACTACGGGCCTGTCACACGCTACATGACATGACTATGGGCTGTCACACGCTACATGACATGACTACGGGCTGTCACAAGCTACATGTCAAACGGGCTGTCACACGCTACATGACATGACTATGGGCCGTCACACGCTACATGACATGACTACGGGCCTGTCACACGCTACATGACTACGGACTGTAACACGCTACATGACATAACTACGGCCTGTCACACGCTACATGACTACGGGCTGTCACACGCTACATGACTACGGACTGTAACACGCTACATGACATAACTACGGCCTGTCACACGCTACATGACTACGGCCTGTCACACGCTACATGACTACGGGCCCGTCACACGCTACATGACTACACACAGTTAATGTCTGAATCCGACAGTTCAGATTGATCATAAGTCAATGTTGTGTTTATTCTGCTCTGTGTAATAAGCTGCCTATTTTATGTTTGTGGTTATAATGCTACACTTTATAGAGTTAGGTTGATCCAGTCAATCAATCAATCATCTCACTGTGTTAAACTATTATTGTACTAGCTACTGTGTTCAGTGGCTGTTACCATTTAATGCTTCAGATCATACATAAGACAATTGAATGAATGGTTCATGTATTTTTTTAATGTACAATAAAATGTATTTTGTTATCAAAATCCACACATGGTGTGAAGTTCCAGATCTTTATGCAGGCATAATTGAAGACCTCTGCAGTTCCAAGACTGGCCACGAGGTGGAGATAAAGGGTATACTCTTCTCTTACTGGAACGTCAAATTCGGCGTTTCATGGAACTTAGTTCCCAACAGAGAATGGTGGATCTAGCCTTAAAGAACAGACGGATGCTATGTTGACAGATGAGAGCGAGTGTGTGTCTGTCTCTTTGGGTAGGAGGGGTTCAGCTGACTGGGACATGTCGATTCATGGGGTCAGTGGTGTGCGAAGACTACAGCACCGAAGTTATGTCAAATCACCGGATGTTGCGTTTGGACAATTCCATTTCTACATGAATTATGTTATTCAAAGTCAAAATCAGGGCTTAATTCATTACGCCCATTCTGTTGCAAAACGTTTCGTCTGTTGCAACGTTTTGTAACAAACCGTTCACTCCAAACGGAAAACGTTTTGCAACGAAAAGGATAGTTTCTATTGGACAAATTCATGTAGGTCCCTTCCCATTTCGTTCTATTTGCTTCCGTTTGGTTCTTAAATGGTAAACGATTTCCGTTGCAAAACGTAATTAAGAAGCCCCGGATTACTTTTTTGTTGTTGTTTAAATTCCGTGAGAGTGACACAAGCATCCAGGGAGCGCGCTTTGGAGTGGACGTCAGTCACTGCGCATGCCAGTCAATCCAACCCTTCCGGACACAGAGCGCGCCGCGCATCCACATTCCCCCCCGCGAGGAGCGCTCAGCTGTCTCATCCCGTTCTGTCTCAGCGCCTGGAATTTTACTTCCCCGGTGCTGTTCACACCTTTCTTCGCCAGCCCCCGGGAATAACGGGCGACCCGTAGTGCTCTCCGGTAAGTCAGTCGATGTGTGTTTAGCAGTGGGAGAGTGTAAGTGAGTCTCAACCTCTGTAGCCTAAACTAAGTGTCGGTGTTTTGTATGGCTAAGTAAATAAATCTGTGTGTAGTAGTGTATATTGTAACATTGTTTTGCCTTCCCCTCAATATCTGTGCTGAAACAGACACCAGTATGAATGCACGTCTCTCTCTCTCTCTCTCCCCCTTCAGAACGTGTATCTAACTCCCCCTTCAGAGCCTCTGTCTCTCTCTCACTCCCCCCTTCAGAACCTGTCTCTCTCACTCCCCCTTCAGAGCCTCTGTCTCTCTCTCACTCCCCCTTCAGAACCTGTCTCTCTCACTCCCCCTTCAGAACCTGTCTCTCTCACTCCCCCTTCAGAACCTGTCTCTCTCACTCCCCCTTCAGAACCTGTCTCTCTCTCTCCCCCTTCAGAACCTGTCTAACTCCCCCCCCTTCAGAGCCTCTGTCTCTCTCTCACTCCCCCTTCAGAACCTGTCTCTCTCACTCCCCCTTCAGAACCTGTCTCTCTCACTCCCCCTTCAGAACCTGTCTCTCTCACTCCCCCTTCAGAACCTGTCTCTCTCTCTCTCCCCCTTCAGAACCTGTCTCTAACTCCCCCTTCAGAACCTCTGTCTCTCTCTCACTCCCCCTTCAGAACCTCTGTCTCTCTCTCCCCCTTCAGAACCTGTCTCTCTCCCCCTTCAGAACCTCTCTCTCCTCTGTCTCTCTCCCCCTTTAGAACCCTGTCTCTCTCTCTCCCCCTTCAGAACCTCTGTGTGTCTCACTCCCCCTTCAGAACCTCTTTCTCTCTCCCCCCTTCATAACCTCTTTCTCTCTCCCCTCTTCAGAACCTTTGTCTCTCTCTCTCCCTTCAGAACCTCTCTCTTGCTCTCTCTCTCTCCCCTTTATAACCCCTGTCTCTCTCTCTCCCCTCTTCATAACCTCTTGTCTCTCTCTCTCTCTCTTCAGAACCTCTGTGTTGCTCTCTCTCTCTCCTTCTTAACCTCTCTCTCTCCCCCCCCTTCATAACCTCTCTCTCTCCCCCTTCATAACCTCTGTGTGTCTCTCCCCATAACCTCTGTGTCTCTCTCCTTCATAACCTCTGTGTGTCTCTCCCCCTTCATAACCTCTCTCTCTCCCCCTTCATAACCTCTGTGTGTCTCTCTCTCCCCTTCATAACCTCTGTGTGTCTCTCCCCCTTCATAACCTCTGTGTCTCTCTCTCCCCCTTCATAACCTCTGTGTTGCTCTCTCCCCCTTCTTAACCTCTGTGTCTCTCTCCCCTTCATAACCTCTGTGTGTCTCTCTCCCTTCATAACCTCTGTGTGTCTCTCTCTTCATAACCTCTGTGTGTCTCTCCCCCCTTCATAACCTCTGTGTGTCTCCCCCCTTCATAACCTCTCTCTCTCCCCCTTCATAACCTCTGTGTGTCTCTCTCTCCATAACCTCTGTGTGTCTCTCTCCTTCATAACCTCTGTGTGTCTCTCCCCCCTTCATAACCTCTGTGTGTTTCATGTTGTTAGTCATATTCTGGAGTAAATACCTGGTTTCGGTGCCCAGGTGAGTTTCCCAGAGCTTGGCCACAGACACACAGCTTCTATCACACACTTTAAAAATTCACTCTGTTATTTAATCAAACCAAAATGTTTGTGAAACCGTGTCCTTTTTGTTATTGCTGAATGAGTGTGTTGAGAAACTTTGGGCATTTAAAAAAATGTAAAAAAGGAAGTTTGGCCAGTGAAGAGTGAAGTGCTGCGCAAAATGCGGTGGTGCTTATGCCAGCAACACTTCCCTTTTGTACTGGAGCCTGCAGGTCACACTGAGCCTGTCAAGTCAGTTATTTTGAAATCAAATGACAGAGCAATAACAGAATTGACTTATAGGAGAGAAAAGGGAGCAGGGGCTTGAACCTTAAACTCTGTGGATTACAGGGTGTGCAGCGCACTCTGTGTGCCATAAAGAGCCAGAGGCAGGCTACAGCTACTGTCCTGTAGGCCAGAGGCAGGCTACAGCTACTGTCCTGTAGGCCAGAGGCAGGCTACAGCTACTGTCCTGTAGGCCAGAGGCAGGCTACAGCTACTGTCCTGTAGGCCAGAGGCAGGCTACAGCTACTGTCCTGTAGGCCAGAGGCAGGCTACAGCTACTGTCCTGTAGGCCTTAGGCAGGCTACAGCTACTGTCCTGTAGGCCTTAGGCAGGCTACAGCTACTGTAGAGCTACTGTGGAGCACTGTTTCACTGTCCCTTCAGGTTTGGTACTGGAGAGAGGAGAAACAGTGAGAGAACAAGAGAAGATTTAGGGAGGGAGAGAGACATGATTAGGTTATCTGAAGCCTGGCTTCATCACATCTTGTTTCTCTACGAATTCACTTCCTGCCTTTAGCCCCTGGGCTGTGCGGAAGGAAGTGAGCGTAGCCTAGCTGTGGGGCTGTAAACTCTGCTTTCCCACCAAGACACAGTTGCGCTACTACAGAGAATACTACAACAAACTTAACCCAACAGGGAGGTTAGAGAGGCGCATCAGTAACTGGAGGGTTACTGGTTTGATTCCCGGGTCTGACGGAAGGAATGTGTCTGTGACGTGAAGCAGCAGCCAAAAGGTTAGCGCTATCAGAATCTCAGGTGCCACATACTGCCATTGTGCACTTCGCTTCAGCTTTCAAACACGTTTTCTCCGTCAGTCTTTCTTTGACGCACACTGAAACATTCTTTCACTCTATCGCTCCACTTCTCTCTGGAGGAGGATGTAATGACATCACGTGGAAACAGGAAGTCCCTGAGACACCTGACTTCCCAGAACTTATCCATCCCCTCCCTCCCCCTACATTACTCTCTCTCTGTCCCCCACTTCCCGTTGTTTCTCTCACTATCCCCAGTCTCTGCCTCTCTCTCTCTCTTTCTGTCCCCCACCTCCCACTGTTTCTCTCACTATCCCCAGTCTCTGCCTCTCTCTCTCTCTTTCTGTCCCCCACCTCCCACTTCCCATTGTTTCTCTCACTATCCCCCCACTTCCCATTGTCTCTGCCTGCCTCTCTCTCTCTTCTGTCCCCCTTCCCACTGTTTCTCTCACCTCCCACTGTTTCTCTCACTATCCCCAGTCTCTGGCTCTGCCTCTCCCCAGTCTCTCTCTTCTGTCCCCCCCCACTTCCCATTGTTTCTCTCACTATCCCCAGTCTCTGCCTCTCTCTCTCTCTCTGTCCCCCACACTTCCCACTGTTCCTTTCTCTGTCCCCCACTTCCCACTGTTCCCCTACCCCCTCTCCCTGCCTCGGTCTCTTTCTCCCCCCCTTCTCTCTATTTCCCCACTATCCTCTCTTACACTACATTGAAGTTTATGCTTTGAGAAAAAAAAAATGTTGGGCTCAGTGACAGCTCACTTCGCAGTGTCCGATCACTCCTGCTTCACTCACTCTGCATCCTGTGGTGTTTCCTGTTAGCCAGGAGAGAGAGTGAGAAATGGAAGAATGAGTATGGATTCTAATATGTATTAATATGTATTAATTCTGTATACCAACTGAAATTTACTCCACATACAGTTGAAGCCGGAAGTTTACATACACCTTATCCAAATACATTTCAACTCAGTTTTTCACAATTCCTGATATTTAATCCTAGCAAAAAAATCCCTGTTTTAGGTCAGTTAGGATCACCACTTTATTTTAACAATGTGAAATGTCAGAATAATAGTAGAGATAATGATTTATTTCAGCTTTTATTTCTTTCATCACATTCCCAGTGGGTCAGAAGTTTACATACACTCAATTAGTATTTGGTAGCATTGCCTTTAAATTGTTTAACTTGGGTCAAACGTTTCGGGTAGCCTTCCACAAGCTTCCCACAATAAGTTGGGTGAATTTGGGCCCGTTCCTCCTGACAGAGCTGGTGTAACTGAGTCAGGTTTGTAGGCCTCCTTGCTCACACACGCTTTTTCAGTTCTGCCCACAAATTTTCTATAGCATTGAGGTCAGTGCTCTGTGATGGCCACTCCAATACCTTGACTTTGTTGTTCTTAAGCCATTTTGCCACAACTTTGGAAGTATGCTTGGGGTCATTGTCCATTTGGAAAACCCATTTGTGACCAAGCTTTAACTTTCTGACTGATGCCTTGAGATGTTGTGTCAATATATCCACATCATTTTCCTGCCTCGTGATGCCTTCTATTTTGTGAAGTGCACCAGTCCCTCCTGCAGCAAAGCACCCCAACAACATGATACTGCCACCCCCGTGCTTCACAGTTGGGATGATGTTCTTCGGCTTGCAAGCCTCCCCCTTTTTCCTCCAAACATAACGATGGTCATTATGGCCAAACAGTTCTATTTTTGTTTCATCAGACCAGAGGACATTTCTCCAAAAAGTACGATATTTGTTCCCATGTGCAGATGCAAACCGTAGTCTGGCTTTTTTATGGCGGTTTTGGAGCAGTGACTTCTTTCTTGCTGAGCGGCCTTTCAGGTTATGTCGATATAGGACTCATTTTACTGTGGATATACAGTGGTGCAAAAAAGTTTTTAGTCAGCCACCAATTGATGAAAATGCTGAAAATTACAGGCCTCTCTCATCTTTTTAAGTGGGAGAACTTGCACAATTGGTGGCTGACTAAATACTTTTTTGCCCCCACTGTAGATACTTTTGTACCTGTTTCCCCCAGCATCTTCACAAGGTCCTTTGCTGTTGCTCTGAGATTGATTTGCACTTTTCACACCAAAGTACGTTCATCTCTAGGAGACAGAACGCATCTCCTTCCTGAGCCATATGACAGCTGCGTGGTCCCATGGTGTTTATACTTGCGTACTATTGTTTGTACAGAGGAACGCGGTACGTTCAGGCGTTTGGAAATTGCTCCCAAGGATGAACTAAACTTGTGGAGGTCTACAAATTTTTTTCTGAGGTCTTTGCGTATTTCTTTTGATTTTCCCATGATGTCAAGTAAAGAGGCACTGAGCTTGAAGGTAGGCCTTGAAATACATCCACAGGTACACCTCCAATTGACTCAAATGATGTTAATTAGCCTATCAGAAGCTTCTAAAGCCATGACATAATTTTCTGGAATTTTCCAAGCTGTTTAAAGGCATAGTCAACTTAGCGTATGGAAACTTCTGACCCACTGGAATTGTGATGCAGTGAATTATAAGTGAAATCTGTCTGTAAACAATTGTTGGAAAAATTACTTGTGTGATGCACAAAGTAGACGTCCAAACCGACTTGCCAAAACTATAGGAATTTGTGGAGTGGTTGAAAAACGAGTTTAAATGACTCCAACCTAAGTGTATGTAAACTTCCGACTTCAACGGTAGCTGTGTATGTGTGATCATGCGTTTGTTTTGTGAATGCAGGGAGCCGTTTATCTGAAGTAGATGGGGCAGGAAAGGGTGTGTTTGGATGTTTGTTAGTTTGATGAATGAGGGTGGTGTGTGTATGAGTTTTCAGTCCTGAGAAAATGGTTTATGTTTGAAAACCCCCTCCATGGCCGTTAGCTAGAGAGTGTAGTGATTTAGGTGGGAATAGCCTGAGTGGGATATGAACCAGTAACCTTCTAACTGTTTGAGGGCAGGGAGAGTGACTGCCTGTAGATCAAGGGTGGCCATCCCTCCTTCTTGAGAGTTGCTGGGTGTGCAGGCTTTTGTTCCATCCCTGCTTTAACATGAGTCTACTAATCAGCTTCTCATCAGAAGCCTCCACACCCAGCGTCTTTTCCTGCAGGAGGGTTGGAATGACTGTCTTGACATGGCGTATCTCCAAAACACCATTTTTATGTAGTGTTGCTGCTTTTTAAAAATCTATGCAAATGTCTGTTTAGTACAGGGTATCACCCATGAGAGAGAGTATGCAAATGTCTGTTTAGTACAGGGTATCACCCACGAGAGAGTTAGAGATATATATATATATATATATATATATATATATATATATATATATATATATATATAGTTTGGTCTGTGGGCTAGTGTCAGTCTGGTTTGGGTGTGTGTTGCTTAGCAGTCAATCAGACATCTCTGTCATATCAGTTCTCAAGCTCTAGTTTTCTTCTGAGTGGTCATAGAAGGAAGAAGACAATAGAGTCTGTTGGTGAGTTGAGAAACAGTGTTTTAGCATTGAATATGAGGAGTCAGGGTACCAAGCGCCGTTGTTGACTAGGTTTACATGTACAGCAGAGTTTCTCAAACAGCATCAGGGAGAGAGAGAGACAAATGTTATGAAGAGGAGAGCGAGAGAGAGAGACAAATGTTATGAAGAGGAGAGAGAGAGACAAATGTTATGAAGAGGAGAGAGAGAGACAAACGTTATGAAGAGGAGAGAGAGAGAGAGACAAACGTTATGAAGAGGAGAGAGAGAGAGACAAACGTTATGAAGAGGAGAGAGAGAGAGAGAGAGACAAATGTTATGAAGAGGAGAGAGAGAGACAAATGTTATGAAGAGGAGAGAGAGAGACAAACGTTATGAAGAGGAGAGAGAGAGAGAGACAAACGTTATGAAGAGGAGAGAGAGAGACTAACATTCTGTCTCTCTCTCTCTTCAGAATGTTAGTCTCTCTCTCTCTCCTCTTCATAACGTTTGTCTCTCTCTCTCTCTCTCCTCTTCAAAACGTTTGTCTCTCTCTCTCTCCTCTTCAAACGTTTTGAAGAGGAGAGAGGGAGAGAGAGAGACAAACGTTAGAGAGAGAGAGACAATGGTATGAAGAGGAGAGAGAGAGAGAGAAGTTATGAAGAGAGAGAGAGACATTATGAAGAGGAGAGAGAGAGACAAACGGTATGGAGAGAGAGAGAGAGACAAATGTTATGAAGAGGAGAGAGAGACAAACGGTATGGAGAGAAAGAGAGAGAGACAAATGTTATGGAGAGGAGAGAGAGAGAGACCAACAGTATAGAGAGAGAGAGAGACATGTTATGAAGAGGAGAGAGAGAGAGACAAACGGTATGGAGAGAGAGAGAGACACGTTATGAAGAGGAGAGAGAGACAAACGGTATGGAGAGAGAGAGAGAGAGAATGGTATGAAGAGGAGAGAGAGAGAGACAAACGGTATGGAGAGAGAGCGAGAGAGAGAGACAAATGGTATGAAGAGGAGAGCGAGAGAGAGAGAGAGAGACAAACGTTATGAAGAGGAGAGATGAACGTTATGAAGAGGAGAGAGAGAGAGAGACAAACGTTATGAAGAGGGGAGAGAGAGAGAGACAAATGTTATGAGGAGAGAGAGAGACAAACGTTATGAAGAGGAGAGAGAGAGAGACAAATGTTATGAAGAGGAGAGAGAGAGAGAGACAATTATTTTGAAGAGGAGAGAGAGAGAGACAAATGAAGAGGAGAGAGAGAGCGAGAGAGAGAGAGACAAATGTTATGAAGAGGAGAGAGAGAGAGATGAACGTTACGAAGAGGAGAGAGAGACAAATGTTATGAAGAGGAGAGAGAGAGAGATGAACGTTACGAAGAGGAGAGAGAGAGACAAACGTTATGAAAAGGAGAGAGAGAGACAAATGTTATGAAGAGGAGAGAGAGAGAGATGAACGTTATGAAGAGGAGAGAGAGAGAGAGAGACAAACGTTATGAAGAGGAGAGAGAGAGAGACAAACGGTATGAAAAGGAGAGAGAGAGAGAGAGACAAATGTTATGAAGAGGAGAGAGAAAGAGATGAACGTTATGAAGAGGAGAGAGAGAGAGACAAACGTTATGAAGAGGAGAGAGAGAGAGAGACAAACCTTATGAAGAGGGGAGAGAGAGGGAGAGAGACAAACGTTATGAAGAGGAGAGAGAGACAAACGGTATGGAGAGAGAGAGAGAGACAAACGTTATGAAGAGGAGAGAGAGAGGAGAGAGGAGAGAAAGAGAGAGAGACAAATGTTATGAAGAGGAGAGAGAGAGACAAACAGTATAGAGAGAGAGAGAGAGACAAATGTTATGAAGAGAGAGAGAGAGAGAGACAAACGGTATGGAGAAGAGAGAGACACGTTATGAAGAGGAGAGAGAGACAAACGGTATGGAGAGAGAGAGAGAGAGACAAACGTTATGAAGAGGAGAGCGAGAGAGACAAACAGTATAGAGAGAGAGAGAGACACGTTATGAAGAGGAGAGAGAGAGAGACAAACGGTATGGAGAGAGAGAGAGAGAGAGAGAGAAACGTTATGAAGAGGAGAGAGAGAGAGACAAATGTTATGAAGAGGAGAGAGAGACAAACGGTATGGAGAGAGAGAGACAATGAAGAGGAGAGAGAGAGAGAGATGTTATGAAGAGGAGAGAGGGAAACACGTTATGAAGAGGAGAGAGAGAGAGAGAGAGAGAGAGAGAGAGAGACAAATGTTATGAAGAGAGAGAGAGAAGAGGAGAGAGAGAGAGAGAGACAAACGTTATGAAGAGGAGAGAGAGAGAGACAAACAGTATATAGAGAGAGAGAGAGACACGTTATGAAGAGGAGAGAGAGAGAGACAAACGGTATGGAGAGAGAGAGAGACACGTTATGAAGAGGAGAGAGAGAGAGACAAACGTTATGAAGAGGAGAGAGAGACAAACGGTATGGAGAGACAAACGAATGGTATGAAGAGGAGAGAGAGAGAGACAAGAGTAGAGAGAGAGACACGTTATGAAGAGGAGAGAGAGAGACAAACGGTATGGAGAGAGAGAGAGAGAGAGAGAAGACGAGAGAGAGACGTTATGAAGAGGAGAGAGAGAGAGAGACAAATGTTATGAGAGGAGAGAGAGACAAACGGTATGGAGAGAGAGAAGACAAATGTTATGAAGAGGAGAGAGAGAGAAACAAACGAGAAGAGGAGAGACAAACGTTATGAAGAGGAGAGAGAGAGAGAGAGAGAGAGACAAATGTTTTGAAGAGGGGAGAGAGAGAGACAACAGTTATGAAGAGAGAGAGAGAGAGACAAACGTTATGAAGAGGAGAGAGAGGGAGACAAATGTTATGAAAAGGAGAGAGAGAGAGAGACAAATGTTATGAAGAGGAGAGAGAAAGAGATGAACGTTATGAAGAGGAGAGAGAGAGAGAGACAAACCTTATGAAGAGGGGAGAGAGAGGGAGAGAGACAAATGTTATGAGGAGAGAGAGACAAACGTTATGAAGAGGAGAGAGAGACAAACAGTATGGAGAGAGAGAGAGACACGTTATGAAGAGGAGAGAGAGAGAGACAAACGGTATGGAGAGAGAGAGAGACACGTTATGAAGAGAGAGACAAACGGTATGGAGAGAAAGAGAGAGAGACAAATGTTATGGAGAGAGAGAGAGAGAGACAAACAGTATAGAGAGAGAGAGAGACACGTTATGAAGAGGAGAGAGAGAGAGACAAACGGTATGGAGAGAGAGAGAGACACGTTATGAAGAGGAGAGAGAGACAAACGGTATGGAGAGAGAGAGAGAGACAAACGTTATGAAGAGGAGAGCGAGAGAGACAAACAGTATAGAGAGAGAGAGAGACACGTTATGAAGAGGAGAGAGAGAGACAAACGGTATGGAGAGAGAGAGAGAGATGAAGAGGAGAAGAGAGAGAGACAAATGTTATGAAGAGGAGAGAGAGAGGTATGGAGAGAAGACAATGGTATGAAGAGGAGAGAGAGAGAGAGATGTTATGAAGAGGAGAGAGGGAGAGACACGTTATGAAGAGGAGAGAGAGAAACAAACGGTATGGAGAGAGAGCGAGAGAGAGAGAGACAAATGGTATTAAGTATGAAGAGAGAGAGAGAGAGAGAGAGAGACAAACGTTATGAAGAGGAGAGAGAGAGAGACAAACAGTATATAGAGAGAGAGAAACGTTATGAAGAGGAGAGAGAGAGAGACAAACGGTATGGAGAGAGAGAAACACGTTATGAAGAGGAGAGAGAGAGAGACAAACGTTATGAAGAGGAGAGAGAGACAAACGGTATGGAGAGAGAGAGAGACGAATGGTATGAAGAGGAGAGAGAAAAGATGAACGTTATGAAGAGGAGAGAGAGAGAGAGAGACAAACCTTATGTTATGAGGGAGAGAGACAAATGTTAGAGAGAGAGAGACAAACGTTATGAAGAGGAGAGAGAGACAAACAGTATGGAGAGAGAGAGAGACACGTTATGAAGAGGAGAGAGAGAGAGACAAACGGTATGGAGAGAGAGAGAGAGTTATGAAGAGGAGAGAGAGAGACAAACGGTATGGAGAGAAAGAGAGAGACAAATGTTATGAAGAGGAGAGAGAGAGAGACAAACAGTATGAAGAGAGAGAGAGAGACACGTTATGAAGAGAGAGAGAGAGAGACAAACGGTATGTTATGAAGAGACACGTTATGAAGAGAGAGAGAGACAAACGAGAGAGAGAGAGACAAACAAACAGTTATGAAGAGAGAGAGAGAGAGACAAACGTATGAAGAGAGAGAGAGACAAACGTTATGAAGAGAGAGAGAGACAAACGTTATGAAGAGGAGAGAGAGACAAGACAAACGTTATGAAGAGGAGAGAGAGAGTTATGAAGAGGAGAGAGAGAGACAAACGGTATGAAGAGAGAGAGACAATGGTATGAAGAGGAGAGAGAGAGAGATGTTATGAAGAGGAGAGAGGGAGAGACACGTTAGAAGAGAGAGAGAGAGACACAAACAGTATGGAGAGAGAGAGAGAGAGAGACAAATGGTTATGAAGAGAGAGAGAGAGAGACAAACGGTATGGAGAGAGAGAGAGAGACAAACGTTATGAAGAGGAGAGAGAGAGAGAAAACAGTATATAGAGAGAGAGAGAGACAAATGTTATGAAGAGGAGAGAGAGAGACAAACAGTATGGAGAGAGAGAGAGAGAAGAGGAGAGAGAGAGACAAACGTTATGAGGAGAGAGAGACAAACGAGAGAGAGAGAGAGACAAACGTTATGAAGAGGAGAGAGAGAGACAAACAGTTAGAGAGAGAGAGAGACACGTTATGAAGAGGAGAGAGAGAGACAAACGGTATGAAGAGAGAGAGAGAGAGAGAGACAAAGAGACAAATGGTATGAAGAGGAGAGAGAACGTTATGAAGAGGAGAGAGAGAGAGAGACAAATGTTATGAAGAGGAGAGAGAGACAATGGTATGAGAGAGAGAGAGAGACAAATGTTATGAAGAGGAGAGAGAGAGAGAAACAAACGTTATGAAGAGGAGAGAGAAACGTTATGAAGAGGAGAGAGAGAGAGAGAGAGAGAGACAAATGTTTTGAAGAGGAGAGAGAGAGACAACGTTATGAAGAGGAGAGAGAGAGAGAGACAAATGTTATGAAGAGGAGAGAGAGACAAATGTTAGAAAAGGAGAGAGAGAGAGACAAATGTTATGAAGAGAGAGAGAGAGAGAAACGTTATGAAGAGGAGAGAGAGAGAGAGACAAATGTTATGAAGAGGAGAGAGAGAGAGACAAACGTTATGAAGAGAGAGAGAGAGAGACAAATTATGAAGAGGAGAGAGAGAGAGACAAACAGTATGGAGAGAGAGAGAGAGACAAACGTTATGAAGAGGAGAGAGAGAGAGAGAAACAGTTATGAAGAGAGAGAGAGACAAACGTTAAAAGAGGAGAGAGAGAGAGAGAGACAAATGTTATGAAGAGAGAGACAAACGTTATGAAGAGGGGAGAGAGAGAGAGAGACAAACAGTATGAAGAGGAGAGAGAGAGGAGACAGAGACAAACGTTATGAAGAGGAGAGAGAGACAAACGTTATGAAGAGAGAGAGAGAGAGAGAAATGTTATGAAGAGGAGAGAGAGACAAACAGTATAGAGAGAGAGAGACGAAGAGGAGAGAGAGAGAGACAAATGTTAGAGACACGTTATGAAGAGGAGAGAGAGACAAACGGTATGGAGAGAGAGAGAGACAAAAGAGATGAGAGAGGAGAGAGAGAGAGAGACAAATTATGAAGAGGAGAGAGAGAGAGAGAGACAAATGTTATGAAGAGGAGAGAGAGAGAGAGAAGAGAGACAAACCTATGAAGAGGGGAGAGAGAGGGAGAGAGACAAACGTTATGAAGAGGAGAGAGAGAGAAAACAAATGGAGAGAGAGAGAGACAAACGTTATGAAGAGGAGAGAGAGAGAGAGAGAAAGAGAGAGAGACAAATGTTTTGAAGAGGGGAGAGAGAGAGACAAACAGTTATGAAGAGAGGAGAGAGAGAGAGAGACAAACGTTATGAAGAGACAGAGAGAGGAGACAAATGTTATGAAAAGAGAGAGAGAGAGAGACAAACGGAAGAGGAGAGAGAGAGAGAGAGACAAACCTTATGAAGAGGGAGAGCGAGAGAGAGAGAGAGACAAATGTTAGAGAGAGAGAGACAAACGTTATGAAGAGGAGAGAGAGACAAACGGTATGGAGAGAGAGAGAGAGACAAACGTTATGAAGAAGAGAGAGAGAGAGAGAGAGACAATGATGAAGAGGAGAGAGATGAACGTTATGAAGAGGAGAGAGAGAGAGAGAGACAAACGTTATGAAGAGGAGAGAGAGAGACAAACGATGGAGAGAGAGAGAGAGACAAACCTGGTATGAAGAGGGGAGAGAGAGAGAGAGACAAACGTTATGAAGAGGAGAGAGACAAACAAATGTATGAGAGAGAGAGAGAGACAAATGTTATGGAGAGGAGAGAGAGACAAACGTTATGGAGAGAAAGAGAGAGAGACAAATGTTATGAAGAGAGAGAGAGAGAGAGAGAGAGAGAAGACACGTTATGAAGAGGAGAGAGAGAGAGACAAACGTATATGGAGAGAGAGAGAGTTATGAAGAGGAGAGAGACAAACGGTATGAGAGAGAGAGAGAGACAAACGTTATGAAGAGGAGAGAGAGAAACGTTATGAAGAGGAGAGAGAGAGAGAGAGAGAGAGAGAGAGAGACAAACGTTATGAAGAGGAGAGAGAGAGAGAGAAGAGGAGAGAGAGAGAAGACAAACCTTATGAAGAGGGGAGAGAGAGGAGAGAGAGACAAACGTTATGAAGAGGAGAGAGAGACAAACGGTATGGAGAGAGAGAGAGAGACAAACGTTATGAAGAGGAGAGAGAGACAAACGGTATGGAGAGAAAGAGAGAGAGACAAATGTTATGGAGAGGAGAGAGAGAGAGACAAACAGTATAGAGAGAGAGAGACACGTTATGAAGAGGAGAGAGAGAGAGACAAACGGTATGGAGAGAGAGAGAGAGACACGTTATGAAGAGGAGAGAGAGACAAACGGTATGGAGAGAGAGAGAGAGACAAACGTTATGAAGAGGAGAGCGAGAGAGACAAACAGTATAGAGAGAGAGAGAGACACGTTATGAAGAGGAGAGAGAGAGAGAGACAAACGGTATGGAGAGAGAGAGAGAGAGAGAGACAAACGTTATGAAGAGGAGAGAGAGAGAGAGACAAATGTTATGAAGAGGAGAGAGAGACAAACGGTATGGAGAGAGAGAGACAATGGTATGAAGAGGAGAGAGAGAGAGAGATGTTATGAAGAGGAGAGAGGGAGAGACACGTTATGAAGAGGAGAGAGAGAGACAAACGGTATGGAGAGAGAGAGAGAGAGAGACAAATGGTATGAAGAGGAGAGAGAGAGAGAGAGAGACGTTATGAAGAGGAGAGAGAGAGAGAGACAAATGTTATGAAGAGGAGAGAGAGAGACAAACGGTATGGAGAGGAGAGAGAGAGAGAAACGTTATGAAGAGGAGAGAGAGAGAGAGAGAAGGAGAGACAAAAGTTATGAAGAGGAGAGAGAGAGAGAGAGAGAGAGAGAGAGAGAGAGAGAGAGAGAGAGAGACAAATGTTATGAAGAGTGAGAGAGAGAGAGAGAGAGACAAACGGTATGGAGAGAGAGAGAAACAAACGTTATGAAGAGGAGAGAGAGAGAGACAAACAGTATAGAGAGAGAGAGAGACACGTTATGAAGAGGAGAGAGAGAGAGAGAGAGACAAACGTTATGGAGAGAGAGAGAGAGACAAACGTTATGAAGAGGAGAGAGAGAGAGAGACAAATGTTATGAAGAGGAGAGAGAGAGACAAACGGTATGGAAAGAGAGAGAGAGACAAACGTTATGAAGAGGAGAGAGAGAGAAACAAACGTTATGAAGAGGAGAGACAAACGTTATGAAGAGGAGAGAGAGAGAGAGAGAGAGACAAATGTTTTGAAGAGGGGAGAGAGAGAGACAACAGTTATGAAGAGAGGAGAGAGCGAGAGACAAACGTTATGAAGAGGAGAGAGAGGGAGACAAATGTTATGAAAAGGAGAGAGAGAGAGAGACAAATGTTATGAAGAGGAGAGAGAAAGAGATGAACGTTATGAAGAGGAGAGAGAGAGAGAGAGAGAGAGAGAGAGACAAACCTTATGAAGAGGGGAGAGAGAGGGAGAGAGAAATGTTATGAGGAGAGAGAGAGAGACAAATGTTATGAAGAGGAGAGAGAGACAAACGGTATGGAGAGAGAGAGAGAGACAATGGTATGAAGAGGAGAGAGAGAGAGAGAGACACGTTATGAAGAGGAGAGAGAGAGAAACGGTATGGAGAGAGAGAGAGAGACACGTTATGAAGAGGAGAGAGAGAGACAAACGTTATGAAGAGGAGAGAGAGACAAACGGTATGGAGAGAGAGAGAGAGAGAGACAAATGGTATGAAGAGGAGAGAGAGAGAGAGAAACGTTATGAAGAGGAGAGAGAGAGAGAGAGAGAGACACGTTATGAAGAGGAGAGAGAGAGAAACGGATGGAGAGAGAAGAGCGAGAGAGAGAGAGAAATGGTATGAAGAGGAGAGAGAGAGACGTTATGAAGAGGAGAGAGAGAGACAAACGGTATGGAGAGAGAGAGAGAGAGAGAGACAAATGGTATGAAGAGGAGAGAGAGAGAGAGAGAGAGAGAGACGTTATGAAGAGGAGAGAGAGAGAGAGACTAATGTTATGAAGAGGAGAGAGAGAGAGAGAGAGAGACAAACGTTATGAAGAGGAGAGAGAGAGCGAGAGAGAGACAAATGTTATGAGGAGAGAGAGAGAGAGACAAACGTTATGAAGAGGGGAGAGAGAGGGAGAGAGACAAATGTTATGAGGAGAGAGAGAGAGAGAGAGACAATCGTTATGAAGAGGAGAGAGAGACAAATGGTATGGAGAGAGAGAGAGAGAGAGAGAGAGACAATGGTATGAAGAGGAGAGAGAGAGAGAGAGAGACGTTATGAAGAGGAGAGAGAGAGAGACGTTATGAAGAGGAGAGAGAGAGACAAACGGTATGGAGAGAGAGAGAGAGACAAACGTTATGAAGAGGCGAGAGAGACAAACGGTATGGAGAGAAAGAGAGAGAGACAAATGTTATGGAGAGGAGAGAGAGAGAAACAAACAGTATAGAGAGAGAGAGACACGTTATGAAGAGGAGAGAGAGAGAGACAAACGGTATGGAGAGAGAGAGAGAGAGACAAACATTATGAAGAGGAGAGAGAGAGAGACAAACAGTATAGAGAGAGAGAGAGACACGTTATATGAAGAGGAGAGAGAGAGAGACAAACGGTATGAAGAGGAGAGAGAGACAAACGGTATGGAGAGAGAGAGAGAGAGAGACGTTATGAAGTGGAGAGAGAGACAAACGTTATGAAGTGGAGAGAGAGACAAACGTTATGAAGTGGAGAGAGACAAACGTTATGAAGTGGAGAGAGAGACAAACGTTATGAAGTGGAGAGAGAGAGAGAGAGGCAAACTTTATGAAGAGGAGAGAGAGAGAGAGAGAGAGAGAGAAACGTTATGAAGAGGAGAGAGAGAGAGAGACAAACGTTATGAAGTGGAGAGAGAGAGAGGCAAACGTTATGAAGAGGAGAGAGAGAGAGAGAGAGGTTATGAAGGGGAGAAGAGAGCGTGATAAGGGAGGGGGTGAGGGAGAGAATCTGGTAAACAGGAACTCATGGAGAACAATGACCATAGAGCTGCCTTGCACACATGTCTGTGTGTGTGCGTTTCAATTTGCCTTACCTTCAAGACGACCATATTGGTCCAGTGCTGTTATTTGTGTGAACGGCTCCTTAAAAGATGACCTTTAGGAGCAACAATACAGTAAGCTGACCTTCCTCTTTTCCTCACAGCAGAGAAACAGAACAGAGAGGGAGGTGTGTGTGTGTGTGTTTGTGTGTGTGTGTGTGTGTGTGTGTGTGTGTGTGTGTGTGTGTGTGTGTGTGTGTGTGTGTGTGTGTGTGTGTGTGTGTGTGTGTGTGTGTGTGAGCTGGGGGCAGTGGGACTGCAGTGGGCAGATTATGTGTGGAGAGACTGTGTCCTGGGTTTCCAGGAAAAGGGGGGAGCCATTAGAGGGGTGGACAGGAAACTAACAGGGCTTACTTCCTGTGGCTCTCCTGATGGCCGACCAGATAGTGTGTGCTTGGCTTAACTGTGTGTGGGTTGGGAGTTCCTGTGAAATGTTGTTGTAAACTAAGCAGTAAGCATTGAAATGTGTTTTGGATTGCGTCCATCACCGTCATGTTTTAGTTGTTTTGAGAATGTTAGGTAATTTTGGGAGGAATAGGCTGGTATTCCAAGATGTGATTGTCAGGAATCTCAGATTTCTCAGGAATGCAATTTCTCCCAAAGGATGAAAAAAATATATTCTTCCTATGAGCCACTACAACCTCTGCCATGGCCACCAGACCTGAATGGCACAGGAGGGAGTGTGCTAGAGTAGCAGATTGCTAAGCTAGCATCGCCTTCCTGAGACTTAAAGTGTAAGAGCCTGGATCAAATATTACAGACGATACATTGTATAATATATTGTGTCATTGTGACGTAGGCTAAGTCTGAATACTGGGTTTGCTTTGGAATAGAGGTCATTACACGTTATTACACTCATTTACACTCCTGTAGAGTGAAGACTGTTTCCTTTCAGCTGCCATTTTGTTCTTCCTGAACTCTGCTGTGACTTCTTAACTCACTCCAAAGCTGGAGGTAAACTGAGTTAAAACACACACAACACAACGTTCTCACTGTTCATCAAACCGCAGACACGCCCATTTGTGGTGAAGCATATAGATGGAACTGTAAGTCATGGTCTCTTCCTCAGAGGACTGTAAAGGGAAGTGGCTAACCTCTCTCTCTTTGTTCTCACTCTTTCTTTCTTTCTTTCTTTCTTTCTTTCTTTCTTTCTTTCTTTCTTTCTTTCTTTCTTTCTCTCTCTCTCTCTCTCTCTCTCTCACTCTCTCTCTCTCTCACTCCTCTCTCTCTCTCTCTCTCTCTCTCTCTCTCCTCTCTCTCTCTCTCTCTCTCTCTCTCTCTCTCTCTCTCTCTCTCTCTCTCTCTCTCTCTCTCTCTCTCTCTCTCTCTCTCTCCTCTCTCTCCTCTCTCTCTCTCTCTCTCTCTCTCTCTCTAGTGGCGATGGTGTCTGACATGATCTGACAGAGGAAGACTGCAGGTGAGTAACTGCCCTTTACCCTCCATATCACTTCCTCCTTCACTTCTCTCTTTCTCTTCTTCTCTCTCTCTCTCTCTCTCTCTCTCTCTCTCTCTCTCTCTAACTCCCCACCTCTCTCGCCCCCTCTCTCTCTCTGTAGCGATAGTCTCTGTGGTTATTATGGGCTGTGCCCACTGTAAACAGAAAAAGGCTGCAGCCAAGGCGGCTTCAGCCGAGCTGTCTGACCCATCTCCTAGCAACAGCCCTGATGGGGTTGTGTCTACAGCATTGGCCATGCCCCGTTATCACCCTGGCCCCACCCACCCGACAATACCTGACTTCAACAAGCCTTTTGGCTCCGCCTGTTTTCCTAATACCAACGCACAAACCGGCGCAGGGGGCGTCACAGGTACAGATTGATGGCTTCAAATAATTTGTTGTGTGTTTATGTAGGACTTATAATAGGTTAATGAAGGCTTCTTTAAATGTGTTTGTTTAAAGTGGTTGTATGATGTAGCATACTGACGTGTGTGTGTGTGTGTGTGTGTGTGTGTGTGTGTGTGTGTGTGTGTGTGTGTGTGGAGGTGGAGGTGTAACTCTCTTCATAGCATTGTATGACTATGATGCTCGTACTGAAGATGACCTGTCCTTCCAGAAGGGAGAGAAGTTCCACATTATCAACAACACGTGAGATTCACATTACAGTTCCAGAGTAAATTGCAGGTAGTGGATTTCCAGATCAAATCAAGTGTCTGCTCCCTCCAATGTGATGAATTGTCTCTACAGAGAGGGGGACTGGTGGGAGGCCCGGTCGTTGGACACTGGGAAGTCTGGTTATGTCCCTAGTAACTATGTAGCTCCTGTAGACTCTATACAGGCTGAGGAGTGAGTACACACACACACACACACACACACCCACACACAAACAAGAACATCTGCTGAATGACTAATGGGTAAATGTTTGTGTGTGTTACCAGGTGGTATTTCGGTAAGATGGGGAGAAAGGATGCAGAGAGACAGCTCCTGGGACTGGAGAACCCCAGAGGAACATTCCTTATCAGAGAGAGTGAGACCACCAAGGGTACGTACACACCTGTACTCAGAAAGTGTTCACACACATTTGCTAAAAGTTACACAAAACGTTTGAAGGCTTCCCACACATAGATTAAGCCTAGTCCTGGTCTAAGAAGCACTTTCCCTGGACAATCTCCGTGAATCTGGGTCTGGTCAACTGGCTCTAAGAGTATTAGATATCTATATGTGGTTCTACAGGTATTCTCAAACACATCTCAGTACAGCTGTGTTTCTGTTCATTCATACGTAGTCATTCTCTTGTGTGCAACTTCACCTTTAGAATCCTCAGAGTGTCTCTCCTCAATCCTCAAACTGTTCTCTTCCTCCTCTATCGCCAGGTGCCTACTCTCTGTCTATCCGGGACTGGGATGATGGTAAAGGTGACCACGTCAAACATTATAAGATCAGGAAGCTGGACAATGGAGGATATTATATCACAACACGCACACAGTTCGACACCGTGCATCAACTGGTGCAGCACTACACAGGTGAGTGCTTAGGGGTTAGGGGTGAAGTACCTAACTTAGGGTCTGTGGGTAAAGAGCCTAGGGTGTATGGACTAGGGTTAAAGTATTTAGGGCCTAGGTGAGGGCTTTCTCTCCATGGCCAAGACTAATGTAATTCAGATCCCTCTTTTTTTCTCTCCCAGTTGCCCTCTGGTGGTGCAGTCTGGTATAGGAGCTACTCTACTCTGTGTGTGTGTGCTCTCCTTTCTGTGTCTGTATGTCCAATATCCATTCTAGCATACTAAATATGATCAGGGAATGTATTAGCCAAGCACACTAAATAGGCATAAGCAAAGTTGCCTATTGGTTTGCATGGTGTGTCAGTGCATGTGCAGATGTGTGTGTGTGTGTGTGTGTGTGTGTGTGTGATGTGTGTGTGTGTGTGTGTGTGTGTGTGTGTGTGTGTGTGTGTGTGTGTGTGTGTGTGTGTGTGTCTAAACAGATGTGTATCGGTAAAATGCGAGCACTTTTTAGTAGATCCAAGTAAAGTACTGTAGTCAGTTGCTTTTTATGTTCTATATGTGTTTGTTGCTTTTGTGCCTCAGCAATTTATCTCTCCCTCCCCTCTTGTCTGTCTGTATCTCTCTCTGTCTTTGTCCCTTGCTCTTGCTCTCTCCTTTATTCTGTCTGCCTGTCTGTCTTGCTTCGACTCTCTCTCTTCCACCCCTCTCTCACCCACCTCAGAGCGAGCAGCAGGTTTGTGCTGTAGGTTGATTGGCAGCTGTAGGCGGGGCATGCCTAAGCTAGCCGACCTATCGGTGAAGACCAAGGACGTGTGGGAGATTCCCAGAGAATCTCTCCAGCTGATTAAGAAGCTGGGCAACGGGCAGTTTGGAGAAGTCTGGATGGGTAGGAAGTTTTGTGTCTTTGCATGCCTTTTCATCTCATTTCATCTCCCTCCCTGTCCACTCCTACCATCCCCCCTCCCCCCTCCAACCCCTCACTCCTCTAGGCTGTAACGATGGGCTGTGTTACTTTCTGACCACACCCTGTCCCAATGCCACGCCCCTCACCCTGGGGCTGGGGCGGGACGCCTGGGAGGTTGCCAGGAAAACGCTGGCCCTAAACAGAAAGTTGGGCCAGGGCTGCTTCGGAGACGTCTGGATGGGTGAGCCCAACTGTCAATCAATCAATCAGTCACCTTCTTATACTGTAGGTTGAGACTGACACACACACCACCTACAGTCTAGCGCAGGGATCATCAACTACATTACGCTGCGGGACGTTTTATGATGTTGAGGGGATGGTCAGGGGGTCGGAACATAATGACAAATCATTTGAAGACTGCAAATTGACCGCAAGAACAGATATGTTTGACTGAAACATAATCATTTCAGATCTTGCTTACATGTGTATACAATCACGTGACTCTATTATGCATGGGAGTACTTAAGAAAATATATTTTAAGTTAAAATCCCTTTGAGCTGATTTCCTGGTGTTTCTACAGTCTTATGTCTGACAATGAAAATTCGACAAAAACTAAACAAACTTGGGGCCAGTTGGGAAACACTGGACTATAGCGCTCTTCACAACTGTGTCCCAGAAGTGCTTCTCAGTGTGTCTGGGATTATTCCCAATCCGGTGCTAATGTGGTGGTGTGTAGTGCTCTCTTTTCCCACGGCCAGCTGTGTTCCCAGTTTCCATTCCAGTGCCGTTCTGTGTCAGTGTAATAGTCACTCTGTGTGTCCGGACCAGGAAGTAGCCAACCCTATTCCTGGTCCAGCTTCATGCACTGCTGAAGCACCATGGTGGGACTCTCCCCCTCTCCTCCCCTTCCTTATCCCACCCCGCCACCTCTGTGCACTCCTGTGTGTCTTTGTGTGTGTATAATTAAGCAATAAGGCCCGAGGTGGTGTGGTATTTGGCCAATATACCACGGCTAAGGGCTGTTCTTATGTAAGACGCAACACGGAGTGCCTGGATACAACCCTTAGCCGTAGTATATTGGCCATATATCACAAACCCCAGAGGTACCTTATTGCTATTATAAACTGGTTACCAACGCAATTAAAGCAGTAAAAATAAATGTTTTGTCATACTTGTGGTATACGGTCTGATATACCACAGATGTCAGCCAATCAGCATTCAGGGCTCGAACTACCCAGTTTATAATTGTATGCATGTGTGTGTGTTTCTGCCTTTGTGTGTGTGTACTGTATACCTATCTCTGTGTGTGTGTGTGTGTGTGTGTGTGTGTGTGTGTGTGTGTGTGTGTGTGTGTGTGTGTGTGTGTGTGTGTGTGTGTGTGTGTGTGTGTGTGTGTGTGTGTGTGTGTGTGTGTGTGTGTGTGTGTGTGTGTGTGTGTGTGTGTGTGTGTGTGTGTGTCTGTCTGTCAGGTATGTGGAACGGCACCACCAAGGTAGCAGTGAAGACATTGAAGCCAGGCACCATGTCTCCAGAGGCCTTCCTAGAAGAGGCTCAGATCATGAAGAGACTGAGACATGACAAGCTGGTGCAGCTGTACGCTGTGGTCTCTGAAGAACCCATCTACATCATCACAGAGTTCATGAGCCAAGGTGCTGTATGGAGCACACACATATGCAAGCAGAGCCACACACACGTTTTCACAATTATTTCTGAAATGAATTCAACTGTGTATTTCAGGTAGTTTACTGGACTTCCTGAAGGACGGGGAAGGAGGGAATCTGAAGCTGCCTCAACTGGTGGATATGGCTGCTCAGGTAAGAACACACACCATCTTGGCAGTCCATCGATGCTCCTCTTGTGGTTGGGCAATGGTTCAGAGCTTCTGGTGCTGGTGCCACATCATGTGGCTGTGGAGGTCGATGTGGGAGTCACGTGTGGGACTGGATGGCTTGCACCTCTAACCCTTCCTCCTGTGTGTGTGTGTGTGTGTGTGTGTGTGTGTGTGTAGATAGCGGCAGGCATGGCATATATAGAGCGTATGAACTACATCCATCGTGATCTGCGAGCGGCTAACATTCTGGTCGGGGAAAATCTGGTGTGCAAGATCGCTGACTTTGGTCTGGCCAGACTCATAGAGGACAATGAGTACACAGCCAGACAAGGTAGAAGAGAGTTACTGTGTTAGGACATTGTGACAACTCTTGATGTGAAAAGGGCTTCATAAATACATTTGATTGAACGATTTTACAGGAGCCAAGTTCCCCATCAAGTGGACAGCTCCTGAAGCAGCTCTATATGGGCGCTTCACCATCAAGTCTGATGTGTGGAGCTTTGGTATCCTGCTCACTGAACTCGTCACAAAAGGACGTGTGCCTTACCCAGGTACGGGGGTGTAGGTGTCTCCTACTCTGTCGCCCTTCTTTTTTCCAGCCCTCTGTCTTTCCATATGTCTCTATGATGGATATAAGATGCTGTGTGTTACACTAAAAAACATCTATCTCTGTCTTTCTCTCTACCTCCCTCCCTCTCCCTCCTCTCTCTCTAGGTATGAATAACCGCGAGGTCCTGGAGCAGGTGGAGAGAGGCTACAGGATGCCCTGTGCGGTGGGTTGTCCTGCCTCCCTCCATGAGCTGATGGTGCAGTGTTGGCGTAGAGAGGCAGACGAGAGACACACCTTTGAATACCTGCAGGGCTTCCTGGAGGACTACTTTACTGCTACTGAACCCCAGTACCAGCCTGGAGAGAACCTGTGACCACGCACACGCACACAGACACAAGTGTGTACACACACACACAACCTATACATACTGTAAGCCTTATCTACTATATGTTGCTGTCTGTCAGGGCAGAGCAATCAAACACAAGCCAGAATTCTTCCTCTCCTCCTATCTGTGCTCGGCTGCCCAGACCAGCAGAGGAAAGGGACTGTTGTCAGTGTACTATGCCTTAATAGCTTTACTGAGTTACCATGACAACAAGGCTTCGTCTTTAGATGGAGGTTGGGGGGGTTTAAGGTTAGGATTAGATGGGGTTAGGGGTCAAGGTTTGTGGGGCTGTAGGGGACCAGTTTGTGCCTAAAATCTTTACTTGTGTAAGATGATGATGGTGATGACTTCACTCCAATGCTTTTTACTCTCTAAGCATCTTTCATGACGTCAAAGGGGATTTTCTTTCTGCAACCTTTCTTAAACCTGATATTGACAACCCTGGTTTTTAATTTGTTTATTTAATGCTTGTATATCTACTGTTTTTATCTTAGCTAACACATGGGGTCTGTTCAGCAGGGTGCAACGTTTCAGAATATTCAGATTGACAATATGTTCTATACAGTATATTTTTATCAGGTAGAATAGGCATTTGTACCAGCTCTTCGTAAAATGTCTATGTGCTCTGTTCTGACTATTTCACCTCTCTGAATCCACGCATGTTCTGTATACAGCCTTCTGCCAATGGGAGGGCCAGGCAAAGGGTCAAATGAATGCACAGAGGTTGAAGTTGGGACCGTGTGCAGGAGTGTGGGTTTTTATGATGATTTGAACTTTTCTGTTGTTTCAGATGTTTCTGTGCCTGTGGTAAAGTTATTTTCCACAATACACGTGTGTCTTGTTTTCTTAGTTTCTAGGTCTAGCCTACCAACACCATATTTCTTTACTCACAGACACATGCACACACACATTTTGACTGTCTAGTGTGGTCAGTCTACTTGAAATTGTGTCCCTCCTGTGGTAAGTCTTTCTGCTGTTTTATGTGTGAGCACCCAGCACTGTTATTTATAACCATAGGGTTATAACCGGTTATTATAAACTGGGTAGTTTGTGTCATGGATGCTGATTGGCTAAAACACCAGTACAGCAGTGTGTACATCAGACAATATACCACGGTATGATGCAAAAATCCTTGTTTACTGTTCTATTTATGTTTGTAACCAGTTTATAATAGCAATAAGACACCTCTGGGGTTTGTGGTATATGGCCAATATACCACGGCTAAGGGCTGTATCCAGGCACTCGCTTCCTGTCATGCAAGAGCAGCCCTTATGCTGCATTCATAACCAAGTGGGAAGGTGGTAATTACCTAAATACCAGTTGGATATATTCACGTGCATTGAACTCATTGAGAAATACCGATTGGCTAATGTACAATAAGCTGCGTCAACCATAAACTAAAAGTACAGATAACATGCTTGTAAACAAATTACTGTTCAAAAAACATATATTTCCCACTAGTAATTACCAGTTCAAATGGATTTTGGATTTTTCCCAGTCGTATGTGGTAAATACCAACTTCCCACTTGGTTATGGACGAAAGGTTGCTGATTTGAATCCCGGAGCAGACGAGGTCAAAACCTGTCGCTGTGCCCTTGAGAAAGGCACTTGACCCCAATTGCTCCTGGGGCGCTGGACAATGGTGACCCTGGCCTTGATCCCACTCCTTGCAGGTGTCTCTGGGAGTTGGAATATGCAAAAACCACATCTCCATTACACACTTCTACAAGTGTGTAACAGGACAAATGTAAGCACCCCCCCTCCCCCCAAATTAGCTGTGGTATATTTAAGCAATAAGGCACGAGGGGGTGTGATATATGGCCAATATAGCACGGCTAAGGGCTGTTCTTATGCACGACGCATTGTGGAATTATAAACTGCCAATCAGCATTCAGGGCTGGAACCATACAGTTTATAATGGCCAATGTAACCCCTCGACTTAATTCTTAATTATAGAACTGACTCAAGTCAGTGTCCAACCCTCTCTCCATCTTTCTCTGACTCCTCTCGCCCACGTCTGCATTGCGTAACCCAGACAACAGTTTCTGATAACAAAAAAAGAACTACACTTCCCAGACTTTTTATCCGTAGAACCGAGGACAGCTACGGGTCCCTGGATGGGACTGACAGACAGGCACATCTGGCGAGAAACGAGAGAGGCGAGATTGCACTGTGTGTGAGAGAGAGACAGAGAGAGAAAGGGGGATATCGCGGAGAGATAAAAACGGAAGAAATATTTTGTTCTTTCCTTCCTTTTCTCCTAGCAACGTCTGTCCCACTCCTGCCTGCCACGGGATCGTTACCGCGGGGTTTGAGGAGAGTTCGCGTTCTTGCGTGCAGAAGGGGATATACGCCCCCCCCCCCGTCAATTTCCCCTTCTCTTCTTTATATTTTACCTTCCTCCGTTTCCAGGGTTCTGCTGTTGATGTAGACCAGCTTTTTTTTTGAGAAACGGTTTTCTGTGGTGGAGCCCTGCACGCATACAGACAGATGCGCGCGAAGCACGGAGAGGAGACAGACAACGACGTTAACGGTAGGAATGAACGGAAAATGCTGTGCGCCAGCAGTGGCAGCTGTGATATTACCGAGAACTCAGTGATCCGCACGACGAGAGAAGAGAAGCCCCGCTGCAGCAACGAGCCTCTCCCGGTGAGTGCGCATGCAGTGTCTATCTGTGTACACAACTCATATTTGCATACCGGACAGTTCTAGCGGCGCTGCCAGATGCGCGCGGCACCGCTGCATTTTTTTTATTGAAGGAATTTGTATTAACCTCGTCGGTGCCGTTATAAAGGGAATTCGTGCACTGGGTCAGTCTGCCACTATGGCTGAGGTGGGCTCCTTTCTTATTAGTGATGGTGACACACACACGAGTTAAGGCTATTGTTAAGGAAGCATCTCCATGCAGGGCTGATTGTGTGTATATGCTGGTTCGTTGTGAAAGCGAATATGTCTACCATACAAACACACATTCACACAGGACCGGATCCGTCACTGAGACTGTCTCTCAAGTAGGCTAGATTCACCGTCGGTCTCCACCTACATATAACATTCGGTACGTGCTGTGGCGCGAGCTCAGGCGCGCTCCGACAGATGTTTACCGTAATTAAAGCGCGAGAGACGTCATCCGGTTCCCCTGTAAAGCCGGGGCTATAATCCCCCGGTAACAAATTGAGCTGTCCTGACGCGCTCATCCCGTATAGGCACGAACCGCCCGGTGCGTTGAATGAGTGACGCCCACATCAGCCTCGAGACAGAGCTCATGGTGGTGCATGATTATTACCCGATGGGGGAGGGGGGTGTCTGTGTTGTGACAGTGACATTTTATTTATGGCCCTTTTTGACATGCATATCCTTTCCATGTGCACGTGTCTGGGATGCTGACAGATGCTGAGCAAGAGGTATTGAAGAGAGAGAGAAGTCTGCGTGTGTGTCAGTGCACAACATATAACAGCATAGCCCTATTGTGTACTTGTGTGTGGTGGTGGTAGTCATAGAAACGGCCTTGTATCTCAGATGATATTATTTCTGTCCTTAACCCTATTAGCCAGGTCAGTAGTCAACACACACACACACATTCTTACATATCTATATAGAACATTTTACTTTAAATGTTGGTCTTGGACTGCTTCATGTATTTGTTTGGCTGGAGTGTGTGTATGAGTGTATGATAGAGAGAGAGAGAGAGTGTGTGTGTGTGTGGTGCTGCAGATACACTCTGCTGATATGACAGCCACAGCTCAACCAATCATCTGTCTCCTTTCTCAGCCTATCAGCAGGCCTTGCCAGACTTCCTAGTTTCAGAAGTAGCTACTGAGATGGAACTGACAGCATGCACACTGACACACACAAACACACTTTCTAACTGAAGGTCATGACCCTCCCACTCAGAGTTGTGGTTCTTGTTGTAGTCCAGCTAGTTCTAGTTCTGGTTCTAGTCCAGCTAGTTTTGGTTCTGGTTCTAGTCCAGCTAGTTTTGGTTCTTGTTCTAGTCCAGCTAGTTTTGGTTCTGGTTGTAGTCCAGCTAGTTTTGGTTCTGGTTCTAGTCCTGCTAGTTTTGGTTCTGGTTCTAGTCCAGCTAGTTTTGGTTTTAGTTTTGGTTCTGGTTCTAGTTCAGCTAGTTTTGGTTCTGGTTCTAGTCTAGCTAGTTGTGGTTCTGGTTCTGGTTGTAGTCCAGCTAGTTTTGGTTCTGGTTCTAGTTCTGCTAGTTTTGGATCTGGTTCTAGTCCAGCTAGTTTTGGTTCTGGTTCTAGTCCAGCTAGTTGTGGTTCTGGTTCTAGTCCAGCTAGTTGTGGTTCTAGTCCAGCTAGTTGTGGTTCTGGTTCTAGTCTAGCTAGTTGTGGTTCTGGTTCTAGTCCAGCTAGTTGTGGTTCTGGTTCTAGTCCAGCTAGTTGTGGTTCTAGTCCAGCTAGTTGTGGTTCTAGTCCAGCTAGTTTTGGTTCTGGTTCTAGTCTAGCTAGTTGTGGTTCTGGTCCTAGTCCAGCTGGTTGTGGTTCTGATTCTAGTCCAGCTAGTTGTGGTTCTAGTCCAGCTAGTTTTGGTTCTGGTTCTAGTCTAGCTAGTTGTGGATCTGGTCCTAGACCAGCTAGTTGTGGTTCTGATTCTAGTCTAGCTAGTTGTGGTTCTGGTTCTAGTCTAGCTAGTCTTGGTTCTAGTTTTGGTATTGGTTCTAGTCCAGCTAGTTTTGGTTCTGGTTCTAGTCCAGCTAGTTGTGATTCTGGTTCTAGTCTAGCTAGTTGTGGTTCTGGTTCTGGTTGTAGTCCAGCTAGGTGTGGTTCTGGTTCTAGTCCAGCTAGTTGTGGTTCTAGTCCAGCTAGTTGTGGGTCTAGTCCAGCTAGTTGTGGTTCTGGTTCTAGTCTAGCTAGTTGTGGTTCTGGTTCTAGTCCAGATAGTTTTGGTTCTGATTCTAGTCCATCTAGTTGTGGTTCTAGTCCAGCTAGTTGTGGTTCTAGTCCAGCTAGTTTTGGTTCTGGTCCTAGTCCAGCTAGTTGTGGTTCTGATTCTAGTCTAGCTAGTTGTGGTTCTGGTTCTAGTCTAGCTAGTTGTGGTTCTAGTCCAGCTAGCTGTGGTTGTGGTTCTAGTCCAGTTAGTTTTGGTTCTGGTTCTAGTCCAGATAGGTGTAGTTCTAGTTCTGGGTCTACTCCAGCTAGTTGTGGTTCTAGTTGTAGTCCAGATAGTTGTGGTTCTGGTTCTAGTCCAGCTAGTTGTAGTTTTGGTTTTGGTTCTAGTCCAGCTAGTTGTGGTTCTGGTTCTAGTCCAGCTAGTTGTAGTTCTGTGGTTCTCTAGCCTAGCTAGTTGTAGTTCTGTGGTTCTCTAGTCTAGCTAGTTGTAGTTATGTGGTTCTCTAGCCTATCTAGTTGTAGTTCTGTGGATCTCTAGTCTAGCTAGTTGTGGTTCTCTAGTCTAGCTAGTTGTAGTTCTGTGGTTCTCTAGCCTAGCTAGTTGTAGTTCTGTGGTTCTCTAGTCTAGCTAGTTCTAGTTCTGTGGTTCTCTAGCCTAGCTAGTTGTAGTTCTGTGGTTCTCTAGTCTAGCTAGTTGTGGTTCTGGTCATAGTCCAGCTAGTTGTGGTTCTAATTCTAGTCCAGCTAGTTGTGGTTCTAGTCTAGCTAGTTGTGATTCTGGTTCTAGTCTAGCTAGTTGTGGTTCTGGTTCTGGTTGTAGTCCAGGTAGTTTTGGTTCTGGTTCTAGTCCTGCTAGTTTTGGTTCTGGTTCTAGTCCAGCTAGTTTTGGTTCTGGTTCTAGTCCAGCTAGTTTTGGTTCTGGTTCTAGTCCAGCTAGTTGTGGTTCTGGTTCTAGTTCAGCTAGTTGTGGTTCTAGTCCAGCTAGTTGTGGTTCTGGTTCTAGTCTACCTAGTTGTGGTTCTGGTTCTAGTCCAGCTAGTTGTGGTTCTGGTTCTAGTCCAGCTAGTTGTGGTTCTGGTTCTAGTCTAGCTAGTTGTGGTTCTGGTCCTAGTCCAGCTAGTTGGGGTTCTGATTCTAGTCCAGCTAATTGTGGTTCTAGTCCAGCTAGTTGTGCTTCTAGTCCAGCTAGTTTTGGTTCTGGTTCTAGTCTAGCTAGTTGTGGTTCTGGTCCTAGACCAGCTAGTTGTGGGACTGATTCTAGTCTAACTAGTTGTGGTTCTAGTTGTAGTCCAGATAGTTGTGGTTCTGGTTCTAGTCCAGCTAGTTGTAGTTTTGGTTTTGGTTCTAGTCCAGCTAGTTGTGGTTCTGATTCCGATTCTAGTCCAGCTAGTTGTGGTTATGGTTCTAGTCTAGCTAGTTGTGGTTCTGGTTCTAGTCCAGCTAGTTGTAGTTGTGGTTTTGGTTCTAGTCCAGCTAGTTGTGGGTGTGGTTCTAGTCTAGCTAGTTGTGGTTCTGATTCTGGTTCTAGTCCAGCTAGTTGTATTTGTGGTTCTGGTTCTAGTCCAGCTAGTTGTGGTTCTGATTCTGATTCTAGTCCAGCTAGTTGTGGTTTTGGTTCTTGTCCAGCTAGTTGTGGTTGTGGTTCTAGTCTAGCTAGTTGTGGTTCTGGTTCTAGTCCAGCTAGTTGTGGTTGTGGTTGTGGTTCTAGTCTAGCTAGTTGTGGTTCTGTTCTGGTTCTAGTCTAGCTAGTTTTGGTTCTGGTTCTAGTACAGCTATTTGTAGTTGTGGTTTTGGTTCTAGTCCAGCTAGTTGTGGTTCTGGTTTTAGTCTAGCTAGTTGTGGTTCTGGTTCTAGTCCAGCTAGTTGTGGTTGTGGTTCTAGTCTTGCTAGTTGTGGTTCTGTTCTGGTTCTAGTTTAGCTAGTTGTGGTTCTGGTTCTAGTACAGCTATTTGTAGTTGTGGTTTTGGTTCTAGTCCAGCTAGTTGTGGTTCTGGTTTTAGTCTAGCTAGTTGTGGTTCTGTTCTGGTTCTAGT
Organism: Oncorhynchus tshawytscha; assembly: GCF_018296145.1. NCBI lineage: Eukaryota > Metazoa > Chordata > Actinopteri > Salmoniformes > Salmonidae > Oncorhynchus > Oncorhynchus tshawytscha. The sequence continues at coordinate 22,798,471 of NC_056441.1, forward strand.
CCAGCTAGTTGTAGTTCTGTTTTTCTCTAGTCTAGCTAGTTGTGGGTCTGTGGTTCTCTAGTCTAGCTAGTTGTAGTTCTGTGGTTCTAGTCTAGCTAGTTGTGGTTCTGGTTCTAGTCCAGCTAGTTGTAGTTCTGTGGTTCTCTAGTCCAGCTATTTGTAGTTCTGTGGTTCTCTAGTCTAGCTAGTTGTGGTTCTGATTCTAGTCCAGCTAGTTGTAGTTCTGTGGTTCTCTAGCCTAGCTAGTTGTAGTTCTGTGGTTCTCTAGTCTAGCTAGTTGTAGTTCTGTGGATCTCTAGTCTAGCTAGTTGTGGTTCTCTAGTCCAGCTAGTTGTAGTTCTGTGGTTCTCTAGTCTAGCTAGTTGTGGTTCTGGTTCTAGTCCAGCTAGTTGTAGTTCTGTGGTTCTCTAGCCTAGCTAGTTGTAGTTCTGTGGTTCTCTAGCCTAGCTAGTTGTAGTTCTGTGGTTCTCTTGTCTAGCTAGTTGTGGTTCTGGTTCTAGTCCAGCTAGTTGTAGTTCTGTGGTTCTCTAGCCTAGCTAGTTGTAGTTCTCTAGTCTAGCTAGTTGTAGTTCTGTGGTTCTCTAGCCTAGCTAGTTGTAGTTCTCTAGTCTAGCTAGTTGTAGTTCTGTGGTTCTCTAGTCTAGCTAGTTGTAGTTATGTGGTTCTCTAGTCTAGCTAGTTGTACTGTAGTTTGCATTATTTCCCCCTGAGGCAGGTTGAGTATACTATGTTCTGGCTAAGTTCCAGACCACTGAGAAGTCCTAGGGCACATTTATGTTGCAGTATACTTTCATAACTCACCAATCTGACTATTAACATCCTTCTCTTATATTTGTGGGGTTCTCTGGGGCTGTTTCTGCTCTGTCTGTCTGTCTGTCTGTCTGTCTGTCTGTCTGTCTGTCTGTCTGTCTGTCTGTCTGTCTGTCTGTCTGTCTGTCTGTCTGTCTGTCTGTCTGTCTGTCTGTCTGTCTGTCTGTCTGTCTGTCTGTCTGTCTGTCTGTCTGTCTGTCTGTCTGTCTGTCTGTCTGTCTGTCTGTCTGTCTGTCTGTCTGTCTGTGTTTAGTCTATATAATATCAACTCCCACACAATGGATTCCCATAGCTCTCGCTTTCTCTACTAATTACATTTCTCGGGCCACTCCTGGCTCTCTCCCTCTCACCCCCTCTCACACAGCTGGTTTGATGCTATATGACCCCTAACCTCTGATGGGGGGGGCATGTGTGTGTGTCTGAGTGAGAGGGAGGGAGAGAGGGAAAGAGGGAGAGACAGAGGAGAGAGCCGGCAGAGAAAAAGAGGGATAGAAAGTGTGTGTCTACCTCACTAACAAGCTGGACAGAAATAGTTCAATTATTAAAGACGAGAAACACTTTCACACACATCTTCACACACCTTCACTCTCTCTCATACACATACCTTCACACACCTTCACTCTCTCTCATACACATACCTTCACACACCTTCACTCTCTCTCATACACATACCTTCACACACCTTCACTCTCTCTCATACACATACCTTCACACACTTTCACTCTCTCTCATACACACACCTTCACACACCTTCACTCTCTCTCATACACACACCTTCACACACCTTCACTCTCTCTCATACACACACCTTCACACACCTTCACTCTCTCTCATACACACACCTTCACACACCTTCACTCTCTCTCATACACACACCTTCACACAGACCTCTGCTCTGTCTATATCTTTCTCTCTCTCTTGACACACATGCATGCACACACACACATGCACATGCACATAGTCTCATTTGTGTATTGATTACACACACTGAAACTCAGAAAAAAAGATGACATTTATGTGTGTTCACAAAAAGATGAAGCAGATGATCAGAAAGGTGACAGATTTTAAAATGTTTAAAATACATTCATTTGACATTCCTGTAACATTGTCGCATCATTAACACAATAGAGCTAAAGGTTCTGCTCCAGGAATCCTAATGATGATAGTTCTCCCTTTCTCTTCCCCTCCCTCTTCCCCCTCTCTCTCCCTTCCCCCCTCTCTTCCCACTGTGTTTCTCTCTCTCTTCCAACCCAGTCCTCTCTATGTCCCTCTCTTTCTCTCTTCCTCCCCCCTTCTCAGCTGGAAGGTAGGGAGCTTTTTGTCCCTTGGGATTACACACTTCCTCAGAGAGAGAAAGAGAGAGACAGAGGAAAATGAGAGAGATAGAGGAGAAGGAAAGAGAGAGAAAGAAGGAGAGTGAGGGCAAGAGAGGAGAAGGAGAGAGAGAGATAAGGGTGGAAGACGGGGTGGGGGAAGATGGATGAATGCACTGCACACTCAGGCTCCTGGAAAGAAAGAGGGGGGCAGACACGGAGGAGGATGGGTGGAGAGAGAGAAGAGACAACAGAGATGGATTGAGAAAGCGTCTGATAGACTGACAGAGAGAAGGGCTACTCTTATCCTTTCAACAAATGTAATCATCTGAGGGAGAGAGTGTGTGAGTTTGGTTGGAGGGGTTATTTAAGTTTGAATATGTGGGATCAGGATTTGGATGGAGATACTGTACATTAGTGTGTGTTTGTGTGTGCGCATGTGTCTACGTGTCACATGAATATGTGTGTTTTTGTGTGTGTAGCTATGTGCGTTCTTAAGTGTGTGTGTTCTCTGGTGAGAGTGTGTGTGAGAGACAGTACCTACAGTTGGAATGTTCACGGCCATTGTTGTTCAAACAGCCAGCAGCCTTCTCCTTGGCAACCGGAGCTGCAGCAGTAACCCACGGCAACTGTGGAACAGAGGGAGGAGTCAGGAAGTCAGGCCGCAGCACAGAGCCCCTCTCTAAAACACTGGCCTCAAGGTCTGACTCTGTGTGTGTGTGTGTGTGTGTGTGTGTGTGTGTGTGTGTGTGTGTGTGTGTGTGTGTGTGTGTGTGTGTGTGTGTGTGTGTGTGTGTGTGTGTGTGCAGTGTATGTGCAGTGTATGTGCATGTGTGTGTGCACTCCTGGCTGCTCCCAGCTGCCGCTATTCGTCACATGACCGACTGAGGGGCGGCCATCAACAGAGCCAGGAAACTGCCTGGTGGAGAGAGAGAAAGAGGAGGGAGGGAGAAGAGGTGGGGGGGAAGAAGAGAGGGGGCAGGCAAAGGGGAGAGCGGAGGATGGATGTGGAGGGAGGAGGGGGGAGGGGCGAGAGGATAGGTGGGGGAGTGTGTGAGAGAGGTTGTAGGAGAAGGAGTGGTGGTGGGGGAGCAGGGGACAGGGCTCATACGGTTCTTGTCTTAAAATAACTAGCTACAGCATGTAGGTTCCAGTAGAAACAACATTAGAAAGAGAGAGGGGCGATTAGAAGAGAGAGAGACATAGAGAGAGAAAAGCTGAGCCAGTGTAGTCTGATGTTTTCTTCAGTTTGTCTGTGCGTTAACCTCTTTTGTGTATGCAATGTGCTGTGTGTGTCTGTGAGAGTGTGTGTGCATATGTGTGTGTGTCTGTGAGTGTACAGTATGTGCTCTTGGCTGGAAGTAGTGTTGAACACAGACTGATGATGAAGATCATTAGGAATTTCCTGCGGCTGGGGATGAGAGAGAGAGAGAGAGAGAGAGAGAGAAAGAGGAGGTAGTGGAGAGAGGGGAGGGTGGTAGGGAGAGAGGGGAGGGTGGTAGGGAGAGAGGGGAGGGCGGTAGGGAGAGAGGGGAGGGTGGTAGGGAGAGAGGGGAGGGTGGTAGGGAGAGAGGGGAGGGCGGTAAGGGAGAGAGGGAATAAGAGAGAGAGGAAGACAGAAAAGGGAAGGAGGGGAGAAATATAGCAGAGGGAGAGAGGTGGAAGAATAAGGGTAGATAGAGAGAGAAAGAGCATTTAGTGAAGAAGAGGAGTGGACTGGGTATGTGTGGGGGGTAGGGGGTAAGGGACGAGAGGGGGAGTCGAATACTTCTATCTGTTCCTCAGTTATAGTCATAGTAAACTCTATTGGTGTACTATATTGTGAATGCAACTGTCCCATGAGGCTTTGCATAATATATAAAGCAGACATTCTGTGATGGTTGTCTGAGGGTTCTCTTGGTTGTGTGGGAGTTGGGTTAAGGTTGTGTAGGTATTGAGGGTTTAGAGGTTGTGAATGAAGGGTGAGACTTTAAGTAAGCGAACCCCCATGCCTTGTTTCTACTAGTTACCACAAAATGGTCTATATTGTACAAAATCATGAAAACAAACATTTGCTTTTTGTTCTTAATTTAAGGTTAGGGTTAGGCATACATTTAGCAGTGTGGTTAATTTTAGGGTTAAGGTCAGGTTTAAAATCTGATTTTAATAAGATAAATTGTAGCTGCTGGTCATCTATGAACGTTTGAATATCTTGAAGAATGATCTGGCCTTAATGGCCATGTAGTCTTATAATCTCTACCGGGCACAGCCAGAAGAGGACAGGCCACCCCTCAGAGCCTGGTTCCTCTGTAGGTTTCTTCCTAGATTCCTGTCATTCTAGGGAGTTTTTCCTAGCCACCATGCTCCTACATCTGCATTGCTTGCTGTTTGGGGTTTTATGCTGCGTTTCTGCATAAGCACTTTGTGACATCAGCTGATGTAAAAATTTGATTTGATTTAGCTGTGGTAACTAGCGACAACCCCCCCAAGCCTCCTAGATCTGTAGATCTATAAGGATTGGAGAAAAATGATATGCAGCCTATCAGATGGCAAAGTGAATCGGTACCATATTACTTAGAGTTTACCATATTAGAGTGGGTTTTGTGAGAGGGATTGGGGTTTTCTGGAGGATAGGGGGTTGTTGTGTGCAAAGGTCATATTGTGGTTGTGTTTGTGCTGTCTGGAGGTTGTGTATAGGTTGTGGTTAGTTGTGTATAAGTTGTGGGAGGGTTGTGTTGAGGTTATTTATGGATTGTTTAAAGGTTGCGTTTAGGTTGTTGAAAGGTTAGGGGGCGGTAGGCAGGTGAGTTTCTGACCCACTTACCTCTCTTTCTCCCCTCTCCAATTTTCGGCACCCTCTCTCTATCCCTCTCTCCCCTTCTCCCTCTCTTTTCTGCTCGTTCCCTCCACCATCGCTTTCTTTATCTCAAACTCACTCACCCTGACTCTCTGTATCTCTTTCTCCACCCCCTCTCTCCTTCTCTGTCTAGTTCACTCGTTCTCTCTCTCTTCAGCTTGCTTGCCCATCTTTATATAAACCTCATTCCTTTTCTCTCTCTCTTAACTCCTTACACCACTCTCTCCCTGCCCCTTTACTTTCCCTATCTACCCCCCTCTCTCTGCCTCTCTATTTCTCTCAATTTCAATTCATCTCTCCCTCTCCCTCAGTTTCGGCTGCTGCCTGTCTCTTAGCAACAACTGCACACCCGTTAGAGCTGAGTGAGTGCTTTTCCACACGCACGCAAGCACGCATAACACACACACACACACACACACACACACACACACACACACACACACACACACACACACACACACACACACACACACACACACACACACACACACACACACACACACACACACACACACACAGTGTCTGGATCATTGAGTGTGTCTGAAGTGTTACTGCAGTTCAATGTGACGTAGAGACAGATATTGATGTAGAGCAGGGATGGGCAACTTGGGGGTGGGGGCCACATAAAATCAGAACTTATCATGAGGGGCCACAGTAGCTGTGTACCCACATCCATACCCACACTTGCAGTCAGAGCTGGCCCTAGCCTTTTGCTGATTACAACAAGTTTAGATAGTTGGCTGGACTAATAACTTCCCGATCTAAAAAAAGTTTGCTGACATGGGCTAATTGAGTGACTATCAGTGATAGGGGGTGGGCCGTAACAAGCTATCTGCTTTAGTTTTCGAGATGATCCATCTCTGTTGAGGGAGAAGCTGGTTTTTATATATTGTGTATGTTTGTTTATTCTGAACACATTTCTCTTTGTTGGTTATGTTAATTAATTCTTGCACATTTGTAAAATATACTTTTATGTTCGCTAAACTTGACAGGCGAATGCAACCAAGTATTAAACTGTAAACCAATTAAAACTTGTGTACTATCCATGGTACCATCTCTGCTGATCATGTCGTCTGCCAATCACGTTATCGGAATCAATCCGTCTGACAAACTGCTATCAGGTAAAGTATTTAAAAAAAATTGTAATCAAACTATTTAGTCATAGAAACGCGATACCATCAGTGCAAACTGTAAATTGACTCCCATCTTAGAACACAGCAACCTTAGTAATGTAGCTAGCTTTCTAGTTAGTTAGCTAGTTACAATAAGTAGATTTGTTGCTAGCTTGCAGGAGCAGATAGCTTTATCAATAGCTAGCATGTCATTCCGAGACAAGGAGCATTTTAGTTAGTTCCAAGTAATCATTTAAGACTACAAAAATCTATAGGACAAGTAGTGTAAATCTAATACAGTCATCAAGGCAGGACCCAGTAATTTCATTCATACTGACAAATAACAAACGCCACTTTATCCCTGTCAATAGTTGAAGTAGGATGATTGCAGAGCACCCTGCCTCAGACTGTCAGGATGTTTATTTTCTAGCTCACAAACTACATTCCTTTTCTGTGATGATTTATTTGATTAAATTCTCATCTCTCATTTTTGTCTCATATGATCTATTCAGCTCTCCGGTATCCTGCTCCCAGAGATCAACCAAGTGCTATTCACCAATCATGAGCTGATTAACTCATCTGTGAGGAGAACCATCCTACTGCAGTTTGAACTAGCCCTGCCGTCACTATTTAGACATTGGAACCACATATGCATTTACCTGTCGTCATTGTAGAGTTGAAGAACACCAACTACAGAAATACTTGCTTTTTTGAGCATCTCAAAGACCATATTCAATGTAGAATAAATGTAACAGTTTACAAGCAGATTATTTTACTATTGTAACATGCAGTGGGGAGAATTCTATTGTCCCCGTCAGGAGCCCAGGCTTTTGCCATAGATGGTAGAGTTCTCATCTCTGGACCACACAAGCTTTAGATTGCATTCTGCTCAGGCATTTGTCTCACTCTACATCGGTCAGCTACATTGGTTACCAGGGTGGGATCCTTTCAATACGTCTATGAGGCCTGGGCACACAAATGCTTATAGAGATAAGGAGGAATACTGAAGCACGTGTTGATGACAGTTCTATAGTCACCATCAGAGGCCCAGACTTTTGGCATAGATGGTAAGCTCTAATTTCTGGACCGCAACATTGTAAGATTGTGCCCTCCACGACACTTGATATACATTGAATGGTAGATTACACTTAATATTTAGATACTTCAAATACTGCCTGAGACACCTTTGCTATTTGTCCCCATACTCAATAAGTGGTGAAACAATATTTGTGATGGTTTTCTTTGTTCGTATGTATATGCATGTAACGTAAATGATGGAAAATATGTCTCACACAGTCATAGTTAGTAGAATAATGAATTGATTGGCAAGATTTTGGCACCGTCAACTTTTAGAATGTTAGTAAGAAAGTTCATAATTTAAACCACCTAAATATACTCACATTCATGGAACATGTAGTATTTGAAACTCAAACATTCCTTTCCCAAATGCTTTTTCTATAATCCCACAGTCTGTATCATTCTCCATACCTTAAATTCCAAAGCATCCAACATTATGCATGCCCACCATGGTATTGGGGAGCTGCTATTTGAGAACTCATCTGGTTGAGAAATCAAACTCTGGTTATCTTATTGCAGAGCACATTGTACAACTATAGTTTTTAGAGAAGATTGTATTTCAAGGTATGCTATATGTGTAGGTTATGCCATACAGTATGTATTGGCTAATATGCATATGCAGCGGTCATTTTTAAACCTCGCATACATGACACGCTTTTATTTGGGTTTCTATGCAAAGTATATGATTGAATGCTTCTATAAGCCTGCAGCTAGTTACTGTCACATGGGATGACGCTGGAGAGACGATGCAGGTACGGGGAGTCAAACGTTTATTAAACAACGGACATGGAACGAGACAGGAACAGCGTCAGCAAACTAGCAATACAAAACAATTAACGCAGAAGCGGGGAACAGAGCTGAGGAACTGACAAATATAAGGGAGGTAATAACAGGTGATGAGTGAGTCCAATATCACTGATGCGCGCGACGAGGGAAGGCAGGTGTGCGTAATGGATGACAGGAGTGCGCGCCAGGGGGGCGAGGGAGCAGACGTGACAGTTACTTGAAATGAGACATGACAAACATGATATAAAAATAATGTAATTCCATTGCATAGGGATAGACAAACACAAAGTGACATGTACAGTATCTGGCTAGGCTAGTCAAACTAACATTGGCTAGCTTTTAATAAATTGGCTAAATGGTCAATGGTGTTACCTCTTCATACGATCAAGACAATTCGTATTACATGATGCATATTTCAAGTGCACTCGAAAACAGATATGTGTCTTACTTCAGTCTTTGGGAGATAGATCTGTAAGGCTGCGTTGAGACAATGACTTATCAAGCCCAGTTCAGTTAATCCCTACCATTGTGTCCCTAAATCATCATAATGCTTCAGCAAATGTACATTATACCAGGGGCATGGGTAGACAAAATGTAAGTAACCTAATTTATGTCTCTCTAACTGCTATTATATGCAGCAATCATGTGTCTATGAACCAGATTTATGCTGTTAGCACTGAGGTGGTGTTTCCTATTAGGAAGTCCACTGTGTGTAGCTCACCCTGCACTAACATAAAAAACATGAGGATATCTACTTCTGCTAAACTTTCCAGTAAAGCAATGAAAACAAGCAAGCATCCCAGAAAAGTGCCGAAAATAGCCCACGTTAACATAAACTCAGCAAAAAAAGAAATGTCCTCTCACTGTCAACTGCGTTTATTTTCAAAAAACTTAACATGTGTAAATATTTATATGAACATAACAAGAGTCAACAACTGAGACATAAACTGAACAAGTTCCACAGACTAACAGAAATGGAATAATGTGCCCCTGAACAAAGGGGGGTCAAAATCTAAAGTAACAGTCAGTATCTGGTGTGGCCAACAGCTGAATTACTGCACCAGATTTTCCAGTTCTTGCTGTGAGATGTTACCCTACTCTTCCACCAAGGCACATGCAAGTTCCCGGACATTTCTGGGGAGAATGGCCCTATACCTCACCCTCTGATCCAACAGGTCCCAGACATGCTCAATGGGATTAAGGTCCGGGCTCTTCGCTGGCCATGGCAGAACACTGACATTCCTGTCTTGCAGGAAATCAAGCACAGAACGAGCAGTATGGCTGGTGGCATTGTCATGCTGGAGGGTCATGTCAGGATGAGCCTGCAGGAAGGGTACCACATGAGGGAGGAGGATGTCTTCCTTGTAACGCACAGCATTGAGATTGCCTGCAATGACATCAAGCTCAGTCCGATGATGCTGTGACACAACGCCCCAGACCATGACGGACCCTCCACCTCCAAATCAATCCCGCTCCAGAGTACAGGCCTCGGTGTAACGCTCATCTTGCACTTTTTGCCAGTCCTGTCTTGTCCAGTGACGGTGGGTTTGTGCCCATAGGCGACGTTGTTGCCGGTGATGTCTGGTGAGGACCTGCCTTACAACAGGCCTACAAGCCCTCAGTCCAGCCTCTCTCAGCCTATTGCGGACAGTCTGAGCACTGATGGAGGGATTGTGCTTTCCTGGTGTAACTCGGGCAGTTGTTGTTGCCATCTTGTACCTGTCCTGCAGGTGTGATGTCCGGATGTACCGATCCTGTGCAGGTGTTGTTACACGTGGTCTGCCACTGTGAGGACGATCAGCTGTCCGTCCTGTGTCCCTGTAGCGCTGTCTTAGGCGTCTCACTGTATGGACATTGCAATTTATTGCCCTGGCCACATCTGCAGTTCTCATGCCTCCTTGCAGCATGCCTAAGGCACGTTCACGCAGATGAGCAGGGACCCTGGGCATCTTTCTTTTGGTGTTTTTCAGTCAGTTGAAAGGCCTTATTAGTGTCCTAAGTTTTCATAACTGTGACCTTAATTGCCGTCTGTAAGCTGTTAGTGTCTTAACGACCGTTCCACAGGTGGATGTTCATTCTTTTTTATGGTTCATTGAACAAGCATGGGGAAACAGTGTTAAAACCCTTTACAATGAAGATCTGTGAAGTTATTTGGATTTTCACAAATGATCTTTGAATGACAGGGTCCTGAGAAAGGGATGTTTCTTTTTTGCTGAGTTTATGTAGCTTAAGAAACAAGGTTCAGGAAACTTGCAAAGAACAGATGACATTCATATTCGGACTATGTCTGAAACTTAGTTAGACCATTCCTTTGATGATACAGTGGAAGCAATACAAGGTTTTAACATTTAAAGAAAATATAGAAATGCCAGTGGTGGAGGTGTTGCTGTTTATATTCAGAACCACATTCCTATAAAGATTAGAGAGGATCTCATGTTAAATGCTGTTGAAGTAATATGGCTACAGGTTCATCTGCCTCACCTATAGCCCATTGGAAGCTGCTATAGACCACCAAGTGCTAACAGTCAGTATCTGGATAACATGTGTGAAATGCTTAATAATGTATGTGCTATCAACAAGAGAGGTATATTTTCTGGGTGATTTAAATATGGACTGGCTTTCATCAAGCTGCCTCTCAAGAAAAAGCTTCAAACTGTAACCAGTGCCTGCAACCTGGTTCAGGTTATCAGTCATCCTACCAGGGTAGTTACAAACAGCACAGGAATGAAATCATCAACATGTATTGATCACATCTTTACTAATTCTGCAGATGTAGTGATCACAGTATAGTAGCCATATCTAGGAAAACCAAAGTTCCAAAGACTAGGCCTAATATAGTGTATAAGAGGTCATACAATAAGTTTTGTAGTGATTCCTATGTTGTTGATGTAAATAATATTTGTTGGTCTGTGCTTTGTAAGGAGCAAACAGACATTGCACTTGACACATTTATGAAATTGCTTATCCCAGTTAGTAATAAGCATGCACCCTGTAAGGGATTTCCTCCTCTTCTTCCGAAGATGAGGGCGAGAAGGATCGGAGGACCAATATGCGGCGTGGTAAGTGTCCATGGTTCTTTTAATAAGAAATACTACACATGAACACGACTGAAATACAAAAACAATAAAAGTGGAACGAACGAAACCCAAAACAGTACCGTATGGTGAAAAACACAGACACGGAAACAAACACCCACAAACAAACAGTGAAACCCAGGCTACCTAAGTATGATTCTCAATCAGAGACAACTAATGACACCTGCCTCTGATTGAGAACCATACTAGGCCGAACCATAGAAATCCCAAAATCATAGAAAAACAAACACAGACTGCCCACCCCAACTGACCATACTAAATAATGACAAAACAAAGGAAATAAAGGTCAGAACGTGACACACCCATTAAGAAAAGTACTGTAAAAACTGTTAAATCCCTGTGGATTGATGAGGAATTTAACATGTGTATGGTTGAGAGGGATGAGGTAAAAGGAATGGAAAATAAGTCTGGCTGCACAACCGATTGGCAAACGTACTGCAAATTGAGAAATCATGTGACTTAGCTGAATGAAAAGAAGAAGAAACTACACTGTTAAACAAAGATAAATGACATAAAGAATGGTAGTAAAAAGCTTTGGACCAACTTAAATGAAATGTTGGGCAAAAAGGCATTCATTCATTGAGTCAGAAGCCCACTGATATTGACAACTACTTTAATGATTTTTTTCATTGGCAAGATTAGCAAATTTAGGCATGACATGCCAGCAACAATACATCCAAGTATATGTGACCAAATTATGAAAGACAAGAATTTTAATTTTGAATTCCATAAAATGAATGTGGAAGGGGTAAAAAAAAGATTGTTGTTTATCAACAATGACACGCCACCGGGGTCTGACAATTTGAGAGGAAAATTACTGAGGATAATAGGAGATGATATTGCCACTCCTATTTTCCATATCGTCTTAGGTAGCGGATTTCCTTTTGCCCTCATGCCTGGAGGGAAGAAAAAGTCATTCTTCTACCTAAGAATAGTAAATCCCCCTTTACTGGCTCAAATAGCAGATCAATCAGCCTGTTACCAACCCTTAGTAAAGTTTTGGAAAAAATGGTGTTTGACCAGATACAATGCTATTTTACAGTAAAAAAATTGACAACAGACTTTCAGCATGCTTATAGGGAAGGACATTCAACAAGCACAGCACTTACACAAATTACTGATGTTTGGCTGAGAGAAATTGATGGGGCTGTTTTGTTAGACTTCAGTGCTGCTTTTGACATTATCGATCATAGTCTGCTGCTGGAAAAACGCATGTGTTAAGGCTTTACACCCCCTGCTATATTGTGGATAAAGAGTTACCTGTCTAACAGTGTTCTTTAATGGAAGCCTCTCCAACATAATCCAGGTAGAATCAGGAATTCCACAGGGCAGCTGTCTAGGCCCCTTACTTTTTTCAATCTTTACAAACGACATGCCACTGGCTTTGAGTAAAGCGTGTCTATGTATGCGGATGACTCAAGACTATACTCGTCTGCTACCACAGCAACTGAAATGACTGCAACACTTAACAAAGAGCAGCAGTTAGTTTCAGAATGGGTGGCAAGGAATAAGTTAGTCCTCATTCACTAAACCTCAACTAAATATTGTAATAAATAATGTGGAAATTGAGCATGTTGAGGTGACTAAACTGCTTGGAGTAACCCTGGATTGTAAATGGTCGTGGTCAAAACATATTGATACAACAGTAGCTAAGATGGGGATCAGTCTGTCCATAATAAAGTGCTGCTCCACCTTCTTAATAAATCTTCTTCAGAATCAGTGGGTCCCATGCGGGACGGTTGAGCTAACATAGGCTAATGCGATTAGCATGAGGTTGTAAGTAACAAGAATATTTCCCAAGACATAGACATATCTGATATTGGCAGAAAGGTTAAATTCTTGTTAATCTAACTGCACTGTCCAATTTACAGTAGTTATTACAGTGAAATAATACCATGCTATTGTTTAAGGAGAGTGCACAGTTTTGAACATAAAAAGTTATTAACAAACAAATTAGGCACATTTGATGCAATCTTGATACATTTGAACAGAAATGCAATGGTTCATTGGATCAGTCTAAAACTTTGCACACACACTGCTGCCATCTAATGGACAAAATCTAAATTGCACCTGGGCTGGAATAATACATTATGGCCTTTGTCTTGTATTTCAAAGATGATGGTACAAAAAAATGATTGGGGTTTCCTTTGTATTATCTTATATCAGATCTAATGTGTTATATTCTCCCACATTCCTTTCACATTTCCACAAACTTCAAAGTGTTTCCTTTCAACTGGTACCAAGAATATGCATGTCCTTGCTTCAGGCTCTGAGCTAGAGGCAGTTAGATTTGGGTATGTCATTTAAGGGAAAAATGGGGAAAAAAGGGGGCAGACCCTTAAGAGGTTTTTAAAAGCTCTGTTAACAAGGCAGGTCCTACAGGCTCTAGTTTTGTCGCACCTGGACCCATGTTCAGTCATGTGGTGAGGTGCCACAAATTGCAATTGGCTCAGAACAGCACAACATGGCTGACCTTTGGAGGTACACAGAGAGCAAACATTAATAATATGCATGTCAATCTCTCCTGGCTCATTGACTTCATCACTACTTGTATTTGTGAGTGGTATTGACATGTTGAAAGCACAAGCTGTCTGGTTAAACTACTAGCACACAGCTCAGACACCCATGCATACCCCACAAGACATGCCACCAGAGGTTTCTTCACAGTCCCCAAGTCCAGAACAGACTATGGGAGGCACACAGTACTACATAGAGCCATGACTACATGGAACTCTATTCCACATCAGGTAACTGATGCAAGCAGTAGAATCAGATTTTAAAAAACATAAAAATACACCTTACGAAACAGCAGGGACTGTGAAGCAACACAAACATAGGCACAGACACATGCATACACACACGATAAAATATGCACTATACACACGTACACATGGACTTTGTGTTGAAGATACAGTTGAAGTCAGAAGTTTACATACACTTAGGTTGGAGTCATTAAAACTAATTTTTCAACCACTCCACAAATTTCTTGTTAACAAACTATAGTTTTGGCAAGTCGGTTAGGACATCTACTTTGTGCATGACACAAGTCATTTTTCCAACAATTGTTTACAGACATATTTTCACTTATAATTCACTGGTTCACAATTCTAGTGGGACAGAAGTTTACATACACTAAGTTGACTGTGCCTTTAAACAGCTTGGTAAATTCCAGAAAATGATGTCATGGCTTTAGAAGCTTCTGATAGGCTAATTGACATCATTTGAGTCAATTGGAGGTTTACCTGTGGATGTATTTTAAGGCCTACCTTTAAACTCAGTGCCTCTTTGCTTGACATCATGGGAAAATCAAAAGAAATCAGCCAAGACCTCATAAAAGAATTGTAGACCTCCATAAGTCTGGTTCATCCTTGGGAGCAATTTCCAAATGCCTGAAGGTACCACGTTCATCTGCAACAACAATAGTATGCAAGTATAAACACCATGGGACCACGCAGCCGTCATACCGCTCAGGAAGAAGACACGTTCTGTCTCCTAGAGAATAATGTACTTTGGTGCGAAAAGTGCAAATCAATCCCAGAACAACAGCAAAGGACCTTGTGAAAATGCTGGAGGAAACAGGTACAAAAGTATCTATATCCACAGTAAAACGAGTCCTATATCGACATAACCTGAAAGGCCGCTCAACAAGGAAGAAGCCACTGCTCCAAAACCGCCATAAAAAAACAGACTACGGTTTGCAACTGCACATGGGGACAAAGATCGTACTTTTTTGAGAAATGTCCTCTGGTCTGATGACACAAAAATAGAACTGTTCGGCCATAATGACCATTGTTATGTTTGGAGGAAAAAGGGGGAGACTTGCAAGCCGAAGAACACCATCCCAACTGTGAAGCACGGGGGTGGCAGCATCATGTTGTGGGGGTGCTTTGCTGCAGGAGGGACTGGTGCACTTCACAAAATAGATGGCATCATGAGGCAGGAAAATTATGTGGATATATTGAAGTAACATCTCAAGACATCAGTCAGGAAGATAAAGCTTGGTCGCAAATGGGTCTTCCAAATGGACAATGACCCCAAGCATACTTCCAAAGTTGTGGCAAAATCGCTTAAGGACAACAAAGTCAAGGTATTGGAGTGGCCATCACAAAGCCCTGACCTCAATCCTATAGAAAATGTGTGGGCAGAACTGAAAAAGCGTGTGCAAGCAAGGAGGCCTACAAGCCTGACTCAGTTACACCAGCTCTGTCAGGAGGAATGGGCCAAAATTCACCCAACTTATTGTGGAAGGCTACTTGAAACGTTTGATCCAAGTTAAACAATTTAAAGGCAATACTATCAAATACTAATTGTCATGCCCTGACCTTAGAGCTTTTTATGTCTCTATTTTGGTTTGGTCAGGGTGTGATTTGGGTGGGCATTCTATGTTCTTTTTTCTATGTTTTTCTATTTCTTTGTTTTGGCCCGGTATGGTTTTCAATCAGGGACAGCTGTCTATCTTTGTCTCTGATTTGGAACCCTACTTAGGTAGCTTTTTCCCACATGGTTTTTGTGGGTAGTTATTTTCTGTTTAGTGTTTTGCACCTTACAGGACTGTTTCGGTTTTGGTTATTCTCTTTGTTATTTTTGTTAGTGGTCAGTTTCAATAAAAAGCATGAACACTTACCACGCTGCGCTTTGGTCCGATTCTTCTTCTTCAGATGACGAAAACCGTTACACTCAATTCATGTATGTAAACTTCTGACCCACTAGGAATGTGATGAAAGAAATAAAAGCTGAACTAAATCATTCTCTCTACTATTTTTCTGACATTTCACATTCTTAAAATAAAGTGGTCATCCTAACTGACCTTAGACGGGGAATATTTACTAGGATGGAATGTCAGGAATTGTGAAAAACTGAGTTTAAATGTATTTGGCTAAGGTGTATGTAAACTTCAGACTTCAACTGTATGTGGTAGTGGAGTATGGGCCTGAGGGCACACAGTGTGTTGTGAATTCTGTAATGAATGTATTGTAATGTTTTTTAAATTGTATAACTGCCTTAATTTTGCCGCACCCCAGGAAGAGTAGCGGCTGCCTTGGCAGCAGCTAATGGGGATCCATCATAAATACAAAAATACAAAATCTGTTCCTCTTCATCAGACAGCAGTTTGTTGTGTTCACCAGAGGCTCCGCTGTGCTTACATCCTGGATAGAATCAGGCCATTGGCTGCCTTCATCACGAAGGGTATGTACTGGAGTTCTGATTGGTTCTAAGTTTAGCAGTTCGGCCAATTTGCCTAAGCAGACAGAATGTTGATATTCTTTTTATGAGAAAATGTGCAAGAATTGATGGTGCCAACAAATGTTATAGTCATCATAAAAATGTTTTACTGTCATATACAAAAAATCTGCTCCTCCCTCGCCGGGGATCGATCAACTTCACGTTTTTCGGCTTTGGCCCACCACCTGCAGTATGACTGACATCAGAGAATAACTGCTGGTGCCCAACCAAATTTTGAATTTGCACCTTGTATATTTTACTACTGTAATTCTGAACATTAAGTTGAGACCCCGACTGAGTTTTATTGATCTGCAGGCCTACAAAAGGGGGGCGTGGCCCACAGGCCACCAGTTGCCCCTCCCTGATGTAGAGGGATTAGATATAGAATTACAATAACTAAAACTGTTTACCCACTTGGATAAATGAATACAGTGATTATATCTATAGTTTACCTCATTACCCTTTGAAGACTTCAATTTAATCCTATGACACATGCCCTTACTCATAGAAGGCCTTAGCGCTCAGATATCAGCTTCATTAATCTCTCCATTAATCTTCTCATCTCCTCATAGTGTCTGAAGTGATAGATGGGTTAGAGATCTGATGCTCTGCCTCTGTCAGACTGACACTCGTCAACAAGGTGTTTCCAAGCCCTGTCATGGGACCCCCAGACGTGGCACATATTTTCCATTCCAGAACTAGCACACCTGACTCATTGGATCAAGGGCTTCAAACAATGTTCAATCAACATTCACACTACCTGAACTCATCTGAGCTGATGTTTAGTTGCCATGGCGAGTGGCTTCAGCTGATTGGTAGTGAATGACAGGTGGGGGAGTTTGATAGGACAACAAGTCTAGGAAGGAGTTTTTGATTGGCCGGCCAAGTCTGGGTGTTTGGACAAACCCCATGGAGCACAGAGGCTGTGTGTAGATTACTGTGTGTGTGTGTGTGTAATTAAAACTTGTGTCCCGAGGTTAGGCTCCTTCCTGTCTCTGGCCAGATAGAACCTTAATTAATGAATACTGTTAATTAGAGAGTGAGAGAGAGGGGAAGGGAGACCGAGAGAGATGAAGGGAGGGCCAGTGAAAGAGAGAGGAAGGAAGGAAGGAAAGGAGGGAGAGACGGTGTTAAAGGACAAGGAGAGGGAGACAGGGGTCAATATGACACAGAAGTAGTACCATAGCCAGAAATGTGTTGGCCAAAAGATGAATGCAAAAAATGCAATTTTTGGGGTGAAACAGCTCATTTCCTACAATTCTACAAATTTTACCATAAAGCTCATTAAAACTGAAATATATGTGTGTTTATTGTGATAAAGGCACTGGATTCTGAGCTGTCTTGTTTGCTAAATGAACAAATGAAGTAGGCAGTGGCATGGTGCATATAGCCATAGAAGCACAGTGACATGGTGCATATAGCCATAGAAGCACAGTGGCATGGTGCATATAGCCATAGAAGCACAGTGACATGGTGCATATAGCCATAGAAGCACAGTGACATGGTGCATATAGCCATAGAAGCACAGTGACATGGTGCATATAGCCATAGAAGCACAGTGACATGGTGCATATAGCCATAGAAGCACAGTGACATGGTGCATATAGCCATAGAAGCACAGTGACATGGTGCATATAGCCATAGAAGCACAGTGACATGGTGCATATAGCCATAGAAGCACAGTGACATGGTGCATATAGCCATAGAAGCACAGTGACATGGTGCATATAGCCATAGAAGCACAGTGGCATGGTGCATATAGCCATAGAAGCACAGTGACATGGTGCATATAGCCATAGAAGCACAGTGACATGGTGCATATAGCCATAGAAGCACAGTGACATGGTGCATATAGCCATAGAAGCACAGTGACATGGTGCATATAGCCATAGAAGCACAGTGACATGGTGCATATAGCCATAGAAGCACAATGGCATGGTGCATATAGCCATAGAAGCACAGTGGCATGGTGCATATAGCCATAGAAGCACAATGGCATGGTGCATATAGCCATAGAAGCACAGTGACATGGTGCATATAGCCATAGAAGCACAGTGACATGGTGCATATAGCCATAGAAGCACAGTGACATGGTGCATATAGCCATAGAAGCACAATGGCATGGTGCATATAGCCATAGAAGCACAGTGGCATGGTGCATATAGCCATAGAAGCACAGTGACATGGTGCATATAGCCATAGAAGCACAGTGACATGGTGCATATAGCCATAGAAGCACAGTGACATGGTGCATATAGCCATAGAAGCACAGTGACATGGTGCATATAGCCATAGAAGCACAGTGACATGGTGCATATAGCCATAGAAGCACAGTGGCATGGTGCATATAGCCATAGAAGCACAGTGGCATGGTGCATATAGCCATAGAAGCACAGTGACATGGTGCATATAGCCATAGAAGCACAGTGACATGGTGCATATAGCCATAGAAGCACAGTGACATGGTGCATATAGCCATAGAAGCACCGTGACATGGTGCATATAGCCATAGAAGCACCGTGACATGGTGCATATAGCCATAGAAGCACCGTGACATGGTGCATATAGCCATAGAAGCACCGTGACATGGTGCATATAGCCATAGATGCACCGTGACATGGTGCATATAGCCATAGAAGCACCGTGACATATGCAGACATATTAATGGATTAATGGGGGTGTGGCTTTCAGTTAGTTATTTTTTGCCACCCATCCCCTGACAGTGAATGTCATTCCAGTGCACTGCTTGCTATGAATTCTATCTGATAGTATTTGCATGTTTAGGTAAAAAGACAAATCATGTCCCGTTTGTAACACTGACAAGTAAAGAGTATGAAAAAAACAATCTGATTGGGTGGGCCTGGCTCCCCAGTGGGTGCACATAGGGCATTGAATGTTGTAAAAGATCTATGGGTGTTATTGTGTCTTTGTGAGAGTGTGTGTGTGTGTGTCCCAGTTTTGCCAGGAATGTAGATGTTGTTTCTTGTATGCAACCCCAAACTTCTCTTTCCCTTTCTCTCTCTCACTCTCTTTTTCTCCCCTTCATTTAACCTCTGCATTGCTCTCTCTCTCTCTTCTCCCCTTCATAACCTCTGTGTTGCTCTCTCTCTCTCTTCTCCCCTTCATAACCTCTGTGTTGCTCTCTCTCTCTCTCTTCTCCCCTTCATAACCTCTGTGTTGCTCTCTCTCTCTCTCTTCTCCCCTTCATAACCTCTGTGCTGCTCTCTCTATCTCTCTACTCCCTCTACCCCCACCCCCTCTGTCAAGTTGCTCTCTCTCCCTCTGTACTATAATCAGAGCCATATGTTGGAAAAGAAGGCTGGCTGACGATCAATGTCAGGGGAAGCTACTCTAAAATCATAGTTTACCAAACTACCAATTACTTCACACTAGAAGAAGTTCAACTACACTAAAGCAACCCTTAAGAATTGTCATTTGTTTAAGTAGTTCACTACATCCAAGCTACTTGGGAAAAAATATAATATCTAAATCTGAAATGTCATAGACTACAAATTCCAAGAACAGATCACTCTGGGGTCAGGTGTTAACATAATGTGCAATTTATCTTAGCAGCCCAGCTAGCACCTAATGTTCTGAGAACCATATGTTTCTTAGTGGGAATGTCAGTACTACAGCATAACGTTTCCTCATGGTTCTATTTAAAGTAGTTCTCAAATTGTTCAGAGAACGTTAAGAAACTACGTTCTTCTGTGGGAATGTCAAACGTTCAGAAACAACATTCTGTGGGAATTTCAGTACTTCAACATAACGTTTTCTGGTTACCTTAGTCATGTTCTCAGAACATTAACAACACTTTCCATAAAAACCACAAGAAAAACATTAGTAACGTTCTAAGAATGTTATTTAAAAACAAATACATTCTGTTCTCAGCATCTACAAAACGCTTTTCTTCTTCTTCGGTGGGGTTTAACGGTGGTTGGCATCCAATATTAATGATGCACTACTGCCACCAACTGGACTGGAGTTGGTAACGGTAATGCACCATTAATATTGGATGCCAACCACCGTTTAACCCCACCAAACAAGAAGAAAAGCGTTTTGTAGATGCTGAGAACAGAATGTATTTGTTTTTAAATAACATTCTTAGGACATTCTTTGAATACAAAAAGGGGAAAAGAGAAAGAATTATCCTGCCAACTTAACCTTACACTCATTAAAACCCACCATCTCATTCCACTATTTTGACCCCATCTAATCCTACACCAGGCCGATGGCCCTGATGGCCCCGTAACTCTTCTGCAATAAAATCTCGTAATCCCAAGTACTTCTCTTCACCTGCCACCACAACACTATTTTCGGTGACTTCGATTCCTGCAGTACAGTTGATAACCATGACAATGAATGCTACAAAGCCAACATTACTGAAGCACATTTCATTTGTAGGCCTATCACTCTGTACTGACAAAAGTCTCCTACTCACCAGGAGCCTCTTAGGATCCCTCACACTTGACCCATCTTCTTCTACTTTCCTCACTGCCTCAGCATACGACACCTTCTGTACAACTCTCACCCTGGCAACCTCAACCTGCCTCTCGCACCGGACACTTCTGATCCCCAGCAACATGGGCATCCCTACAGTTAACACATACCGCTTCTTTCACCGATACTACGCACTCCTTTGTCCCATGCCCTCTTGCACACTTCTCAAATCTAGGAGTTGCCTTCCTACACACTGCTGCGGCATGACCGTGAGCTTGGCACCTGAAAACACATAATGGGTTTGGCACAAAAGCTCGTACAGGATAACTGATATTTCGTAACATTACTTTTCAACATCAAAACTCAAAAGGACAGAGAGTGATTCTACTGTTTCACCACGCTTGCCAACGGGTTTGTGTCGCACCAAATGGCGGGCGTCACAGACACCTGGAATCTTCAACTCCAGTTGATCCACCTGCACCATTACCACTACCCCAGTAATCACCTCAAGTAACAGGTCTTGTCCTCTTCCACGTGATGCGGACTGCCTGCTCCCTCTGGGCGGAAGAAACACCAACAAAAAAACCCACCATAAATCCACTTTGGGTTATCTTCACCGATTCAACAGTACCCAAAAAAGGGCAGGGGTCCACTTTCTCCAAAGATTTCATTCCTACTGGACCAGATTCATCTTTATCATGACCATCGAGATCTTCACCACACTTGCCACTTCAGATAATTCATCCTCATTCTCTTCCTTTACAAAGAAAGGGGATACCTAGTCAGTTGCACAACTGATGGCATTCAACCGAAATATGTCTTCCGCATTTAACCCAACCCCTCTGAATCAGCTCGGTCTGGAGTATAGCTCATTCTGGTTCTGACATCAATCTTCCTCGACATACTTTTTCCCTCGTTGCTATCTTCATCGGATTCAAACATATCATCTGCTTTCTACACTCTTCTTATGCTCTTCTTCTTTCTCTGTGGGGTAACTCTCCTCTGACCTCAAGCCTGGAAATATACAGTGCATTCAGAAAGTCTTCAGACCCCTTGACTTTTTTACATTTTGTTACAATACAGCCTTATTCTAAAATGGATTAAATAATGTTCCCCCTTCATTTAACTAGGCAAGTCAGTTAAGAACAAATTCTTATTTCAATGACGGCCTAGGAACAGTGGGTTAACTGCCTTGTTCAGGGGCAGAATTACAGATTTTTACCTTGTCAGCTCAGGGATTTGATCTTGCAATCTTTCGGTTACTGGCCCAATGCTCTAACCACTAGGCTACCTGCTGCCCCTCATCAAACTCCACAAAATATCCCATAATGACAAAGTGAAAACAGTTTTTTGTATTTGTAATAAACACATTTATAACAAATAAAAAACATATATCTTATTCACATAAGTATTCAGACCCTTTGCTATGAGACTCGAAATTGAGCTCAGGTGCATCCTGTTTTCATTGATCATCCTTGAGATGTTTCTACAACTCGATTGGGGTCCACCTGTGGTAAATTCAATTGATTGGACATGATTTGGAAAGGAACAAAACGGTCTATATAAGGTCCAAAAGATGACAGTGCATTGTGTCGAGGCACAGATCTGGGGAAAGATACCAAAACATTTATGCAGCAATGAATGTCCCCAAGAACACAGTTGCCTCCATCATTCTTAAATGGAAGACTCTTTCTAGAGCTGTCCGCCAGGTCAAACTGAGCAATTGGGGGAGAAGGGCCTTTGTCAGGGAGGTAACCAAGAATCCGATGGTCAGTCTGACAGAGTCTCAGAGTTCCTCTGTGGAGATGGGAGCACCTTCCAAAAGGACAACCATCTCTGCAGCACTCTACCAATCAGGCCTTTATGATAGAGTGGCCAGACAGAAGCCACTCCTCAGTAAAAGGCACATGACAGCCTACTTAGAGATGGCCAAAAGGCACATAAAGGACTCTCAGACCATGAGAAACAAGATTCTCTGGTCTGATGAAACCAAGACTGAACTCTTTGCCTGAATGCCAAGCGTCATGTCTGGAGGAAACCTGGCACCATCCATATATGGGGCGGCAGGTAGCCTAGTGGTTAGAGCGTTGGGCAAGTAACCGAAAGGTTTCTAGATCGAATCCCTAAGCTGACTAGGTGAAAATCTGTCATTCTACCCCTGAACAAGGCAGTTAACCCACTGTTCCAAGGCTGTCATTGTAAATAAGAATTTGTTCTTAACTGACTTGCCTAGTTAAATAAAGGTAAAATAAAAAAATCCCTACAGGGAAGCATGGTGGTGGCAGCATCATGCTGTGGGGATGTTTTTCAGCGGCAGGGACTGGGAGACTAGTCAGGATCAAGGGAAAATGAACGGCGCAAATTACAGAGAGATCCTTGGCTGAAAACATGCTCCAGAGCGCTCAGGACCTTAGACTGTTGGACAACGACCCTAAGCACAGAGATGAAGACAATGCAGGAGTGGCTTCGAGACAAGTCGCTGAATGTCCTTGAGTGGTCCAGCCAGAGCGCAGACTTAAACCCGATCTAACAGCTCTGAAAATAGCTGTGCAGCGATGCTCCCCATCCAACCTGAGAGTATCTGCAGAGAATTGGGGAAAAAAACATTTTAGAATAAGACTGTAACAAAATGTGGAAAAGGTGAAAAAGGGTTCTGAATGCCCTGTATATACTGAACAGTACAGCGCCCTTAACCACTGCGCCACCTGGGAGGCCCTATCTTCACTTTCTGAAGGACCTAGTTTTGAAATCAGTGGAATTAGAGTATGATAGGTGAGGAGATGAAGAAAACACCTGTCTCTGGATTACATCTTCAAACTAAGGGCAACCATGGCATCCATGACAGGGAGAAGCATCCACCAATGATGTATACAGGTAAGATAGTCTAGCTAGCTACATTTTCAGATATTAAACGTTTGTAATTTTGACAGAAAGTCGTTTTCATTTCAAGTTAAAGTGTACTGTTAGCTAGCCAGCTAATGTTAGCTGGCTGGCTCGCTAGCTAACGTTATGTGTATGATCTTATTATTTGTATCTCAGAGCCAATTGCTTTGCTAGATATAGCTTAATGTTAGCTAGATAACATTGAACCTGGTTGGTTAGCTACCTGCAGATTCATGCAGGTTATTACATCATGAGTTGGGATTATGGTTCATTGTTTAGCTAGCTAGCTACATGCAAGTAACCATTTCAATAGAATGTCACTGCGAAAACTGTTGATAGACGTAGCTGGTAAATTCGCTCTGGCTATCTACTCTGAATTCAGGGCTTGAAAACTATTACGGATTACAAAGGGAAACCCAGACACAAGCTGCCCAGTGACGCGAGCCTACCAGATGAGCTAAATTCCTTTTATGCTCGCTTCGACGCAGGCAACACTGAAGCATGCACGAGAGCACCAGCTGTTCTGGATGACTGTGTGATTACGCTCTCGGTAGCCAATATGAACAAAACAGGTCAACATTCACAAAGCTGCTGGGCCAGACGGATTACCAGGACTTGTACTCAAAGCATGTGCTTGACCAACTGTCAAGTGTCTTCACTGAAATGTTCAACCTCTCCCTGACCGAGTCTGTAATACCTACATGTTTCAAGCAGACCACCATAGTCCCTGTGCCCAAGGAAGTGAAGGTAACATGATTACCGCCCTGTGGCACTCACGTTGGTAGCCATGAAGTGCTTTGAAAGGCTGGTCATGGCTCATATCAACAGCATCCTCCCAGACACCCTAGACCAACTCCAATTCGCATACCACTCCCAACAGATCCATAGATGACGCAATCTCAATCGCACTGTACACTGCCTTTTCTCACCTGGACAAAAGAAACACCTATGTGAGAATGCTGTTCATTGACTACAGCTCAGCGTTCAACACCATAGTGCCCACAAAGCTCATCAATAAGCGAAGGACTCTGGAACTAAACACACCTCCCTCTGCAACTGGATCCTGGACTTCCTGACGGGCCGCCCCCAGGTGGTAAGAGTAGGAACAATACTTCTGCCACGCTGATCCTTAACACTGGGGCCCCTCAGGGGTGTGTACTTAGTCCCTTCCTGTATTCCCTGTTCACCCACGACTGCGTGGCCAAACACGACTCCAACATCATCATTAAGTTTTCTGACGACACAACAGTGGTAGGCCTGATCTCCGACAACGATGAGACGGCCTATAGGGAGGAGCTCAGAGAACTGACAGTGTGGTGCCAGGACAACAACCTCTCCCTCAATGTGAGCAAGACAAGGAGCTGTTCGTGGACTACAGGAAAAGGCGGGCCGAACAGGCCCCCATTAACATCGACGGGGCTGTAGTGGAGTGGGTCGAGAGTTTCAAGTTCCTTGGTGTCCACATCACCAGCAAACTATCATGGTCCAAACATGCCAAGACAGTCGTGAAGAGGGCATTCCAAAACCTTTTCCCCCTCAGGAGACTGAAAATATTTGGCATGGGTCCCCAGATCCTCAAAGGGTTCTACAGCTGCACCATTGAGAGCCGCCTGGTATGGCAACTGCTTGGCATCTGACCGTAAGGCGCTACAGAGGGTAGTGTGACCGGCCCAGTACATTACTGGGGCCAAGCTTCCTGCCATCCAGGACCTATACAATAGGCGGTGTCAGAGGAAAGCCCATTAAATTGTCAGAGAAAAACTGTCAACCAAGTTATAAACTGTTTTCTCTGCTACCGCACTGCAAGCGGTACTCGCTGTTTATTATCTATGCATAGTCACTTCACTCCCACCTACATGTACAAACTAACCTGTACCCCTGCACACTAATTCGGTACCAGGGCCCTCTGTATATAGCCTCATTATTGTTATTCTTATTGTGAAACCTTTCATTATTACTTTTTATTTTAGTCTACTTGGTCAATATTTTCTTAACTCTTCTTGAACCTTGTAAGTAAGAATTTCACGGTAAAGTCTACACTTGTAGTTTTCGGCGCATGTGACAAATAAAGTTTGATTTGATTTGACAAGTTTATACATTTTCAAAGCAGAATGACTTTCCCATTGTTCCTCAGATGCAGTGTATGATGTACCATGTTGTAGCTCTGTTTCTCTGCTTTTATCCAATGTAAAAAACACCATTTCAAATTTTGCTACATAAGACCGAATCAAGGCGGTCGGTCACATATACATAATGCCCTTGACTGCTAATCTGCCTGCAAGGAGCTTGACCCATGAAACAGCCAAAAGGGCAGAATCCTGATTTATCAGCCTCTAAGGCTGCTACTGTATCTGATCAGCCTGTCAGGAATGGAGCTCACCCACTTTGTACTTTTAAATATTATCCATAAAACATGGTGTCCCTTACAATTATACACATACTGTATCAGTTAAGCAAGCTAGATAACAAGATAGATTACAAGCTCGCTAGCTAACAAAACTACCTAGCTAGCTTACCCAACCACAAGACTAGTCAAGTTAGTTGTGCTGTTGTTTGAATCCGATTGGCTGTGGTCTTGGGGGTGGCACACAGACTGGGAGACAGGGCTGCCTGTCAGCCATCATTCATGGCTTAAATGCCCCACAAGGGTTTAGATGCTACAAGAGCTCTTAGCTCAAGGTGAGGGACATTCAGCTTGCTAACATTCTAACTTATAAACTGATAATGAGCTCCAAACACAAATGAAAGCATGATGTTAGCATGAAATGTACCATCCCTTAGTGTAGCAATCAATAAAAACTTATGTGCTGCCGTCTCAGCCATACTGTCAATCTGTCATCAATACGTCCACTCCTATTTATAGTTTATCTTGTGATCTCGACAAAACAACTTTTGTTATGTCGTGATAATGAGATAAATAAGTTGTGATCTCGACATAACGTGGGAATAATTGTTTCATTCATATGTCCTCTCTGGACTTCCGTACGCTGACGCCGTGCCACAATAAAAAAATATGTGTTTGCATGATGAAGCAAATTCATTTAAGGTGTCCTGTGCTTCGAGTTCAAAACAGTTAACCTAAGCTAGCAGTGTTATTAAAAGTCTTTTCGAAACGTGTTTTTTAAACGTTCTGTTTTACCGGTCAGGGAAAGTATGGCTTCGTTCCCAGAACCAATGAGAAACCAAAAACAGACGTTCCCCAAAACTTCCAAGAAACCAAATGTGCTAACTAGGAGGTTTGTGAATATGAAATAAATAGTCTTTTTCACTCATATTTTCTTATCTTTTTTGCAAAACAAGTAGTGTGTACAGTCGTTCCAGCTGTTAGCTGCACCACTACATGGCAAAAAGTACTTTTGAAACATATAACTTACTATTATTATTATATTATATATAATAACTACTAAGATTTTTATTTAGTTCAACCACCACCAAGCTATGAAAAAAATGTATTTTAATTACTAGTTGAACTACATGTAGTTCACTACTCCCCAACACTGCTGACAATGGAAATGATTGTGTGTGAATGTGGTTTTTAAGATACCATTCCACTCTCATTTGGCTTTTCATTTTTTTCCCACAAGGTCTTACTGTGTTTCTTTTGTATACATCCCTCCATCTCTCCCTCTCTACCAAACATAATCTGACTTCTATTCATCATTTCTCTGCCTCCCTCTGCTGGTTATTCACACATTTCTCTTTCCCTGTTTGGGACTGTAAAGTCACAATGTGTGTGTGTGTGTGTGTGTGTGTGTGTAACCTTCTAGTCAAACATCACGGTTGTCCTGTTAATGGCTGTCCATCTCCCTCTTCCTCCTTTTCTCTCTCTCTCTGGCTCCCCCCTTTGTGCTTTCTCTTTCTCTCCTCAGAAGTGATGGGCAGTCAAGAGCATCAGCTGAGAAAGAGAGGAGAGTTTATAGTGTGTGTTAGAGACGAGTGTGTAGTATGTGTGCATGAACTGTACTGACATACTGGCGAGCCAAAGAACCGCAGCAGACAGACAGCCGGCCTGGATAAACTCGACCAGAATGGTAAATGACAGCACTGGGATGTTATGATGTGTCAATGTTCTATCAACGTTACTTCTTGGTAACAGTAGAGGAACACTTCACCCAAAAATGAAACTATCATACATCAAAGTTACTGATCTGTTACATTAAAGTATTTGTGGTCCAAACTATAGGCTCTATTCAATCTGGATCGCTGAAGCCTTACAGATTGCTTGATAAAAATGTAAAAGGTCATTTTCGATTGAGCAGACATATGCCGCCTGTACTGTGAATGCAGTCTCCGCTAATGTGGGAACATTGCCTTTAAATTTCTCGCTGTAAAGCTAAACGTCTGAGATACGGATTGATTGGAGCCCTAAATCTGTTTACAAAATGATCCCAATCCTATATGAATGAGAATGATTGACACCTAATCCCAACTTCTCCCTTTAACATTACGTTAATTCTCTGTTAGAATCTACTGTTCGGAGTGTGTTGATCTTATGTATCTCGCTCTCCTCAGGTCCCCAACCCTTCAGGATATAGGTCTGTGACTTCAGAGGAACACACATAAACACAGACAAACAGAGAGAGGGAGAGAGCTCCCTAACCTCTCCGAAGAGGATCACTGGGGACCAACACTGACACTCTCACTTTGACATTATCATCGCTGTCGCCCTGGGTGGATGAGCCGCCTGTCTGGACGCCTGCGGTCGGGGGGAGGGGGTAGGGTAGGGTGCGACGGCAGGGCCGTAGTGGAGGAGCAGGGGTGCGAGGGGTCGCGGGTGGCGTTTGAGGGGGAAAGGGCTGTAGGTGTACAGGAGGAGGTCACAGTGGAACCCAGCGCTGAGGCTGGAGCTCAGGAGACCCTTGAACTTTTACCCTCCCCCTCACCCCCCTCCCTGTCTAACGGTCTTCACCTGCACAGGAGGCCTGTCCTTGGAACACGCAGACGGAGGCAGACAGAGACACACACACTCAACGACGCTCCAACACACACACCTGGACAGACCTTCATAGGCATGCAGACACACAAGGACATCCAAATGCAGACACCTGCAGAGACGTGCATGGACGCTCACACACACACAAGTGCTCACAGACAAATGGATGCTCACACACACTTGGACTCTGCCGGTCCAGAGCAGCCCAGAACTGACTCATCACCAGAGACACACACCAGATCACCTCAGCGACAGGTCCTCCTGCCTCTCAATCATTCAGCCTGCACCAATCAGCAAGCTGCTTTCTCTCCCTGCAGCCCCGCTCCTTCACGCTCTGCAAACAGAGACATGCCCCAAGCCATTAGCCCTGCCCCTAATATTAGTTCAACACCTCTAGATCTCTCTAAACCCTCAAGAGCTACTGGTCCAAATCCTCCAGGCCTTTCTCCTATCGGTCCAGCCTGTCCAGACCTTTCTACTATTGGTCCAGCCCCTGTAGACCCCTCCCCTGTACCTGTCGAAGGTGAGAGAAAGTATGCACTTCGTAGCTCCGGTCGACCTCGCTTTCCCTGCCAGCTACGCAAGTCTTCCCGCATCCGCCGATGCACTGAGGATGGAGAGAGGAGGGGAGGGAGGGAGAGTGAGAGGGAGGAGGAAGAGGAAGAGGAGAAAGAGAGGGTGAGTGTACATGTGAAGGTAGAGCGCCCCACAGTGGAGGAGTGTCTATCTGCAGCCTTCAAGCCTGCAGCCTCCAAGCCTGCAGCCTCACCTGCACCAGTACCTGTAGCACCACTCCCCTCAACACACCCCTCATCACGCCCCTCCTCTCACTCCGCCCCCCGGCCATCGCCCAAACCCCAACATAGAACTTCAACCAAACCCCAACCCAAATCTTCAACCGTTGCCAAACCAAAATCCCAACCCAGACCATCAATGAAAGCCTCACCCAAACCTTTGCCCAGATCAGCTACCAATCCCAGACCAGCAACCAATCCCTTGCCTCGTCCATTGACCAATACAGTGCCCCGGCCGGTAGTGAAGAAGGAGGAGCCTGGTGAACTAGATCCCCTCACC
Organism: Oncorhynchus tshawytscha; assembly: GCF_018296145.1. Taxonomy (NCBI): domain Eukaryota; kingdom Metazoa; phylum Chordata; class Actinopteri; order Salmoniformes; family Salmonidae; genus Oncorhynchus; species Oncorhynchus tshawytscha. The sequence continues at coordinate 22,828,053 of NC_056441.1, forward strand.
AAACGGAAACGCCGGTTTGTTGGTGTAAGTTCAAGTTCTATGATATTATTAATCACATAGCAGTCAAAAGAAACCAAAACCCATCTTGTCATGTTGATTTGACATCACTTGACAACTAGATTTCACCCAGGAAATATTATTTGTTTGTGTTTGTTCCCCAGGTGAGGCGTATCGTGGTGAAGGTAGCTCGTATCCCAGTCAACCTCAGCCGACGCCAGAAGAGCTACAAGATTTCCTCCATGGAGACAGTTGAGAAGGGCGGGGCAGGTAGTGATGGCAGGTTGGAAGGAGCCGAGGGGGGGACAGCGGTAGTCCGAGAGCCGACTGCGCTCCTCCGTATGAAGAACAACGGGAAGAGTGTGATGGTCATGTTCCCGCCTGGAGAACTTCCTGTGATCCTGAAACGTCGCCGTGGCCGACCTCCCAAACAGGTTGTACCTGGAACGCCGGATAAAACCACCGGTGGGAATGGTGAGCCCAAGAAACCTCGTCGGCGCCGGCGGGCCAAGCTCCCGTCTCCGCAACCGTCGTACGTGAATGACACCAACGACGTGAAGACGGAGTACGGAGACGTTCTGTCCAAACTGGCATTCCTCAACCGCCAACCGCCGGCCACTGGCCGCTGCTCCCCACCACGCTGCTGGACACCCAGCGAACCGGACAGCTTTCACACGCCGTCCGACAACCCTGGGATCTCCGCCCTGCTCCACCGACTCACAGGGTTCAGACGCAGGGGAGGCAGGGGGGGAGGTGTTGGAGGCAGGGGAGGAGGAGCAGGGGGAGGAGCAGGAGGAGCCGGCGGAGAGGGCTTCAAGAGCTCCTTCAGTGACTTTTTTGAGACGATCGGGAAGAAAAGGAAAGTGACCCCCGCTCTGTCAGAACCAGGGTTACTCAAGAAACGTGGGAAGGGTGGGGGAGGCAGGGGAGGAGGGGCTGCAGGGGGAGATGGGGGTTGGGGGTGAGGGGGGAAGGCGGTTAAGAAACGACGCTCGCGCAAGAACGGGGTTCTAAAGGGGGAGGCAGGGGGCAGCTGGAACAAGACTGGTTTAATGGGGGAGGTGTCTGGGGGAGGAGGGGGGAGGCATGAGGGAGAGAGGGCCAGGAGGGTACCAGGTCTGTGGCTCCCCGAGGGGTGTCTTCCTGTCTTGTGAGGGGGGGAGAGGGAGTGCGTACAGCAGCCCTGGCGGAAGCAGAGGCGGTGGAGGTGGAGAGGAGGCGCAGGGTTTGTTCGCCGGATATTTCCGCTCCCTGCTGGACTCTGACAACTCCTCAGACCTCCTGGACATCTCCTCCCCTCGCCCCGACCCCAGGAAACCTCCTCCCACCCTGAGCTACGACTCTTCCAGCCCTGCCCGCGGACCAGGCCCTCGCTGGTCCCCAGCCTGCCCCAAACGCAGCCCCAAAGGAGAGCCAAGGGAGAACCCAACCCTACATCATCCCTCTTCCTCCTCCTCTTCCAGACCTCCTTACAGTTATAACCTGTCCCAGAACTCCCCCACCTCCTCCTCGTTCCCCAAGTCCAACCCTCCCTCCCTCCCTCCGTCCCGCTCCCCCAGCTCCCCCCATCCCTCCTCCTCCTACGGTCACTACACGCCTGGCTATTCCTCCTCCACTCCTGCAGGGGGCAGCGCAGTGCCACAAAGACCCGCAGACTGCAGCTTCGCAGCCTATGGGGCAGCAGGGCTGAGTAAGGCCTCCACGGCCTCCCCCGTGGGCCAGGGTCAGATGGGATATTCCAGTTTTTCCAAGCGGGGCTATGGGGGCTACCTTGGGCAGGTTGGACCATCTTCTCCAGGAAGAGGGGGGTATATGGCCATGGCCAAGAACAGCCCTTTCCCCTCCCCATCTTCCCCAGAGGGATATAGACACTACCCCTCCAACCAGTGTAACTACAGGTAAGTAGATTCAGGTAGGTCTAAATGACCTGGAACCACAAAATTTGGATTAGAGAACTCTACTACAATCCTACCCTAACCTCTTATAAGTGTGTATTGTGTTTGAGATACATTACGCTACATTGCAGTTGGACTGCTCAGGACCCTGATCTACAAAATCACCTTGGGTTCCAAATAAGTACTTGTGTCATCAAGGTTAGAGTTTCTGTGGTTTGCCTTGCTAAAACTGATCCTCTGCTGTGTGTGTGTGTGTGTTGCAGGCCGGGCTATGGTGGCTACCCAGGAGGCTGCAGTGACCCAGGCCCCAGCGAGCCCAAAGACATCCTGGACATCTCCAACTACACCCCCCAGAAGGCCAAGCGACAACCCTTCCTCGAGAGTCTATCAGAGTCCTCCTCTGACTCCTCCCACCTAGGGGTCACCGGGTCAGGAGGTGGGGTCAGTGGCGGAGGCTCGGGGTCAGGCTCTGGAGGTGGGGCTTATAGGCAGGGTGGAGGGAGGGAGTCTCTTCCTATTGGTGGAGAGGGAGGTCAAGGACAGTCCAGCCTATCAAGTCTGGAGAAACTGATGATGGACTGGCATGAGAGCGCCTCAGGCCCCTCCTACAACTGGAGCCAGAACGTTCTCTTCCAGGGGCAGGGGAAGCCCAGCCGGGGGCGCAGGAAACGGAATGCTGCCGAGCCCCAAACGGAGAAGGAGGGGGGTGGCGGACCAGGAGCAGGACCAGGGACCACCCCAGACTCTCCCAACAGCCCCCCAAGCCAGACCCAGCCCTCCACCCCAACCCAGGGTTCTGGTGGAAAACGCAGTGGAATGGGGGGACGGCAGGCCAGGGGGGTAAGAGGAGGCAGAGGAGGGGGGCTGTCCCCGTCCCCTGGAGAGCGCCCCCCAGGGGGGAAGAAGGGTAAGGCTACTGGGGGTGGGGTTGGAGGTGGAGGGAGTGCTGCTCAGGGGGGGTTGTTCCAGGAAGGCCTTGACTACTACAGTGGAGACAGCAGCAGCCTCTCCCCCCTCCCTAACCCCACCTCACATCTCGGCTACCCCACCGAGCCCTGTGAGTACCCCTCCCCGTGCCCTTACTCCGCCCATCCCTCCACCCCGTCCTCAGAGGAGCACTACCCAGCCCTCTTCCCTGGTGAGGCTTCATCCTCCTCTCTCTCCCCTGGAATGACTTCCACATCCTCCTCCTATCCTCCCAAACTATCCCCCGCTCCCCAGCCCTACCATCCCCCTCTCACCCCTGCTCCTCCCCCTGCCTCCTTCTCCCCCTCCTGCTCACCATCGCCACGGTTACTGCCACACTGTGGAACAGCGCTGAGCCCCCCCCATCGTAACCTGGCAACCGTTTCCAAGGACCACTTCCCGTCCCAGTATGATTCTCCCAGTTACTGTAGCTCCCCCTATTGGTACGGAGGGGCATCGCTCAGCAGCCCCCACGCTAACACACACACCACTACACACGCACATGCTAATGCACACGGCAATACACATGTACACGCTAATGTTAACCCTCACGCTAGCCCTAACAATCACCCTAACACTCACACTACCGCACACATCAACACACACACACACCCTAACAGCAACCCTCATGCAAACATGAGTCCACACCCACCTCAGACAAGCTTGAGCCCACACACACACCCTAACCCCAACACCAACCCGCACACACACACCAACCCCCACATCAATACACACCCGCACATCAACACACACCTTCATTCAAACCAGAACCAACATCCACATCCACACCCCCACCCGAACACTTACCCCAACCCCCATCCCAACACCACACAACACTCCCACCCTAACCTCTCCCCACACACTCACCCCCACCCTAACCTCTCCCCCCACTCCCACACTCACCCCCTGCTTTATGAGGAGCGCCCCCTCACAGCGCCATGCCCACGCAACCTCACAAACGGGACCTGCCTCCCCACCTCAACTCAGGGCTGCGACCAGCCCCCTGCAGCTCTCCCCGTACCCATCCCCCACCCCAAGCCTCCCCTGGTGTCCTCGCCACATTCTGAGGACATGGGTTACCCCCCGTACCCCGGGATGCACACCCGCTACCACCCACAGCCCCCGCCTCGAGGAGGAGGGGTGCTCTGTCAGCTACTAGACCCCCCCAGCGATGACAGCTTCAGTGTCACCAGCTTGTAGCTGCAGGTAATACACAAGAGGATCTACTCTCTCTCTACTGAAGGGTTAGACACAAGAGGATCTACTCTCTCTCTATACTAAAGGGTTAGACACAAGAGAACCTACTCCCTCTCTCTACTAAAGGGTTAGACACAAGAGGACCCACTCTCTCTCTCTCTACTAAAGGGTTAGACACAAGAGGACCCACTCTCTCTCTCTACTAAAGGGTTAGACACAAGAGAACCTACTCCCTCTCTCTACTAAAGGGTTAGACACAAGAGGACCCACTCTCTCTCTCTCTAAAGGGTTAGACACAAGAGGACCCACTCTCTACTAAAGGGTTAGACACAAGAGGACCTACTCTCTCTCTCTACTAAAGGGTTAGATACAAGAGGACCCACTCTCTCTCTACTCTCTCTCTCTCTACTAAAGGGTTAGACACAAGAGGACCTACTCCCTCTCTCTAAAAAAGAGTTAGACACAAGAGGACCCACTCTCTCGCTCTACTAAAGGGTTAGACACAAGAGGTTCTACTCTCTCTCTACTAAAGGGTTAGACACAAGAGGACCCACTCTCTCTCTACTAAAGGGTTAGACACAAGGGGACCTACTCCCTCTCTCTACTAAAGGGTTAGACACAAGAGGATCTACTCTCTCTCTACTAAAGGGTTAGACACAAGAGGACCCACTCTCTCTCTCTCTACTAAAGGGTTAGACACAACACCTAAAGACATTTATTAACATTGGTTTCATCCATTTAGCTATGTAAAGGTTTTACTGTCTTAACAATCACATCATAATTACGGTTTCTCTCTCCCTCTCTCTTTCTCTTTCAGGCGCATTAAATCTCAACTTTTTTCAGATTTGTAAACTTTTTTTAAGGAGAGACTTTCAGAGACAAGATGATGGATCAGAATTTATCTCCTAACTCTGGACAGTAGATCTTCAGTTCTCCAGCTATGACAATCAAAAGCCAACTGCAACACACACACAAAGGCGCACACAGACACACAGACACAACTGGAAAGAGGGAGTGGCCTAGAGGAGCTGTGGGAGGAGTGACAGACGCTGAGGAACAGAGAGGCGGGGCCTAATGTAAAAATTCCGCCCCCAACGCTAAACACACTAATCCCCTATCCCCGAAACCATACACCCTTCGCTCTGTGTGTGCTCTATGAGAGGAGTGGACTACAGCATCATCTCTTGAATTACCAGCATCTGTACATAGACTCCAACTCCAGCCACAGACCCATAACCTCACCACAACATTGAAACAGTTAAGACAACGTTACTAATGTTCCATCAGTGTTTTCTAACGTTCAGGCTTTTAGCCAGGACCACAGACCCACAACCACATCCAGGGGCGGACTGGCCATCTGGCATTTTGGGCAAATTCCAGATGGGCTGGTCCATTTTAAGCTCCGTGGGCCTATCTAACTTTTTTTCACGCAAAAAGATCATTATTTGGCTAATAATGGGTGCCTCAAGGGGAAAAAGGGGCCAGTGTGTGGGCCTTGAGGAAAGAAATGGGCCTATGTGTTAGAAATGCCAGGGCCAATTTCTGGTCCAAGTCCATCCCTGACCACAGCTGTGCTACAACAGCTCTACCCAACGTTCAATCATCGCTTCTCTATTGTTCTGCCATGGTCTCTGCTCTGATGGAAGGACTCCAGCATGGAGACTCTACATCCTGTGTTTCACTGTTTTTACTAGGAGGGAAAGAGACCCGACACACACTCTGACCCCAAAGAGACTGACGTGTGTTTATTTGTGTGTGTGTAACCACGCGGATGGACTTCTGTATGTATGTATGTGTGTGTTTGGGGTCTAAAGGGGTAGAGCTCTACATCTGAAATGGTGGATGGATGAACAGGGCTTCTCTTCCTTCTTTTACTCTCTCCTTTTTTTCCGTGGTCTTGTGTTGTTTGGTGGTTTTTGTGATGAACAGTTGTATATGTCTGTTAATGTCATGATGTATCTACAGTGCCAATATTTAAATACACTCTGATCTGGCCATTGGTAAACTGCCTGGACTCCTAATGCTTTATAGGGTGGGGGAGGGATGTGTGTGTGTGTGAGCCCCTTGGTATTCAGCGCTGCTCATGCAGTGCAGGGAGCGAGTTTAGACAGGGACACGGCTGGGAGGGAAGGAGGCGGCGAGAGAGAGAGGGAGGGAGAGTGAGGAGGAGTGAAAGAAAGGGAGTTAAGAGAGTGGCACAGAGAGAGGAAGGGACAAGGGGAAATAGAAAGATGACAGGAAAACAGAAACTTGTTGGGATTGAGACTGGGGTGAAAGATGAGAAAGACTGGCTACATTGTTCATGAGTCCATAATCGGTCTAAAATTAATCCTGAGAGGGCCTTTAAACCCTGAGGGGCAGTCACGCTTCCCCACCCACTGGATAGTCTGCCAATATGTGTGTGTGTGTGGTGTGTATTGTGTTTGTGTGCGTGTTTGTGATGGGCTTTACTGTATTTGTATATTTGACCGTGTTTACATATGAAGCAGTTTGTCAACAGGCTGACTGGACAGAGTGTTTGATGTTCCTCATCTGGTGATTGGACGGAAGTGAAGGGGGGGGTCGTCTATGGGACAACTAGGAGAGGGAGAGAGATGGCGGGTGAGAAAGGAAGGAGGCAAGATAGAGGGAAAGAGAGTGGATGGGAGAGGGCAGGAAGGGGGGGGGTCACTGTTCAGTGTTAGGAAAGATTCCACAGTAGAGTAATTACACTGAGCCCCCGATTTTTCACTTTAAAATGTATATTCCAAACCAAATCCATTGATTTCAAAGTAGATCAGAACATATGACTCTATGCACAATGGCTACTTTGAACTATTTATACAGTAATAAAAAGAAAGTATGCAAAAGCTGTGTAGATGCAACGTTTGTATCTTCCTGTAAATTTGTTTTTGTAAAATCCTCAGTGGAAATTGTTTAAAGTAGTCTTTATGCATAGAGTTGTATGGTTTTTTAAACTTTGAAATCAATGGGTTTTGTTTGGTATACATTTTTAAGTGAGGCTCAGTGTAATTCCGTCACCATGGCCCTGCTACTTTTCTATTCCGTAATTCCCATGAGACTTCACTTAGCTTGTTGATGAGAACGCCAATGGGCTAATAAAGGTCATATTTGGAGCTTGGTCTGTTTTCCTGTGAGAAACAGACTTCTAAAAATACCGTAATAGGCTAGATATCAACCAATCGGCCACTGACCCTGGAGCTCTGCGTCACCACTCTGCCCTCCGGCTGGTCACAGAGCAGGAGAAAGGGTCTGGAGCCTCCAGTTGAAAGTGGGCAGAACAAAGGAAAGCGGAGTGCTTGAAAGGCTAGCGACTGCCTCACGCTACTGTTTTTAACTCCCCACAGTTCCGCAGCAGCCATTCGGTCAGTTGACTCCCACGAGGCACCAGACCGGTCCAGTTGGGAAGGAGAACAAAGGCACGAGATGCTCACCGGTTTCCCGGAGGAGGCATGTCAGCCGGTAGCGGTGTGCAGCGCGTGCTGCTGTTAATTATCCCGATGTTTCTACTCGCGCTACAGCTCCTGGTCGGGCTCCGGTTGCCGCGAGCAGACCACGCAGGTAGCCCCGGGGCCTTTAAGGACGGGGTCGCCTTCACCGTGATCAGCATAGAACCGGAGAGAAGGAGCGCACGCCAAACGGGATCTTTGGAATTTTTACGGGATGAGTCGGGAGCGAGCCGCGTGTACGAAGATGAAAACGAGATGCCCATTGGCGACCGGGTGAGAGCAAACTACGAGCGCGCAAACACACACAGTTGAGACGAGGACAAGATAGGGCAGACTGACCCCCGATCAGTGACAGTGGCAGCTGTCCTGCAGCTGTAGTGATCAGCTGCGTGTGTGTCAGTGGTCAGGGAGGAGCAGGTTTCAGCTGCTCGTTTTTGTTGGTATGTCAATAATACATCCCCATCTCTCCACTCACCCCCTCTTCTCCTTTCCTGTCAATCCCCCATCATCATCTCCCCTCTCATTTATGATTTTTCGCTTCCGCTCTCTAATTCTCTCCCCTCCTAAGGCTAGCTCCCAGTCAGTCTGGTGAGTCATCATCTACTCCTCTCCCTCCTCCTTCCTGGGTTGCCATGGTGACCACAGTGATCTCTAGGGGTGAGGTGGCCTGTTGGTGTGTGTGTGTTAGTATGCCTCAGGCATGCATGTCACTAGCAGGGCTGGAGTCAGCCCTTGACCTGTCTGTACATCTCCCATACCTGAGGGGCCAACGCACGCTCGCTCGCGCACACACATTCCTCTACATGACTTATTCTATGCTCTTTGATCTCCACTCCCACTGACACCTAAGTGGCCCCTCAACCTGTGGAGTATGTGTGTGTTTCATTTACATTTGATTCATTTACAAATATTGAGCTGACATGTATTGACTAGCTGTGTTTGAATGTTCATACTGACCATACTATTTGTGACATAAATTGATTATGTAGCATGCTTAGTGGTCAGTATGGATAGTTAGTATGGCAAAAGTTCCCGGATGTTGTACTACATTCACCAAAATACGAAGTATACAAGCAGTGGACAATATTTCTGTGCTTTTTGGGCCCATAATGAAATTCTTCAGAAAATGGGCTTGGCTTCACAACATTTTTAGATAAAAAAAATGGCGGTAAAATATGCAGCAGGAGTCTGACGAAAGTGGATACAAATTCATTGCTTTAACTAATTATGACAAAGTGTTGAGCAATGTAATAAAGTCATGCGTTTTCAAATAAGTTACGTTACACGTTATGTTGGCTGAACATTTGTTAGCTACGGTAGCCTTACGAACCGCATAGCATATCATTTCAGCCATTGCTTGTATGCAGCGATTTTATCATGTAAATCTCGGTGGGGCAAAGTCCCCCCAATTTTTTTTAGATGTATGCCAGGAAAGCCATTACACAACACAATACATGTATTGCACTATGACAAACAGTGCCCACAAACTGTTAGAGCCTACATAAAGCTGTCCCAACAGCAGAGCTTTCTTTTCAGCACCATGGAGTGAATCCTTACCACTGCTACACCTGGCTCTCAGCAGAGCCGTGTCTAGCATTGAACCAGTTCATTCAGCCTCATTTACTGCCTTTTAAAAAACATAGCTGATATTGCTGACTTACTTAGGCAATCCGTAATTTCGATTAAGACATTAATGAAAGAGCTAGGACAGACGTAGTCAATATAACTATTTTTTCCGGACTTTTAAAATGTACAGCGACAGAATTCATAACATGGGCCATTCTTACAGTATTATCCCTGTACACCAAGTCAGAACCGAAGGATACATAAAGGGGGCATATAAGCAGACAATGAAAGCTCTTACAATATTTTAATTACATTTCTCTAAAACAGGCTATGAGCTACATGTGCACCACCAAGTCAGAACAGTAGGCTAAGTTATGAAGGGGAAAGGGACCAAATTATTAGGGTGAGGTACATGGGCTACTAACAGCTTACTACACAACACATTTAGTATTACTTTCTTAGCTAAAGTACACATATCTCCCTGGCATATTGCATCACTTATGCAGCAGCAAACAAAACATTTTTGGACTCACGTTGTTGTCTTGTGCTCACTTGAACAGGAAGGTGGCGCGGCGGTCCTTCTTTTGTGCAAATTTTGTCATCAAACTTTGTCATCAAAGTCTGTCATTCTCTGGATTTATGGTGCTTTCAAGACAACTGGGAACTTGGAAAAAAATAAGGTCGAATCATGACGTTAGTGATCTTCAGTTCGGTGCTCTAGAAAGAGGCCAGAGTTCCCAACTTGGAATTCTGAGTTGGATGACCATTCAAAATGTATTTTCCCAGTCAGAGCTGAGATTTTTTTCAGAGTTCCCAGTTGTTTTGAACTCACTAAAGTCTGAGATTTCTGAGTTTCCAGTTGTTGTGAATGCAGCAGAAGTCATGCTGGATTGACAGCATGGCCAGTGTGTTCAACCTTTTCTGGCCCATGGTGTTGCATGTGAATGTTTATCCTTTTAAGCTTGGAAAAGACACCCTAAAACCCAGACTTGAACCACACTCCCACCCACTCCACTGAATATCAGGCTAGTGATTGCTTTGTAATGCTTGCAGTTAGCCACCGATTCCTTCCAAACCATTCATTGTTGAATTTGCGATTTACATCTTGTTGTGTAATGTTTATGTTCAATGGCCGATGAGCACCTATATATTTTATCTAGAATTTCCCTTCATATGACAAGGATTGAAAAGGATTTGCCAGTAGATTGTCGACTTGATTCATGATGACTGCTTGTCTAGCTTGCTAGCTAAGATTTTGATAGTGTGATGTTGACATGATCAGTCCAATCAAAGCTACGGTAGATATAACGTGATTTGACATTTTATCTGTGGCCAATGACCTTGAGCCTTCTTGGATGGGCACTTCTAATGCAACTATCACAGCACCCAAGGGGCTTGAATTTGAGCTCTCCCTATGGATATTGCGGTGACGTATGGTCCACATGAGTGATAGAACATTGAGCCAATCATGGTGCAACTAGAGAACATTACCAACCCCTGCACTCCGAATTTCTGCTGGCTGCCCCACCACAGAAAGCACTGACCTAGGCTGAAACACCTGCATTTTGGAGCTGCCTTAATAAAGCCACATTGCTTTGAGTAACTCAAAAATAAAACCATTTTTACATTGTTTGCAAACTCATATGTGGCATGTATTAATGTCGAAATAACATGCAAAACTGGCAAAAAATAAATTGTTTTCTTTTTTTAGCTAAACAGGTAGAGCTCAAAACAAGAGGGTGCTCTGCCCCACCTGCCCCGAATGACGGGTCACCACTGCTTGCTTGTATGTACCGGTATGTCAGTGGAGGTCTGTGCTGTTTTAAGATGGAGGGCAATGTTGTTTTTGTTTTTTATGAGCATGGCCTTATTTCTATTACAGCATATTGGATGACTGTCATTCATATTCCATTCATCCAGCTCAATGTAACATCGATAGGTTTAGACTACTACATGATACTCAAATGTTCCCTAACATGAGGTTGCTACAAACTAGCCTATGAATGAAAGATTACAACGTAAGTGCACACAGGTCGAGTGAAAATGTTGTGACAAGACAGTGACACAGCCTTGCCTGCATCTAGCTGATCTAGGGTGTAATCATTAGTACACCAGTTGCACAAATTCGGGTATGTTTGTCCCCATTTTGTTTAGTTTGCTTCAGTTTAAGAAATGTTTAACAGAATGAATAAACCCCTGGATACACATTAACACAATTGACATTTATAGCATCCACATTGAATTTCTTCTCACATCTATGCACTCCTCTTCTCACCTTTTCCCTTCGTTTGTGGACTTCTACACAGTACATTTGAAAGTGTTAAATCAACACTATCAGCGAGTACATATGGTCCCACTGTACACAGAGTAAAAAGTACATTGATCAAAGTGTTACATTTCTAGTGTTGATTTAACACTGAGGAGTGCAAAAAGTATTTTGGAAAAGCACTTGGAATTTCACAATAAACTCAAGCAAAGCTGTTTCAACATTCAATTATGTTTATTATGACCAAACCACAAGTCCCAGCCCTGGCTTAAACTGTTATCAAGTGACAGTAGAATGTAGTCAAAATAATCCCTTGCTCCATATGACATGAGCAAATGAAAAGGTTTGTGGTACATGTTATTTACATAAAATACTTTGCATGGTGGACTTTGCTTCAAAACTTTGAATGCATGCAAATGATCATCAAAACATAAGGTTTCAAGAGCTGACCCAACCTAAAAAACATTTTCCTCTTTCAGAATAGCCTTCATTTTGTAAAATAGTGGCATTTCAATGACTACTTCACCACATATGACCAAATCAAGATGATATTCTGTACCATGGGGCTTTACCCATTTAACTGACAAAACATGTGTGCGCACTGAGACATTCAACTTGGCAGCAATCTCATGGCTTTCTTTCAGCTCATTAAGCCTTGACATATTTCCTGGACCTATAGCTAGTCCATCCTGGCTGATAGCTAGTCCATCCTGGACCTATAGCTAGTCCATCCTGGCTGATAGCTAGTCCATCCTGGACCTATAGCTAGTCCATCCTGGACCTATAGCTAGTCCATCCTGGACCTATAGCTAGTCCATCCTGGACCTATAGCTAGTCCATCCTGGCTGATAGCTAGTCCATCCTGGACCTATAGCTAGTCCATCCTGGACCTATAGCTAGTCCATCCTGGACCTATAGCTAGCCCATCCTGGACCTATAGCTAGCCCATCCTGGACCTATAGCTAGCCCATCCTGGACCTATAGCTAGTCCATCCTGGACCTATAGCTAGTCCATCCTGGACCTATAGCTAGTCCATCCTGGACCTATAGCTAGTCCATCCTGGACCTATAGCTAGTCCATCCTGGACCTGTAGCTAGTCCATCCTGGCTGATAGCTATTCTTAAAACACTTCAGTTGCTTTTTAAAGAAATAATGTTTTGCCTCGTAGCGCATACACCACGAATGAAGAATGGGCCCGATGTTCCTTATACAACGACGATAATGTATCATGAAGTGGTGTTTCGGTAACAGATTTCTATCAGGAAACAAATACTTGAAAAGCCTATGATGTTCAGCAATTAAGTGCTTCAGATAGATAGTCATGCCCTCTGTTAGTATAGGAGAAAACACAATATTTACAATTTGTAGTAGTAACAGAAGCAGCTGCCAGTATTTATCATATTTCTGTACCAGATCACCAAATATCAATGGCAAATTACGGAGAAGACACCAAGATTGAATAGTATTTAGACCCAAATCATTGCTCCCATCATCCAATTTGAGTGCAGGTGGACGATAGCCATAGTTAAATGAATGAACTCTACCGTACACATCTTTAGCAGTCACAAAGTTGTCTTGTATATACTGTAACACAAGTTTTACCTCAAGTTGTGCAACTCCTAAAATGTCATGCATAATATCAACAGAAAAGCTGTCTGTAGTATTGAAGTACTGGAGAGAGTTCAATAAGCAAGCATGCTTCACACCGTGTTGGGTTTGACTTAATAGTTTGACAATAGTCTGAGTTGCATGTGTTTCGTTCATAAAGTCACTCTTGGGTCATCCTCAGAGAACACAGTTTGAAAATCCACTTTCTCAGTGAGGCAAAAACGGCAACAATAACGAGCACAAAACCAAACAGGCAACGTATACCAAGATTATCTCCAGTTACTTGGACAATACTGCCATGTATACGACCACTGAAGAAGGGAACTTCAATACCCTCAGTCTCAAGCACTTTCAAATCGCTAACTATTTGCTCAAGAATGGAATCAAATCCCTACGTTTAAGGTCCTGGGTATGGAAGAGTGCACATAAGTGAATATTTACCAAAATTGAATTAAACTTTGGGGTAAAATTTCTCAAAGTAAAGTATGTACCTCCCAACTTGTGAATTCACTTTTTTGATCCCAATGGATTAGCAGTGTCAGTCATCATAAATGCATTGGAAATTCAACTCTTTACTCTTTAGAAAAGAGAGGATGTCTCTTCATATATAGTTCAGCTTTCAAATCAAAGTAAACTCAATTTTTAAATTGTCCCCCGAGTTAAACATGCCACTTGTATTTGGGTTCTTCAAAATGAACTGCAATGTCTGGAGAATTGGAACGTAAGAAAATTGATCAGTTATGACCATTTGATCATAAGTTCCAGTAGTGTTGTTTCTTCTATTGTCAAATCTAACACCAAGGACTCTCAACTGGTTGACTTGTTCCCCATTTTTGTATAAAATAAGCACTTCGTTTTGATACTGAATTCAACAATGTGAAAGGATTTTCAATATCCTGAAAATAATGTTGTATTTTTCTGACAATTTGTGTGTCTTTTGAAGATATACATGTAAGAGCGGTCGCATTAGCTTGACCCTGTATCTCTTGAACTGCTTCTTCCATGGAAGATACAAAACTATTTACAGTCTGACCTATACCTGCATCTGTGCAATAGCAGACACACACATATCAAGTGTGTTCTTGTTAGATATTGGTACATGGTTACAACTAGAATTTGAAGGAAAATCAGCATTACTTGGCTAATTATCAACAGCTGTATTAGCATTCAAGTTAGCGTTTAACAAAATTTGACAGTCTCTGGATTGTGCTCTGTTCAAATGCTTCCTAAAGTCTGAAAATACACGACAACCAAATACACGACAACAATCTGCTTGACCACATTTTATTCTAAGAGTTCTACCAGGGCACATTCCATGCATCAACTTGAGATGCCTTACGAGCAAGTTGGTACTTCCATGACTAGCATGGCAAACAAAACATATCAGCATTAGCGCAGAGGTCTAGCTCTGAGCTCAGCAACCCTTGGAGTCTCCTTAACCTTCCCAATGTCTATGATGTACACAGTTGTCTGTATGAAGGTGTACATGTTGCGCAGCATTGTATTGTAAGCAGTACCAAAGACAAAGTGAGTCTTGAAAAGCTCATCGAAGCACCAAGAGCGCTCGTTGACTTGCAAGGCGCTCTTGTCCAGGATGATGAAGTAAGCATGGATGCTGCTCTTCCTGGTCCCGACTGCAAGAAGATATGGTTGGCGGCTCTGGTCAATCGCGTCAAGGTGCTCCTGGATACTGGTTTCTGCCTGAAGACGACAAAAACGAACACCATCATTAGTTCATCATAACGGCTGCAGCACTGTCCAAGAATAAGTATGCCAATACAAACCTTTTGGAATATCACAAGATGCTGTTCAGCTTGAGATGCAGACATCTTGCCTGGTCTTTTGCGGCCTTGTGATGAATGAGGAATCAAATGGAGCAGGAGAAGGATGGAGGAAAGGTCACCTTCCCATCCTAATCAAAGAGATCCTGATTAAAATGGTCAATTCCATCATCAGTGACATTAACATTTCAGAGTCATTTGAAATATAAATGATAAATTATGATCATCTAACCGTAAGCATTCATGTCAGTTCCCTCATCAACTGCAGATTCTGCCATCTGGATCAGCTCCTGAAGTTCAGCTCCCTGAGTGGCCTTGCTTAGGGCCTTGCTTAGCATGACAATCTTTTGCTTGAATGTAGTTGGCCACCTCTCCAAAACCTTGGCTGATGTTCCCTCTCCAAACAGCAGCACAAAATCCTGTTCAATCTGAAACTAGACAAAAACATTCCACTTTAACCTCCAAATCAAGTTTGAGTAAATCACCAGCCTACACATTAATTGAACTACTATTACTGGCCAACCTGAATTGGCATCTAGAGATTAAACAGAATTTATACAACTTACCAACTCTTACCAAGCCCTTCACATCCAGAAAGCGTGGAAATTCGGTTAGGATGGTGGAGCATTTACTCGGGTTGTGGGTCATGTTCCTGTACTCAAAGGTCAATCTCATCTTCTGTTTCTTCATCAGAAGAATGCTTCATAAGAGAAATGGCCTCTCGGCACTGGTCTTCACTCAGGGTAGCCAAAGTGGACTGGACTCCCTCTCAGCAGTTGGCCCTCCAGAGTATAGTTGAGTGGGCCGTTTCTCTGATGAAACCAAATTCCTCTGAATGGTTTTGATTCTATACGAGAGGTACCCTTCTCCACTATTAGGGTCGTAATAATGTTCCTTATGAAAATGAACATGGTTACTAATCTTGAAAGAAAAAACAAATAACCAAGTCCCATTTGCTCAGATACCATACCAGACTAATTAAACGCAGATGCCCTTTATCAGTCGTAATGTACACTTGCATATCCATTTTCAGTGCAGGGATCCTTCAGGTATGGGAACAAGGAGACGATGCCTTGTGCAAACGTTTCTCTCACACTGCGCGGTGGTGATGTCCTGACAAGAATATAATGTTATGTTTAGGCGGCAATCAGAATCTCCACAAGCAGCGTTGGTCCCCAGAGCTAAATATCAGGAGTGATTTTTGAATCAGTATCATGCCCATTGAATTTGATACAAGAGAAGTCTTCTACCAATAGCAGTGGATGGTCAGCAGTAGCCTAACCAATTATGTGACTGAGATACTGATAGAGAAGTCATTTTTAACATTCAGCAGATATGGGAGCAAGTAATGCTCAACAATTTTCATTATGAATCTTTCCTTTAAACTTACCCATGAGTCTCTGTCATCGCCGAAACAAGAATGTTGATCATCTTTCGTCTGGTGCAGTCAGTTAGTCTTTTAGTTTTGGAGTATTCCTTGATGACAACCTCTCCACCTGGCTTTTTCTTCAGTATGCTCTCTATTAGCAGTAAAAAATAAAATGTAAAAATAAACGTCAGTGTGAAATCCATTTTATGCCAAGTTAATTGAAGAATGAATTACAAACGTACATTTTTTGCTTCATCATCAGATCTTTGACACTTCCGTGAGGGGCTTCCATCCTCACTCAAAATGATTGTATCAACCGACTCATGGTCTGAACCACCCATCACAGAACTGGCAGAGACAGGACTCATCAGGGAAGATTCTGAAATACACAAAGACAACAATACAGACATGTCAAATGTATGGTTATATTGAAAGTGATGCCACAGGTAACCAAAGACTTGAAAACCAGCACATACCTTTAGCATCATTGTTCAGTGTGAGCTTGAAAACACCCAGATCTGTCCATGTCACCACCTTCTCAAACACATCCCCATCAACTTCAGTTCCAGACCCATCACACAGCTTTGTCTTTTATAAACTAGTAAGTGGGATCTCAAATTTCAGGAAAACTGTGACAAACATTAAGACAACAACCTACAATTAGAATTGCAATTGTAATGGTATGAGTAATCAGACTGACTGGTATGAAAACAATACATTTATTTCCAATCAAAAAGGGTTTCAAGTGTCAGGTTAATGATCTTGACATATTTTGTTCACCATTGAATTTCACTCTGATCAGCATGACTAGGTCTGAAAGCAGGAGATAAGGCCAGCATGGATGAAAAGCATTACATTTGTATTTCAATCATGACACATTATATCAGGATGACTACAAACATTTTCACCAATACTCCTTTACTTAGCAATGATCATTTCGAAGTATATTTTGAAAATATTGGATCATGACCACAACTTTTCTGATATTACTTGAAGCAGGTCCCAAACTACAGCAAACAGACTATTCAACTCACATTCACTGTCCCAAAATATGGACATGGCCTAATTAGTCCAGTAAAATACACTCATAAGACTGCTAAAATGAACTGGTTGCAGAGCGAGTGCGAAACGCAGTTAGCTTGGTGCCGATGCAATGGCCACAATATTTAAAAGCATCACGCACATATCGAAAATGTAGTTATTATTTGGCTAAACAAACAACTCACCTTAATCAGATTAGTCCTCAATATACACAGTTGAAGTCGGAAATGTACATACACTTTAGCCAAATACATTTAAACTCAGCTTTTCACAATTCCTGACATTTAATCCTAGTAAACATACCCTGTTTTAGGTCAGTTAGAATCACCACTTAATTTGAATAAATGTGAAATGTCAGAATAATAGTAGAGTGATTTATTTCAGCTTTTATTTCTTTCATCACATTCCCAGTGGATCAGAAGTTTACATACACTCAATTAGTATTTGGTAGCATTGCTTTTAAATTGTGTAACTTGGGTCAAACATTTTGGGTAGCCTTCCACAAGCTTCCCACAATAAGTTGGGTGAATTTTGGCCCATTCCTCCTGACAGAGCCGAGTCAGGTTTGTAGGCCTCCTTGCTCACACACTTTTTCAGTTCTGCCCACAAATTTTTTATGGGATTGAGGTCAGGGTTTTGTGATGGCCACTCCAATACCTTGACTTTGTTGTCCTTAAGCCATTTTGCAATTATGGTTGGGGTCATTGTCCATTTGGAAGACCCATTTGCGACCAAGCTTTAACTTCCTGGCTGATGTCTTGAGATGTTGCTTCAATATGTCCACATAATTTTTCTTCCTCGTGATGCCATCTATTTTGTGAAGTGCACCAGTCCCTCCTGCAGTAAGGCACCCCCACAATATGATGCTGCCACCCACCCCCACAACATGATGCTGCCACCCCCATGCTTCACGGTTGGGATGGTGTTGCAAGCCTCCCCCTTTTTCCTCTAAACATAATAATGGTCATTATGGCCATTATGAGACTCGAAATTAAGCTCAGGTGCATCCTATTTCTATTGATCATCCTTGATGTTTCTACAACTTGATTGGAGTCCACCTATGGTAAATTAAACTGATTGGACATGATTTGGAAACGCACACACCGGTCTACATAAGATCACACTGTTGACAGTGCATGTCTGAGCAAAAACCAAGCCATAAGGAATTGTCTGTTTTGTGAGACACAGATCTAAGGAAGGGTACCAAAAAATGTTGGGAGCATTGAAGGTCCTCAAGAACACAGTGGCCTCCATCATTCTTAAATGGAAGAAGTTTGGAACCACCAAGATTCTTCCTAGAGCTGGCCAACTGGGCAAACGGAGCAATCAGGGGAGAAGGGCCTTGGTCAGGGAGGTGACCAAGAATCCGATGGTCATTCTGACAAAGCTCCAGAGTTCCTCTGTGGAGATGGGAGAACCTTCCAGAAGGACAACCATCTCTGCAGCACTCCACCAATCAGGCAGAGTGGCCAGACGGTAGCCATTCCTCAGTAAAAGGAACGACAGCCTGCTTTGAGTTTGCCAAAAGGCACCTAAAGGACTCTCAGACCATGAGAAACAAGATTCTCTGGTCTGATGAAACCAAGATTGAACTCTTTGCCTGAATGCCAAGCGTCATGTCTGCAGGAAACCTGGCACCGTCCCTACGGTGAAGCATGGTGGTGGCAGCATCATGCTGTAGGGATGTTTTTCAGTGGCAGGAACTGGGAGACTAGTCAGGATCAAGGGAAAGATGAATGAAGCAAAGTACAGAGAGATCCTTAATGAAAACCTGCTTCAGAGCACTCAGGACCTCAGACTGGAAGGTGAACCTTCGTCCCAACAGGACAACAACCCTAAGTACACAGCCAAGACAACGCAGGAGTGGCTTCGGGACAAGTCTCTGAATGTCCTTGAGTGGCCCAGCCAGAGCCCGGACTTGAATCCGATTTCACATCTCTGGAGAGACCTGAAAATAGCTGTGCAGCGATGCTTCCCATCCAACCTGACAGAGCTTGAGAGGATCTGCAGAGAAGAATGGGAGTTAGAGGTGTGCCAAGCAGGTAGAGTCATACCCAAGAAGACTAGAGGCTGTAATCGCTGCCAAAGGTGCTTCAAAATACCGAGTAAAGGGTCTGAATACTTATGTAAATATGATCCGCTTTTTTGATACATTTGCTAAAATTTCTAAAACCTAGTTTTTGCTTTGTCATTATGGGGTATTGTGTGTAGATTGATGAAAGAAAAACTATTAAATTAATTTTAGAATAAGGCTGTAACGTAACAAAATGTGGAAAAGTCAAGGGGTCTGAATACTTTCCGAATGCACTGTAGGCGGTATAGTCATTGTGCGTTCTCAATGGACATTTTTTCTGAAGTCGTAAGATGTCTAGCTAGTAATTTGTTAGGTATGCTAACAAGCTAGCAAGAAGTTGCATAGCAACAGCATCAACTTCCGGTAGACCGGCGA
This sequence comes from Oncorhynchus tshawytscha, assembly GCF_018296145.1. Classification (NCBI taxonomy): domain Eukaryota; kingdom Metazoa; phylum Chordata; class Actinopteri; order Salmoniformes; family Salmonidae; genus Oncorhynchus; species Oncorhynchus tshawytscha. Next base: position 22,847,638 of record NC_056441.1, read on the forward strand.
AGCGCTAGTACACTCACCTGAAAGTATACTCTTCGTTTACAGTATACTAAAATGAACTAATAGCATGTAGTATATACTCATGAAGTATGTAGTACACAGTATGTTAGTATGGTATTCGAACACAGCTTATGTGTGTTTGTGATTGCGAGTGGCGTGCATGTGTTACCCTGCTGACTCGTGTGTCTACCCACAGGAGAGAGGTAGAGGCTTTGAGCTGCAGCAGTGGGCATCAGGTGAGCCCTCCTTCACTGCAGAGCTGGAACGTGTCATCGCCTACATTACCACACCACAGGTACATAACCATGCCCACTTTACACCTTGTCCCACACAACATAAATAATTCAGATAGAAATGCACTGTATAGAACAGACCTGGGCCCGTAGTCATGAAGCGTCTTAGAGTAGGAATGCTGATCTTTTTCATTATATAATATTTTTAATTATAAAACTGATCCTAGATCAGACCTAGGTTTCAAATACTTGCAACATTTTATCGTGTGCCTGTTAAAGCTCGCCTGGCTTAATAAACCAATAAACTCCTAAAACTGCGAACCCTGCCTGTCTGGCACTCCAGACAGACTCAAGCAAACACTCAAAGTATTAGAAATTATTGTTCAAGTACTTGAACCCAGGTCTGTCCTAGATCAGAACTCCTACTTTGTGAGGCTTGACACATACAGCCTAGGTTCTGAGATATTTCAAAGACGCTAGGGTCAGAGAGTAATGACAGTGTGGTATTTGAGACCAGACACTTAACATGTCACTGTAAACCATCATCGTATATGTTTGACCTAAAAAGCTCTGACCCAGGGTTTCCCAACATGTGAGGTCAGTGGAAAAAAGCCCTCTAAAAAGCAGATTAGGGGCAAAAGGCCGCATTTTTTCCCAACATCCCCTCTCTTGCTCAGACAGGAAATCTGTGTCACATGACTTTCTCTGGGCCTAATGATAACTCAGCACTTCCATTACTTCTCCAGCCAGGCCCCTCATTATTCTGTCCTGTTCCCCTGCAGGTTAACTGTTCCCGGGTGCTTTTACCAGGTGAGTCCCAGGCTTCACAGGCCTCTGGAGCTCTCTGGCTGCTGTGTGTGGAAGGCTGGAGCCTGCCAAGCCAGGGTCCTCCGTGTGTAGCATACTCTTTCAGGTGTGTATATGCGTCTCTCTATACGTGCCACTGGAACTTCAATACAATGTAGCCTATTCTATAGCAATGTGAACCAAACAGTTTGTTACCATCATTCTACAATATCATCATGGGCTCACGAAAGGCGCAGCGGTCTAAGGCACTGCATCTGTGTGAGAGGTGTCACTGTAGTCCCTGGTTCGAATCCAGACTGCATCACATCCGGCCGTGATTGGGAGTCCCATAGGGCGGCGCACAATTGGCCCAGCGTCGTCCAGGTTTGACCGGGATAGGCCGTCATTGTAAATAAAAATGTGTTTTTAACTGACTTGCCTAGTTAAATAAAGGTTACAAAAATAACATAATTGACATGCTCCCTCCCCCAAACTTGTACAAGTAGTTAATAATGTAAAACAGTTTTAAACAAATCCTAATCTCTTCCTCCACATATCTCTCTCTTATCTACAACTCTCTCTCTGTCTGTCTCTGTGTGTAGTATGGATGAGGGTGATACAGGGTTTCTGGAGGCTCTCTCAAAGGCCTGTGATGTCCACAGATTTGACCCCAGTGGTCAGCATGGTGACAGAGCCAGCAGTGGTTACCGTGACGATGGTTCTGGTGGGTTTCGACAGTACCGGGCATGGCTGGACTGGCGAGCAGCGAGAGGACGCAAGCAGAAGAAGAAGGGGGTTCTGTGTAGCGGGTCCCAGACACTCAAGGACATCATGGAGACTCTGGGGCATCACACGGTAAAAGCCGATTTATGGTCAATCCGTATTCTGCAGTGGCCATACGGCATTTACGGCAATGCGGCCTCTGCAGAAGTCAGAACATTCATACTTCTTGCGCGTCAAATAAATGAGTCTGCACCACTTCAAACGCTCCACTCATAGTGATTCAGGTCTAATCTCTATAGCCTTCTAGCTACACTGAACAAAAATATAAACACAACATGTAAAGGGTTGGTCCCATGTTTCATGAGCTGAAACAAAAGATCCCAGAAATGTGATACTCACAAAAAGCTTATGTTTACATCCCTATTAGTGAGCATTTCTCCTTTGCCAAGATAATCCATCCACCTGAGAGGTGCGGCATATCAAGAAGCTGATTAAACAGCATGATCATTACACAGGTGCACCTTGTTCTGGGGACAATAAAAGGCCACTCTAAAATGTGCAGTATTGTCAAACAACACAATGCCACAGATCTTTCAAGTTGGGGGAGTGTGAAATTGGCAAACTGACTGCAGGAATGTCCACCAGAGCTGTTGCAGTCCAACTGGCCTCACAACCGCAGAACACATGTAAGGTGTTGTGGGGCGGCATTCAGCGGTTTGCTGATGTCAACATTGTGAACAAAGTGCCCCATGGTGGCGGTGGGGTTATGGTATGGGCAGGTATAATCTACGGACAATGAACACAATTGTATTTTATCTATGGCAATTTGAATGCACAGAGATACCGTGACGAAATCCTGAGGCCCATTGTCGTGCTATTCATCCGCCGCCATCACCTCATGTTTCAGCATGATAATGCACGGCCCCATTTCGCAACGATCTGTACACAATTCCTGGAAGCTGAAAAGGTCTGTTCTTCCATAGCCTGCACACTCACCAGACATGTCACACATTGAGCACGTTTGGGATGCTCTGGATCAACATGTACGACAGCGTGTTCCAGTTCCTGCCAATATCCAGCAACTTCGCACAGCCATTGAACAACATTCCACCAGTGTTAACCCAGCTTTTTAAGAGCTGTGTGCTGATCAACTCTATGCAAAGGAGATGTGTAGCGCTGCATGAGGCAAATGGTGGTCACACCAGATATTGACTGGTTTTCTAATCCACGCCCCTACCTAGAGTAGTTGATTGTGCGCTAATCCAGAACCTACCATCTGCATTCCATTGATGTCTTTACCACATCTAACCCCATTGCCTTCCCATTCAAATACATTTTCGTGAACTTGTCCTGATAGCATATCGTCAAAGTTCTGCATGTTTGTTGTGAAGGAAGTTGTCAAGGAAGTGAGCTTGTTTATACAGGATGTATAGCCACTACCTACCATCAACCGATCATGTCAATGTGGAGCTATACGGCACTCTGCGAAGCCCTCCGCATTGTTAAAACATTTTGGAGGTGCACGGCATCACCGTACGGAACTTGATTTGGCCTCCGCAAGCCTCCAGAGGCTACGCAATTGCGTCACACCCTCCGGATCACATTGCCAGATCAAGCATAAATCTTTGTTTTTTTTACTAACAGACACACACCAACACAGTAACACATACATTAACTCACACTACAGTACACAACAGATATACACATGTAACATTCACAGTACTCACAGACAGGGTTGCCTGCACTTCCGTTTCCATGGCAACAGGGATGAGCTGACCCTGGCTACCATAGCAACAGTGAATCACACCACTGCTGCAGTTACACACTGCAACCACTGGAGGGGAGTGAAATTCACTTTCTTCTCCCAAATGGATCCCACTAGCCCATCGTTTCCCAACTCGGTCCTCGGGACCCCAAAAGGTGCATGTTTTGGATTTTTCCCTAACACTACACAGCTGATTCAAACGATCAAAGCTTAATGATTAGTTGATTATTTGAATCAGCTGTGTAGTGCTAAGGCAAAAACCAAAACGTGCACCCCTTGGGGTCCCGAGGACCGAGTTTGGGAAACCCTGCACTAGCCCCTGTGTACATCTCCGACCATTGATTAGGTATAAGCAATATAGTAGAATGTTCCTTTTATTCTCCATATTGCTTATCTAACCTCTCACATCTCCACAAGTGCATAGGAGGTAGGAAATAAAGAGAGGGCAGATTTCCCCACTAAGAATGGAAGTCATACACTGACCTTCCAAACCCATTGCTGTGCTCTGTTCACCTGCTCTGGAGCATGGTGGTAATTAGAACAAAGAGCCATATATACTGTATATATACACACACTGATGAAACATAGCCCTAAGCTGTCTTTTCATTGTTTTGCTGCTTTTTAATGATGTCAAAAGTGTGTTGTGACCAATGATGTGTATATATACACACACATGGTTGTCTGTTTTTGCCAGGTGGACTTCCTGTATGCTGACCTGCTGAGTGCTGAGTGGAGGGTTCTGCAAAACTGGGCAGAGCTCGGAACTCTGGGGCGCATCCGTCACCTGGTTGCCACGGTGCACCTCCAGTGGGCCGGCTTTGAGGTCGGCGGGACAGAGGCTGAGGTGGTCCGCTATTGGTTCAGCGTTCTACAGGGGCTCCAGGACGCTGGGTTTCGATTGGTCCATAGCTCTCCGGGGGTGGGAAAAAGCGTCCTAAGGCACAAAGTGGACAACGCACACAGCTCTTATACACTAAGCTGGGTTAACACTGGGCCTATACACTGAGACAAACACATGCGCACACCCTGTGCATGGCTTACGCACGAACACACAAATCAGAATAGTCCGTGGCTATGTTCAAGATCATCAAGACCATGATGTGTCATGGGTAAATTGTGACTGACTGATCTACAAGTAATAATGAGTCGTTATTTATGATGCAAGGTGATTTGTAGATCAGTCAGCCGGCAGTCGCCTGCACTGTCGCAAGGCAATGTCGAACTAGCCCAGTCTCTCACTGTCTGTCAGTAAAATTCCACTGCAGTGTGTCCCTCTGGTGGTGAAAAAAGGAATCTACACCAGTGTTACCCAGTGGAAGGGTCTGGAACTATTAGTTGGTTGCAACCAAAACCACTCCCTATTGGGTCAGGGCTTTATTTTGAAGGTTTAGGCAGGTCCCTCACCTAAAACCTCATTGATGCCTCCCAGCCGCCAAAAAATACAAACAAATAAATAAAAGTCTGGGCAGTGGGCTCAACAAAATTCTGGGAACCAGCCAGGCACTGCTAGAGATTAGGCTGCCTATTCTAATAACCCAGTACAGGCAATACTGGCTGGCATAGCTTGGCATTGAGCACACCCCTGACAACTGTTGAATGGTAATAAAGTAATCTATTCTATCTGGGACTTCACACTGCAGAAATACAGATCAGGGGTCAACGCCAGACCTTCATTCAAACACTTTAGTCACCTTTGCTTTATTTATCATTAAGGTTTTATGTACTTTTTATAAATTTGTATAATCTACTTATGTGAGTTGAGCATGAATATAATCTTTCTTTGTGTTATAATTACAGTGTTATGTGGGGTGGGGTTGATTATCTGCCGACATGTGCAATGTAAAGACATTTATTGATTTCAAAGATGTTTTCATATTTTTACAAGTGCAATAAAAACAGTTGACCCCCCATTTGTCCTGTATGTCGTTTTGTAGAGTCTGCTACATTGTACTGGTTTCATAATGAGTGAGTGTTCTATGTGTATAATGTTCTACGTAGAATGTGCAATTCCACTTAGAATGTTCAGCACACTCGAACATTTCACAGATCGTACACTACACATGTCGTTGACACGGGGATGTTATAAACCGTCATAACTTCGTATTCTGCATTATAACCTTCTTATTCAATATTCACTCATAATTTCTGGAACAGGTTGCAACCCGCTTGGGCAGAATGGAATGCACGTTACGTATCTCCACCCTTCCCTACGCAAACTGGACAGATGTTTACGACTAGACTGGGTGGAGTTACCTATTGTACGTCCACGCCGCTGACACAGACGGACAGTGAGAGGAACCAATCAGCGCCTGGAATGTCGAAGCCTTGTCCAATCAGAAGTTTAACAAATCTGGGACTACTCTGTGTTATCCCAAGTCTCCCCACCCTGGTTACAGTAAACCGTCATTTTTGTTTCTACTGAAAGACTCAACCAAGCAACAAGACTGATTTGGCTGACGGTAAGAGATCAGTGTTTAATTTGCGCCTTTTTCATAAGTTACTAAATAAGAATAGGTTTTCCCGACGATTTTCGGACATAATGAGGGGCGTTTTCAACTTCACTTCCTGCTACATTGACAAGGCCGAGAGACGAAGTTTCATGTCACCTACCCTCGCCCTAATTATTGTAATGCCGTTTCTGAGCTTGAGATTTAAAAACAGCTCTCATTTAGACGAGTTTTATCATGATAAATAAATTATTTGTCAGGAACAGAGTTGGGATAGGCTTTCTTGTTTGTTGTGTCAGTGTAAAAGTGAAGTTGTTGTGACTCACCGGTGCATTCCACTGTGGCTGGGTAGTAGGGTGTTGGTAGTACAATGTTTCAATCTCCCTGCTACATAGTTTGGGCGATGGAACATCTGGGATCATCTGACTACTTTAACGTTCTGTTTGGTCAAAGGGCGTTTTTCGTGTTTACATCACATCCAACCCGTTTAAATTAACGATTAAATAGTAAACCAATGAGCTTGCCTGTCAAGTGAAATGCACTTGTAAAGTTAGTAACTTTACTCCGCTAGAAAGTTGGCTATTTTTTTAAGCCAATAGAAGCGCTGCATAGTTTACAGACTCCGGAGACTGAGCAACAAAAAAAACACTTTCTTTTTAAAGCCGTGGATAATTCCATTAGGCTGTGGTTGTTATAAAGGAGTTGGTGTTGACTAGAGCGATGTGGGGCTGCCCGGTACATTACAGTATTCTGGTGCTAAAGTTGATGTAACATCTATAAATCCTTAGTCTTCCCTGTGTACGTTGATCCTTGACCACCAGTCCACCATATTGTTTTCACTCCTCTCAGATGTGTACAGTGTACCCATTGAAGGGGCATGACCAGAATAGAACTAGGCTGTGGTTTTGGTTCTGCTTTAGTTAGCCCTGCTGTGTGTCTGAATGTACCTTTTTTTTAAACAGTAACGGTAGATATAAATGGAGCGTACAAAGACACATGTCTGTTCTAGACGATACCTTTCCTCTCCGTAAGTTAGGGGCCGTTAACGTTACATTCATTCACATTTGGCTCAGTGTAAACTTTCAATTCCAACGCTGTTTTAACGTTAAACGTCAATAATCAAACGGTTTTCGAAAGATATGCTGACATGCCTCTTATCTTTGTCAGCAAAAAATAAACTTGCAAATAAAAACGGTATCACACACGGCCATATCTCCATGTTACAGCGCGTGTTTACGGAAGACAGGCCGCCATTTTTGCTAATTAGCCATCTTGAGCCATCACTGTGTGTGCCTCCGGTTGACCAACTACACTTCCTCCCAGTTAGCTTACACACAGGTGTTCGGAGCACTCAAGATGGCTAATTAGCAAAAATGGCGGCCTGTTTTCCGTAAACACGCGCTGTAACATGGAGATATGGCCGTGTGGAAACATTAATCCTAATCCTATAAAGGTGTATAGTAATTTACCTTATTGGTCCTCTTCAGTATTCGACATACTTATAATAGGTATTATTATTATTCCTGCCGCCACATACTACTCATACAGCATTTGAGCTAGAAACGCCATTCCAAGGTCAAAACGTGCAGAACGGTCTCGATCGAGTTGCTTGTATACAACTTTTTACGTTATCAATTTTTCGTCAATCCCCCCCCCCCAAAAAATCTGGTAACATGGGATTTCTCAAGATTTTAATCCTCTCCTTTGTATCATCATCACTTCCAACTGTCATTTTCTCACGAAACCTTTGACGCAAATCAGCTAATAATTGTTCTTGCAACCACTAAGACAAAATATTTCAGGTTTACCAGCTTCGTATACTTCTCTACTACTCAAATCTGGAGTTTGGACAAAAAAATAATATTCGCATCAAGTTACAGCAGTTTAAGTAACCACATCAACATACATTTCTATAACATTTTGGCAAACGTCTGTTTTCACAACTACCGCAACAATAGACAAAAAGTTTGAGTTCATGGGATATTCCTCTACTTCTGCTTTTCATAGCTGTGCGCGGAATTGAAATATTCCATTTTACTGCACAGCTGTTTTTGTAACTGCAATACCATGTGTTTTTCAAACGTTCCCAAACAATGGCCGTTTTGACCACTTTCGGAGTGTTTTAAAGAAGAAAAAAGTAATCCTACCTAAAATATTCCCCTACTTCTTTGTTTAGTAGTCGGTTTTTAAATCGGGGCTACCAATCTGTAACTGGAGCCCCCGTCTTCCTGAAACAGCTCTGAATACTGAGATTCCAAAAAGGAGCCGTTGCTAGGATACTCGCACACATTGCCACAAGTCATGAGAGAGAACAGAGACTCCCCCTACACGGTTTAAGCTAGAAACGCAGATCCCATTTTTTTAAAATCCCTAAACGGTCTCGATCGAGATGCTTGTATACAACTTTTTGATATCTGTTATACTTTTTCCGTTATTCACTTTCTTGTCCTCTTTTTCTCCTCCACCCGCTTTCATTGGATTTCTCAAGATTCCAAAGTTCCCAATTGTGACATCATCACTTCCAACTGACATTCTCTTTAAGTGAAATCATGCAGCTTTTGACACAAATCAGCTAGTAACTCCACTTTGCAACCACGTAGACAAAATATTTCAAGCTTACCAGCTTTGTCTACTTCTCTGCTACTCGAAGCTGGCGTGTGGACTAAACATAACATTCGGATCAATTTATAGCAGTTTAAGTAACGGCATCAACAACATTTTCTGTAACATTTTTGCAAACAACGTCCGTTTTGACCACTACCGCAATAAGTTAGACAAAAATATATAGTATATGGGATATTCATCTACTTCTCTGCTATTCATAGCTGTGAGCAGAATCAAAATAGTCAATATGGAACTTAGGGTACAGCTGTTTTTGTAACTGCATTACCAAGTGTTTTTCAAACTTTCCCAAACAGCTGCTGTTTTGACGACTAAGACTATTACATACCACAACCCCACAACTTCTGACCTCAACCCCACAACTTCTGACCTCAACCCCACAACTTCTGACCTCAACCCCACAACTTCTGACCTCAACCCCACAACTTCTGACCTCAACCCCACAACTTCTGACAGCAACCACACAACTTCTGACCACAACCGCACAACTTCTGACCATATCTAGTGACCACAACCACACAATTGCAAACCATGACCACACAACTTCTGACCACACAACTTTTGACCACACATCTCACTACTTACCATTTACACACAACTTTTTACCACAACCACACAACTACTGAGCCACAACTACTGAACACAACTTCTGACCACATCTAGTGACCTCAACCACATAACTTCTGACCGCAATCAAACAAATTCTGACCACATGTAGTGTCCATAACCACACAACTCCCGACCTCAACCACACAATTACAAACCACAACAACACAACTTCTGACCACAACTTCTGATCACACATTTAACTACAAACCATATCCAAACAGCCTTTGACCACAACTACTGAACCACATAACTACTGACCACTACTACCACAACTTCTGACCAAAACTACTGACTTTCGATGGGAATTAAAAATGACATTTCTTCACTTCTTTCACTACCGCAAAAGTTTAAAGAGCTTTAGCTAGCCCCACCAACTTTACTTGTAAAGTTACCATCTAGTTTTTATAATTAAAAAATATATATGTTTCCAAAACAGTACCAGAGTCGGGGCTCTCAACAACACTCACTCGGTCCGAAGATAGTGATACAGTCGTCAATAGGCACTAAAGTAGTTAGAGTAGCATCTTTTGAGCTGTCCCAGACTAAAATAAATATTTTAAACGTGTATTTTTCCATATACAGTACCAGTCTAAAGTTTGTACACACCTACTCATTCAAGGGTTTTTCTTTATTTTTTATATTTTATACATTGTAGAATGATAGTGAAAACATCAAAACTATGAATTAACACATGGAATCACGTAGTAACCAAAAAATTGTTAAACAAATCAAAATACAGTTAATATTTTAGAATCTTCAAAGTAGTCACCCTTTGCCTTGATGACAGCTTTGCACACTCTTGACATTCTCTCAACCAGCTTCACCTGGAATGCTTTTCCAACAGTCTTGAAGGAGTTCCCACATATGCTGAGCACATGTTGGCTGCTTTTCCTTCACTCTGCGGTCCAACTCATCTCAAATTGGTTGAGGTCGGGTGATTGTGGAGGCCAGGTCATCTGATGCAGCACTCCATCACTCTCCTTCTTGGTCAAATAGCCCTTCCACAGCCTGGAGGTGTGTTGGGCCATTGTCCTGTTGAAAAACAAATTAAATTCCCACTAAGCGCAAATCAGATGGGATGGCGAATTGCTGCATAATGCTGTAGTAGCCATGCAGTTTAAGTGTGCCTTCAATTGTAAATAAATCACCAACAGTGCCACCAGCAAAGCACCATCACACCTCCTCCTCCATGCTTCACGGTGGGAACCACACATGTGGGGATTATCCATTCACATACTCTGCGTCTCACAAAGACACAGAGGTTGTGGAACCAAAAATCTCAAATTTGGACAAATTTGGATTTGGAAATTTGAACATCAGACCAAAGGACACTTTTCCACGGGTCTAATGTCCATTGTTCATGTTTATCGGCCCAAGTAATTCGACCATGAAGGCCTGATTCTCGCAGTCTCCTCCGAACAGTTGATTTTGAGATGTGTCTGCATTTATTTGGGCTGCAATCTGAGGCTGGTAACTGTAATGAACTTATCGTCTGCAGCAGAGGTAACTCTGGGTATTCACTTCCTGTGGCGGTCCTCATGAGAGCCAGTTTAGTCATAGCACTTGATGGTTTTTGTGACTGCACTTGAAGAAACTTTCAAAGTTCTTGACATTTTCCGGATTGACTGACCTAATGGACTGTCGTTTCTATTTGCTTATTTGAGCTGTTCTTGCCATAGTATGGACATGGTCTTTTACCAAATAGGGCTATCTTCTGTATACCAACCCTACCTTGTCACAACACAACTGATTGGCTCAAAAGCATTAGGAAAGAAATTCCACAAATGAACTTTTAACAAGGCACACCTGTTAATTGAAATGTATTCTAGATGACTTCCTCATGAAGCTGGTTGAGAGAATGCCAAGAGTGTGCAAAGCTGTCAAGGCAAAGGGTGGCTACTTTGAATAATATGAAATATGTCTAACTCTTTTTTTGGTTACTAGATGATTCCATATGTTTCTTTCATAGTTTTGATGTCTTCACTATTATTCTACAATGTAGAAAATAGTCAAAATAAAGAAAAACCCTCGACTGGTACTGTATGTGTTTAAATAAAATCAACTATATGCACTGAGCTTGTCTGATGTTTTACGTGCACTGTTTGAAATAATTAAGACAATTAACCGAAATTGATTTGTTTGTGTTGTGCCAGGCTCACATGCTGACCAGACCGGACACGTCGCGTGCGCGAGCGGTGCAAATTAAATGTAGAAATCCATGTTATTCAATTATTGCACCCACACTGCTCGCGCGCGCCAACGAGCGTCTGCGACACCAAGGGCTAAAATAGAACTAATTCCTATTTCTGACGCAGATCGCGCTGAAAGTCCTGCCTCTCCCATCTCCTCATTGGTTTATAGAAGCAGATACCCACGTGCCATCTCCTCATTGGTTATACCCACGTGGGTGACTGAAAGACGAACTGTTTGCCGGTAGTTGTGGTAAAACAATGAATGTTTAGATGCGATCACCATATAAGTTAAACGAAGAAAAAGCCTGGAAGGAGGAGAGATGACTAGAAACGATTCGGTTGGCCGTTTTATGTGTGGATTAATTTGTCTGAGTAGAGGTCCTTGTGCATTTCAGGTAAAATAACAACTCAATGTTTATATCCCAGGACAAATTAGCTAGCAACAGCAAGCTAGCTAAATAGGACAGATTAATTTTAGCTAGCAAGTGCTAGCTAAATTGCCATACATGTTTAATGCTTTTCAACCTGTCCCCAAATTAATGTCATTGGTTCAGAGTTTGTTTTGATATTTTAACCTGCGTGTCGTGATCGCGTTTGGTGTGGGGGGCAAAATAAATGTATGCACGATGGCGCACGCGCGCAGCCGGTTTGGGTTTCGTGTCAGACTTGCTGTGTTAGAAAAAGACAGTGACTGCCTGTGTGACTAGCACCCCTTGTCTCTCTCTACTCCCTGCTGTAGCGAAAACCTTGTGAAGACTTACAGAAAACGTTTGACCTCTGTCATTGCCAACAAAGGGTATATAATATAACAAAGTATTGAGATAAACTTTTGTTATTGACCAAATACTTATTTTCCACCATCATTTGAAAATAAATTCATAAAAAATCCTACAATGTGATTTTCTGTATTTTTTTTCCCCTCATTTTGTCTGGTATAGTTGAAGTGTACCTATGATGAAAATTACAGGCCTCTATCATCTTTTTAAGTGGGTGAACTTGCACAATTGGTGGCTGACTAAATACTTTTTTGCCCCACTGTATAAATTATACCAGAGAAGCTGTAGTAACAAAAACAATATAAAGCATTTATTACAACATAACAAAGATTAAAAAATAATTTGTGAAATTGCTTTTTCTGACATGTTGTGGTTGCATGAGGTTTGGAGCTCACGGAATCAGGCTATTAAGCAAACACTCAAACAGGTAACAGAAGCAGGATCTGTCTTATTTCTGTAGATATATATGGATGATTTATAAAGTCAGGCACATTTAAGTTAGACTATTGATTATAGGACTATTTAAGTTAGTTTCCTCTCTCTTCACTTTTAGACAATTAAGGCAAGGGCTGTTTTCTCATCTCCTCACTCCTCTGCTGCCTCTTCCACATTGTTCTCAACACCAATATGCTGGTTAACTTTGCTATTATGCACATAGCAACATGGTCTAGGAAAAGGCTCTAGCCAATTCAACAGCGCACTGATGTTTCAGAACCACAGACCGGGACCGTGATCCAACGCAGAAGAAAGCGCATTTGTTATAAAATAATCAATTTTTTTTTAGTGTTGCACCATTGTTCTTACATAATATAACCAAGTAGAGTGATGGACCTTTCTCACATGCTGCCCCCCCTCCAGGGAAGCCCCCCGCTACCCCTCCCGTCCCAGAATGCCATTGGTGACGAGGAACATCGAGCCTCGCTATGTGTGCCGCCAGACGATCCCCAACACCATCCGCAGCGAGCTGGAGTGTGTCACCAACATTAGCCTTGCCAACATCATACGCCAGCTAGGCAGCCTCAGTAAGTTACTAACTATGTGTTGAGTGAGTTTATACCTAGGGAAGTGCTACATGCAAAACAGTGCAGTGTATTGTAATTGTGTAATTGTGAGATTGTGTGTAAATTGCAAGTATGTATCTTGTGATATGTAATCGTGTGTATATATACTGAGTGTACAAAATATTAACACCTTCATAATATTGAGTTGCAGCTCCCCCGTTTGCCCTTAGAACAGCCTCACCTGCTACCATATCCCGTTCAAAGGCACTTTAATGTTTTGTCTTGCCCATTCACCCTCTGAATGGCACACCCACAATCCATGTCTCAATTGTCTCGAGGCTTAAAAACCCTTCTTTAACCTGTCTCCTCCCCTTCATCTACACTGATTGGAGTGGATTTAACATCAATAAGGGATCATAGCTTTCACCTGGTCAACCTGTCATGGAAAGAGCAGGTGTTCCTAATGTTTTGTACACTCAGTGAATTTAGGCCATAATATACATTTGTTTGTGTGTGTAGGTAAGTATGCAGAGGATGTGTTTGGAGAGCTGTTTGTGCAGGCGGGGGTGTTTGCTGTCCGGGTGAACACACTGGGAGAGAGAGTGGACCGTCTACAGGTCAAAGTCACCCAGCTCGACCCTAAAGAGGAGGAGGGTAAGAGACTGACTGACATTTATATACGATGGGGTGATTTCCCGCATGCTGATTAAGCCTATTAGATTTAAAAGCAATTTAAATGGAGAATCTTCATTGAACATGATCTTTAGTTTATAACTAGGCTCAACCTGTGTCTGGGAAAACCGCTGTATGTTACAAGCAAACAGTGCCATGTATTTAGTATTCAAAGTGAGAATTCAGTGGACTTTAAGTATAATGTAATGCAACACATACTGGCACATACTGTATACCTTTGTCCCAAACAAACAGAATACTAACCCTAACTGTGTCTCTCTCTCTTTCTCTCTCCCTCTCTCCATCCTCCATCTCTCTCTCTCTCCACATCGCTCTCTCTCTCTCCATATCTCTGTCTCTTTCTCACCATATCGATCTCTCTCCATCTCTCGCTCAGTCTCTCTGCAGGCCATCACCCAGAAGAAAGCGTTTCATAGTAATCTGACTCAGGACCAGCAGTTGTTCTGTAGACCCTCTCTACCGCTGCCTGTACAGGAGACCTATCTGACCTGCAACCCACCTCCACCACTCAACAACCTCAGCCAGTACAGGTACACACACACACGCACGCCGCGCGCACACACACACACACACACACACACACACACACACATTGATATTGTTTGTTGTTGTTGTCATGTCTAGGGATGATGGTAAGGATGCTCTGAAGTTCTACACCGATCCCTCCTACTTCTTTGATCTGTGGAAGGAGAAGATGCTGCAGGACACGAAGGACATCATGAAGGAGAGACGCAAACACAGGGTAACACACACAAGTAAAATGGCGCTGCAGAGGATAGCAGCCGTTTTACGGGCTCCTGACCAATTCTTATATATATATAATATATATTATATATATATAATATATAATTGTACATGTCTCCTCCATCATTTCATCAGAACGGGGATCACTAACCTTGATTTGGATGAAAATTTCTACTTTAACGAATCGGCAGCTCTGGTCATTCTGCTTACTCCTGACCAGGCCTTAATCCCCGGAACTCGAAAGGGGAAGCGACGGTGCAAGAGAGGTAGAAGAGACTACGTTGATGAGACTACGATGGCGAGCAAATAAAACGCCTCTACCCTCCGTTCTATTGGCGAACGTACAGTCACATGATTAAAAAACTGGACGAGCTCCGTTGGAGAATATCCTATCAACGGGACCTGAGGAACTGTAATATTCTATGTTTCTCGGAGTCGTTGCTGAACAAGGACGCTGTTTTTTTCAATCCATTGTCTAGACCAGTAGCCTCGGTGAAGACGAAGAGGGGACCGGTGTGTCTCTTTATTAACAACATCTGGTGCGCAATCTTTAAAGTAGTCTTGAGTTTTTATCGCCTGTGTTAGAATACCTGATGATAAACTGCAGACCATACTATTTACCAAGAGAGAGTTTTCATCTATATTTTTTGTAGCTGTCTATTTACCATCACAAACTGATGCGGTCACTAAGACCATACTCATCAAGCTGTACAGGGCCATAAGCAAACAAGAAAATGCACATCCATAGTCAGCGCTTCTCGTGGCCGGTGATTTTAATGCAGGGAAACTGAAATCCGTTTTACCAAATTTTTACCAGCATGTCACCTGTGCAACTACAGGCAACAAAACTCTAGAACACCTTTACTCCACACACATAAACACATACAAGACTCTCTCTCACCCTCCCTTTGGAAAATCTGACCATAACTCTATTCTCCTGATTCCTGCTTACAAGCAAAAACTCAAACAGGAAGTACCAGTGACACGCTCAATATCGAAATGGTCCGATGAAGCGGAAGCTAAGCTACAGGACTGTTTTGCTAGCACAGACTGGAATAAGTTCTGTGATTCATCTGATGACATTGATGAGTTTACCACATCAATCACCAGCGTCATTAATGAAGTGCATCAACAACGTCGTCCCCACAGTGACTGTACGTACATATCCCAACAAAAAGCCATGGATTACAGGCAACATCTGTACTGAGCTAAAGGCTAGAGCTGCAGCTTTCAAGGAGCGGGACACTAATCTGGACGCTTCTAAGAAATTCCGCTAAGGATTTTAGGCAAAGCGCCAATACAGGACTAAAATCGAATCCTACTATGCCGGCTCTGACACTCGTCGGATGTGGCAGGGCTTACAAACTATCCTGGATTACAAAGGAAAACCCAGCTGCTCAGTGATGCAAGCCTACCAGACGAGTTAAATGCCTTCTATGCTCGCGTCTAGGCAAGCCATACTAAATCATGCAACCAGCTGTTCCGGACTACTGTGTGATCTCGTTTTCCGTAGCCAATGTGAGTAAGACCTTTAAACGGGTTAACATTCACAAGGTTGTAGGACCAGAGGGACTACCAGGACACATATTCGGAGCATGCGCTGACCAGCTGTTAAGTGTCTTCACTGACATTTTCAACCTCTCCCTGACTCAAGTAGACCCAAGAACACCAAAGTAACCTGTCTATTGGCACATCGCACTCACATCTGTAGCCATGAAACACTTTGAAAGGGTGGTTGTTGCTTACATCAACACCATCATCCCAGACATCCTGGATCCACTCAAATTCGCCCCGACATTACAATTACATTTTAGGTATTTAGCAGATGCTTTTGTCCAAGGCGTCTTGCTTAAGGGCACATTGGCAGATTTGTCACCTAATCAGCTTGGGGATTCGAACCTGCAACCTTTCGGTTATTTCACCTATTTGAGAATGCTGTTAATTGAATACAGCTCAGCGTTCAACACCGTAGTGCCCTCCAAGCTCATCATTAAGCTCAGGATCCTGAGGCTGAACACCTGCAACTGAATCCTGG
Organism: Oncorhynchus tshawytscha; assembly: GCF_018296145.1. Taxonomy (NCBI): domain Eukaryota; kingdom Metazoa; phylum Chordata; class Actinopteri; order Salmoniformes; family Salmonidae; genus Oncorhynchus; species Oncorhynchus tshawytscha. The sequence continues at coordinate 22,864,261 of NC_056441.1, forward strand.
ACTTCTTGACTGGCTGCCCCCAGGTGGTGAGAGTATGAAACAGCACATCTGCCACGCTGTTGAACACGGGGGCCCCTCAGGGGTGCGTGCTTAAGGCTTCAGAATGCTTCATTTCAGGTGGCCTGAACACGTGTGCTTGCATACTCCCATAAAATACCTTCGCTTGAAAAACAAGAAAAAAACAGCAATAGTACTGTTTGTCCATTTTACACAAAATAGTCCAAATTAATCTTAGTCAATTTAAGAAATTTGTTATTAATTTTGACAGTTTTTGCCAAGGAGATCTTAGTCCTGGAATTTTACATCTAAGTAAGATGTTTTGGTGCAGTGTTTCTCAATGAAAAAATGTGCATGAAAATGAGTCATCTCTCGTTGATTAAGACTATATTGAAGAATCCCTACTGTTGACTAATCATCGACTTTGGCTTGCCTCAATAATTTTTTGGTGTCCCCGAACAGCCGAAAGAAAAACCTAGCCGAAGGACAAAACAAACCAAAAACGGCACAAAATGTTGTTTGTCTCTTCAAAACTGTTTTGGCTGAGAAGCATGCGGACGCCTTGTCCCCTCCTGTACTCCCTGTTCACCCACGACTGCGCTGCCACGCACGACTCCAACACAATTAAATTTGCTGACGACACGACTGGTAGGCCTGATCACCGACAATGATGAGACCAACTATAGAGAGGAGGTCAGTGATTTGGCAGTGTGGTGCAAGGACAACAACCTCTCTGTCAACGTCAGCAAGACAAAGGAGCTGATCGTGGACTACAGCAAAACTGAGGACTGAGCACGCCCCCATCCACATTAGTGGAGCGGGTCGAGAGCTTCAAGTTCCTCTGTGTCCACATCACTATGGAATTAACATGGTTCACACACACCAACAAGGTCGTGAAGAAGACACGACAACGGTAAAGGTTTGGCAAGGGCCCTCAGATCCTCAAAAATGCTGCTCCATTGAGAGCTGCTCCATTGAGAGCTGCTCCATTGAGAGCTGCTCCATTGAGAGCTGCGCCATTGAGAGCTTCTTGACTGGCAGCATCACAGCTTAATTTGGCAACTGCTTGGCATCTGACAGCAAGGCGCTGCAGAGAGTAGTGGACACGGCCCAGTACATCACTGGGGCCGTGCTCCCTGCCATCCAGGACCTCCTATATCAGGCAGTGTGAAAGGAAGGCCCTAAAAATAGTTAAAGACTCCAGGCACCCAAGTCATAGACTGTTTCTCTGCTACCGCACGGTAAGCAGTAAGGATGCACCAAGTCTGGAACCAACAGAACCCTGAACAGCTTCTACCCCCAAAGCCATAAGACTGATAACCAAATAGCTCCCCAGGCTAAATATTAATCTACATTGACTAACTCTTTTGACTCATCACATACCTCGCTGCTGTTGTTTATCTATTCTGTTGCCTAGTAACTTTACCCCTACCTACACTGAGTGTACAAAACATGCTCTTTCCATGACAAAGACTGACTAGGTGAATCCAGGTGAAACTTATGATCCCTTATTGATGTCACCTGTTGAATCCAGTTCAATCAGTGTAGATGAAGGGGAGGAGACTGATTTAAAGAAGTATTTTTAAGCCTTGAGACAATTGAGACACGGGTTGTGTTGGTGTGCCATTCAAAGGGTGAATGGGCAAGACAAAAGATTGAACTCCCTTTGAAAGGGGTTTGCTAGTAGGGGCCAGGCGCTCCGGTTTGAATGTGTCAAGAATTGCAATGCTGCTGGCTTTTTCATGCTCAACAGTTTCCTGTGTGTAGCAAGAATTGTCCACTATCCAAAGGACATCCAGCCAACTTGACACAACTGTGGGAAGCATTGGAGTCAACATGGGCCAGCATCCCTGTGGAATGCTTTCGACACCTTGTGGAGTCGTGCCTCAACAAATTGAGGCTGTACTGAGGGCAAAAGGGGGTGCAACTCAATATTAGGAAGGTGTTCTAGATGTTTTGTACACCTACTGTATATGTACAGTATTCAGATCCCCTTCCCTTTTTCCAAAATGTGTTATGTTACAGCCTTATTCTAAAATTGATTAAATTTAAAAAATTCCCCATCAATCTACATCCAATACCCCATAATGACAAAGTGAAAACAGGTTTTTATACATTTTTGCACATTTATAAAAAATGAACATACCTTATTTACAGAAGTATTCAGACCCTTTGCTATGAGACTTGAATTTTTAGTTCAGGTGCATCCTGTTTCCATTGATCATCCGTGATGTTTCTACAACTTGGAGTCCACCTGTGGTAAATTCAATTGATTGGACATGATTTGGAAAGGCACACACCTGTCTATATAAGGTCCCACAGTTGACAGTGCATGTCAGCGCAAAAACCAAGCCATGAGGTCGAAGGAATTCTCCCTAGAGGTCCGAGACAGGATTGTGTCGAGGCACAGATCTGGGGAAATGTACCAAAACATTTCTGCAGCATTGAAGGTCCCCAAGAACACAGTGGCCTCCATCATTCTTAAATCGAGGAAGTTTGGAATCACCAATACTCTTCCTAGGGCTGGCCGCCCGGCCAAACTGAGAAATTGGGGGTGAAGGGCCTTGTTCGGGGAGGTGACCAAGAACCCGAGGGTCACTCTGACAGAGTTCCTCTGTGGAGATGGGAGAACCTTCTAGAAGGACAACCATCTGTGCAGCACTCCACCAATCAGGCCTTTATGGTAGAGTGGCCAGATGGAAACCACTCCTCAGTAAATGCACATGACAGCCCACTTAGAGTTTGCCAAAAGGCACCTAAAGGACTGAGAAACAAGATTCTCTGGTCTGATGAAACCAAGATTTAACTCTGGCCTGAATGCCAAGCGTCTCATCTGAAGGCACTATCTCTACGGGGGAAGCATGGTGGTGACAGCATCATGCTGTGGTGAGTTTTTCAGCGGCAGGGACTGAGAGACTAGTCAGGCTTGAGGGAAACATGAACGGAGCAAAGTACAGAGAGATCCTTGATGGAATCCTGCTCCAGAGCGTTCAGGACCTGAGACTGGGTTGAAGCTTCACCTTCCAACAGGACAATGCCCCGAAGCACATAGCCAAGTCTCTGAACGTCCTTGAGTGGTCCAGCCAGAGCCCGGATTTGAACCCGATCGAACATCTCTGGAGAGACCTGAAAATAGCTGTGCAGCGACGCTACCCATCCAACCTGACAAAGCTTGAGAGGATCTGCAGAGAAGAATGGGAGTTAGAGGTGTGCCAAGCTTGTAGAGTCATACCCAAGAAGACTAGAGGCTGTAATCGCTACCAAAGGTGTATCAACAAAGTACTGAGCAAAGGGTCTGAATACTTAAGTAAATGTAATATTTCATATTTTTCTTTATAAATTTGCAAAAGTTTCTAAAGACATGTGTTTGCTTTGTCATGGCTATTGTGTGAAGGTTGATGAGGAAAACAATTTATTTGATCCATTTCAGAAAAAGGCTCTAACATAACAAAATGTGGAGAAAGGGAAGGGGTCTGAATACTTTCCGAATGCACTGTACAAATCTAACTCAATTTGCCCGTACCCCTGCACATCGGCTGGGTACTAGTACCCCGTGTATATAGCCAAGTTATTGTTACTCAGTGTATTTATTCCTTGTGTTATTATGTTTCTATGTTTCTCTGCATTGTGGGGAAGGGCCCGTAAGTAAGCATTTCACTGTTAGTCTACACCTGTTAGTTTACACGCTCACACACATCCTTCAATGAGACAGTGGAGTTTGTTTTTGGCCTGTTGGGAAATGCATCCCATCTTCTGCTTAAACAAAACAAGGAAGTGCACTTATAGCGCTGTTAAATGCCTTTTCTTGTTTCTCTTCTCTTTCCCTCTGTCTTTCTCTCTCACTCCTCTCACTCTCTCCCTCCTTCCCTCTCTCTTTGTCACCCCCCTCACTTTGTCTCTCTGTCTGAGTAGAAGGAGAAGAAGGACAATCAGAATATGCGGACTCTGAATCCCAGGAAGATCAAAACCAGGAAGGATGAGTGGGAACGGCTAAAGATGGGAGAGGAGTTTGTGGTGCCCAAGAATGACATGGGGTGAGCGATGAGAATGAGAACAGGGCGAGAGATGAGGATAAAGAGGATGGGGTGAGAATGTATGAAGTGGAATGAGGAGAAAGAGAATATGAGGGAGGGAGATTGTGAGTGTATCAGGGAGAGTGATGTCCTATAGAATGATTTTAAACTGTTTAATTGTGTTATTGATGACAATATTCACTCTTTTTTTGGGGCATCTTGTGTGTAGAGAATCTCTTGAGGGTCTGAATGGCAGTATTGGTTCAGGAGAAGGCTGTTACTCCCCTGATGGTTTGGACCAGAGTACTGGGTCGTACGCCTTCGATCCTGGCTCCCCCCTCCCTCCCCCCGCCCCGGACGACTTCCTGCCCCCTCCACCCCCAGACATGGCGTAAGTAATGGAGATGGAGTGGAGTAGTGTATGCACATTTAAATTGTGCATATACTGTAGTTTTTACACATATTTTATGCTAATTTAGCATTTTGGCATTCGTGTTTACTCTCCAGTCAACACCCTTCATCTCAAGTGGACAAAATCGTTTGGAGACAGTTGTGTTTGGAGAATCCGTGTGCTGACCTTTAATCCTTCCCCTGCTCTCTCATTGGCAGGTATCATGACGGACAGTACGGAGCATCAAGCCAAAAGCGCACCAGCGTTCTTAGCCCCACACACCCCCCTCCAGCCCCTCCCATGCCCTCTACTGCTCCCATTGGCACACGGCCCAACCTGGCCCCTCCTCCTGCCCCACCTCCTCCTCCCCCTCCCCTGGCTTCGGTATCCCTCCCCCTCCCCCTCTGGATTTGACTCTTCCCCTCCCACTCCCCCTCTTCCTCCGCCTATCCCTCCCCCCCTGCCCCACCTCCTCTTTCCTATCAGGCCTCCATCTCTCCGCCTCCTCCCCCTCTCTCCCCCAGGGTGGTGGCGCACCTCCTCCTCCTCCTCCCCCCCGCCTCCCCCAGGCCCTCCTCCTCCCACTTCTGGCCCTCCTCCCCCCTCCTTCTCCATTGGGGCTCCCCCTCCTCTTAAATCCACCCAAGCTCAGCCAGAAGCCCCCGCTGACGCTCACAGTGACCTCCTGTCGGCTATCCGGCAAGGTACGACACACATACACACAGACAAACCGATATGAACACACATAAACACACACCCTAATCCCCCATCTTTCCCTTTCTCTCTGGCAGGTTTTAACCTACGTAAGGTGGAGGAACAGAAAGAGCAGGAGAAAAAGGATAACTACGGCAACGATGTGGCGGCCATCTTGTCTCGCCGTATTGCTGTGGAGTGCAGCGACAGCGAGGACGACTCCTCAGAGTTGGGAGATGACGATTGGTCCGAATGAGACCTTCATCACCTCCACCCTCATGGTCTTCCTCGGTCCTCGTCAGAGAGAATGCATCATATCCTTATCCCATTACTTCTTTATAATCTATGATCTAAGGAGTAGAGGTCCAAAGATAAGTGTGTGTGTGTGTGTGTGTGTGTGTGTGTGTGTCACTACTACACTCTTCCTCAGTATTCCCCACTCCTGTCTAAGCCAATCACATTCCCTGTATGTTGTATGTAGAACTGAACTGAGAAGCCAATGATTTAATTATGAGAACAGTACAAATATCAAAAAGCCAATTATTAATATAAGGGGCACAGGGCCAAAGGTAATGATAATTATACCCTCATAGGCTACACACAGATATCAACAAACATACAGTATACCGTACAGATATTGATTCTTACATGCATACAAAGACAGTACAATTATGGTATGATTGATGAACTGTATTAATATTTTACTTTAAGATAATTATAAGATGTGTTAAATAATACCAAGAGCACAAAGAAAGGTTTTTATTGCTGTTTTCTCCTTTTTCTTTTTTTACCTGTCTTTCTCTCTGTGGTTGGCATGGGAATGGTTACCTGGGCGACAGAGGGTCTCATTCACAGATGGGGGGGTTCTGAATCGTATCTAAAATGTCTGTAATCTTCTGAGTCAGCCCAAGCTGAAAACTGAACCTATGCTGCCCCCTATCAATCAAAACATTATCTGACCAATCAGCGATCCCTCTCTTGCCCTAGTCCCGCCCCTCCATAAGTGCCTTTGCTTTTCATGTTTATGTGCGAGGAGGAGAAAGTTAACCTTAGACACTGATCTAAGGTCTGTTTCTTTCCCATCATAACCATAGGATTGGATGAAAGGTACCTGATCCTAGATCTGTGCCTAAGAGACAACTTGATCCTCTTCTGTTTAAGTGCCTTCTGTTTGTTTTAAAGCCAAAGTGTAATGCCACAATCAGACCTGAGCATGTTAATATCCAACCACCTGTTTCTGCTTGTCCTCTCTTTCTCAACTTTATCAGTGACGATTATTACAATAATAAAGATACAATGAACTATACTGCTGTTTCAAGTGCATTTCTGTGCTGTGTAAATTATGTATATGGGTGAGTTCCAGACTGACTAGCTATGGTGCCTGCACAGTTGCCCCTCCCTCCCTCGCATGCTGCCTGCGCATCCTGGCACAGTTTAAGAGATCCCTGTTTTTCTACAGTCAAAAGACTACAATATCCACCATGCTGTTGAAAACCAACGCATACATTATTGCAGTTGTTTACATAGTGGTAAACGTATTCCTATAGTCTCAAAAATGACAATGTTTTGTTTCATGTAATGATGTTTATTTTTGTTTTATACAACGGGTTTGTCTAATCCTGAATGCTGATTAGTTAAAAGCTCATTCCAGCAAGTATTTATTCCACAAGTTACCACAGGCTAAATGTATGAGGTTAAAGGGAAATGGAAACACCTAGGATTTAGAATGCCAGCTAACTGTTACTGTAAATCGCCGTATTGGCATTGTTGCGTCACTGGCAGGAGAGACAATTTTGGAACTCCCAAAAATGGCTGAAATTACAGAGTAGCTCCAAGACTGCGAATGAGTTTATTACAGATAATGAAATCATGTTAGTTAGGGAGACGATACACCTACTGAAACTGTTCATGTTTGAGCCGATTGTTGCCTCAGATCAAAGAGTTTGTTCTCGTAGCAGTAACGACACAGGCATGCCGCCTGAAACACCTCAGCTAGAGGGTCGACGTAGCCAAACACAAACTGGTGTGAATGTGGATTCTGCCAGATAATGGCAAGAGAGTATGATTATTTATATTTATTATGCTGCTAAGGCGGCAGCTAATCTTCCTGGTGTCCAGCAAAATTAAGTCAGTTTATACAATTTTAAAAAACATTACAATACATTCACAGATTTCACGACACACTGTGTGCCCTCAGGCCCCTACTCCACCACATATCTACAGTACAAAGTCCATGTGTGTATATAGTGCATATGTTATCGTGTGTGTGTATGTGTCTGTACCTATGTTAGTGTTGCTTCACAGTTACTGCTGTACCATAAGGTGTTTTTTTGTTTTGTTTTTTTAAATCTAATTTTACTGCTTGCATCAGTTACTTGATGTGGAATAGAGTTCCATGTAGTCATGGCTCTATGTAGTACTGCATGCCTCCCATAGTCTGTTCTGGACTTGGGGACTGTGAAGAGACCTGTTGTGGCATGTCTTGTGGGGTATGCATGGGTGTTGTCAGGGAAATTCTAGAGGAACAGAGACTAAATTCTTCCAACAACAGCTTTATTATAAGATTTGCAAAAATGAAGCAATCAGCATCACCAAGACTGGTTCAGAGTTGAAAGCTTAACAAACATAGCCAGGTCTCTGCTTTGATAGATACAACCCCTTTCTGTATACATGGTAGTCAGCAGATAGTGTGTAAAAGGTCATTAGTTGTCTGTGCAGACTTTAAGAAAGACTGTTGAGCCCTCGTGCAAACTGCATTCACAACAACAAACACTATATTGTACTCCTTTCTGCAAGGTTCCATACATGTGACTTTCTGTAGATCGTAAACCCACAGGATTTCACATGCTGCGGTTGCACCCAAACGTCTCTTAGCTAGCTGTAAGCCCCATTTTATGACTACGTCACACCAAGAGAAGTTTGGATCAGGTTAGAAAAACACTAGCATATAACAAGAGACTATTCTTTAAGCAGTAAAACATGGGATAGCATGACTAATTATGTAATTTTCCATGACATTTCCTCCCTTTTGAGACTAAGTCTCAACCTAATATAAAATTACTTACAAGCGTTTTCATTAAACAAGCTTTAAACATGAGGAAAAAGAGGAAAAGGAAAGATTTCTTATACTTAGTACATTACAAAACATTACAATTTGTAAATTACCTCCATGGTCATTGAGTTTCAAATGTTCACATAGTGCAAGAAAGGGGGAAAGGAACATATGAATATAAACATTGGTACATACTTTATCACCACACACAAGGCAATAGCTTCGTTGAGACTGTCCATATGCCAAAGGGTCACCATGACGGTAGGCGCTTAACTCTACCTTGGGAGCATTATTTACAGAACATCCACCGTGAGCATGGCCTATGGTCATGCTGCACCATTACCTCAATGTTTTTCCTTGGCGTTAGGGATCATCATCGTCTTCATCAGACATGTAATCAGACATAGGAAATAAATCAGGTAAATAGGGTTCTGAGGCGTCTCCTTCAGGGGTCAGTAATGGTATGGCAAGAATAGTCTCAACGGCTTTGCTGCACAATTTCTTAACACAAGTTATAATAAGCATTATTGTAAAAAAAATAACTAAGCCATAAATCAACCAATGAAATATTGTAGCTCCCATAACATCCAATAATGACTAAACCCATCCAAATGGATTCCAATCGTTGTCTGGTTGGTGTTCATTAGCGAGATCACAGCTGAGCTCTTTCAGATGTTCCACCACCATAGTCAAGTTACCCTCACCCCGGGGTATGAATGTACAGCAATGGTCAACTATCATTTTGCACACTCCTCCCTCCCATGCTAGCAACATGTCAAGCGCTACCCTATTCTGTATAGCCATGAGGCGAGCGGCATACAATTCCGGTCTTATTATCGAAAATCCTGAAGTGGTTAAATTTACCAAAGATTCTAAATGATATCCTAATCGATCTAAAACATGGGCATTTTTCAATGCGATGAAGTGATGAAGTTAATCTCTCCACTTTGAGCCAGGAGAGATTGACATGCATATTATTAATATTAGCTCTCTGTGTACATCCAAGGGCCAGCCGTGTTTCCCTGTTCTGAGCCAATTGCAAGTCCTTTTTTGTGGCTCCTGACCACACGACTGAACAGTAGTCCAGGTTTGACAAAACTAGGGCCTGTAGGACCTGCCTTCTTGATAGTGCTGTTAAGAAGGCAGAGCAACACTTTATTATGGATATACTCCCCAACTTAGCTACTGTTGTATCAATATGTTTTGACCATGACAGTTTACAATCCAGGGTTACTTCAGTTTAGTCACCTCAACTTGCTCAATTTCCACATTATTTATTACAAGATTTAGTCCTCATTCACTAAACCCTAAACCTCAACTAATGTATTTCTTGCCACTCACTCTGAAACTAACTGCAACTCTTTTAAGTGTTGAGATCATTTCAGTCGCTGTGGTAGCTGACATGTATAGGTTTGAGTCATCCGCATACACAGTGACATAAGTAAAGATTGTTAAGACCCAGATGCATACAACGTCGAATTGCCAACAGTTTAATAATCCAACAGGGGCAGGCAAAAGACAGGTCAAGGGCAGACAGGGGTCAGTAATCGAGAGGTGGGGAAAAGGTACAGGACGGCAGGCAGGGTCAGGGTAGGCAGAGGTCAATAATCCAGAGGTGGGGCAAAGGTACAGGACGGCAGGCAGGCTCAGGGTCAGGGGCAACAGGAGACAAAGGGCTGTGAGACATGGGTTTAACTATGGACACATGAAAGGTGGGATGAATATGAAGGGTGTGGGGCAACAGAAGACGAACAGCAGAGGGGCTAATCATTTTAGAGGTGGGAAACAGGCCGAGAAACCAGGGGAGAGTTTTCAGGATTCCACCCGGAGGGGAGGATCCCGGGTGGATAGCCATACCTTCTGTCCACGACGATACTGGGGAGCCGGGGTCTGATGGCGTTCCGCTTGTCGTCGATACCTGGAGGTGGTCTTGAGAAGGGCCGACCGGACTGTACGACGACAGTGGCGGACAACCATTTGAGCAGAAGGTACACCGACCTCTTCTTCCTGCTCGGGGAAGAGTGGGGGCTGATACCCCAGGGAACACTCAAAGGGCGATAGGCCCGTGGCAGAGCAGGGAAGGGTGTTGTGGGCGTATTCCATCCATACAAGCTGCTGGCTCCAGGTGGTGCGGTTGGTGGAGACCAGTCTCATGGTCCTGGTTGGCTCGCGCCGACTGGACATTGGACTGAACCCCAGAGGACAGGCTGGCCGATGACCCAATGACGGTGCAGAATGCCTTCCAGAACCAGGACGAGAACTGAGGACCCCGGTCAGAAATCATGTCCACGGGCAGTCCATGGATCCGGAAGACGCGCTGCACCATGAGCTGGGCCGTCTCCTTTGCCAAGGGTAGTTTGGGGAAAGGAATGAATTGGGCGGCTTTGGAAATCTAGTCGACCATAGTCAGGATGGCAGTGTTGTTCTCAAACGGGGGGAGACCCGTGACGAAATCCAGGGATATGTGGGACCAGGGATGGTGAGGGACCAACCTGGAAGCCAGCCGCACCAATTTGTCAGAGGCGCAGGAATGCAACTTAAGGTCCAGGGCAGAACGTTGGGACAGGACAGCCCCCACTCCAACATCCAAAGCATTGGCCTCCACCATGAACTGACGGGAAGGGTCAGGATGAACCAAGATGGGAGCAGTTGTGAAGCTGTGTTTGGGATCCCGGAATTCCCGGTTAGAGGCAAAGGACCACTCGAACGGAACATTGGTAGAGGTGAGTGCAGACAGGGGGCAGCCAGTGTGCTGTAAACCCAGATAAAAACGTCGATAAAAGTTGGCAAACCCCAGGAAACATGGCAGCTGCACCCTGGACGTAGACTGAGGCCAATCCACCACAGCTCTCACCTTCCCAGGAACCACCTGGACACTCCCAGCAGAGATGATGTAACCCAGAAAGGGGATGCTGGAGCGATGGAACTCGCACTTCTCCACCTTCACAAACAGCAGATTCTCCAGAAGGCATTGACAAACCTGCCAGACGTGGAGCACGTATTCTTGGGGGGAGCGGGAGAAGATGAGGATGTCATCAATGTAGACGAAGATGAACCGGTTCAAATATAACAGAAAACATCATTTACCAGAGCCTGGAACACAGCAGGGACGTTGGTGAGGCCAAAAGGCATGACCAGATACTCGTAGTGGCCGCCGGCCGTGTTGAAGGCGGTCTTCCACTCGTCCCTCTCTCGTATCCGCATCAGGTGGTAGGTGTTCCGTAGATCCAACTCCAACTCCAACAAACACTGTGGCACCCTTGACCGACTCAAAGGCCGAGTAGATGAGTGGTAGTGGGTAAAAGTTCTTAACCATAATGTCATTGAGTCCCCAGTCGTCAATGCACGGGCACAGGGTCTTGTCCTTTTTCTCCACGAAGAAGAACTCTGCGCTGGTGGGAGACGAAAAGGGATGGATAAATCCTGCAGCTAGGGAGTCCCCAATATAGCTCTCCATAGCCTTGGTCTCCGGTGTCAACAGAGAGTACAGACGTCCTCCGTGCTAGGGAGAAGGTAACTCCCACAGTCATAGGGTCAGTGCGGCAGAAGCGATGTGGCCCGGGCCTTGCTGAAAACCTCCCGGAGGTCCTGGTACTCCACGGGGATGGTGGAGAGGTCCGGGGCACCTTCCGAGCCCCCAAGAAGACGTCATGGGGTGAGCTGCGCTGACTTCAGACAATGGACTCCAGCCCATGATGGGACCCGTAAACCAGTTGATTAGAGGATTGTGTCGCTGGAGCCAGGAAAATCTCAAAACCACGGGAATCTGAGGAGACTTGACTAGCAGAAATGGAATAGTCTCGCTGTTATTCCCCGACGGCCCAGCTCTGCCTAGTTGCATAGGCTCGGGAAGCGGTGACTCAACCGTCTTTGGCGACTCTCGGGGGAGGTCGGGAAGCCTCGGGTTCTCTCGGGACTTGAAGGCAAGGTGGAAAATCTTGATGAGCGAGTGAAATTGAATTTCCTCTCCGTTGTTCCCGTAATCGCCCATCGATTCGGATGGTCAAACCGATGAGGGAATCGAGATCCGTAGGTAACTCCCGAGCAGCAAGCTCGTCCTTGACCTCGTCCGAGACGTTGTTCAGTAACATATAGAACAGCGCTTCCTGGTTCCAAGCACTCTCCGCTGCCAACTTGCGGAAATCCACCGCATAGTCTGCCACACTGCAGGAGTCCTGCCGAAGCTGGATTAGCTTCCTAGCAGCTTCTCTCCCGGAGAAAGGGGCATCAAAAACCTTCCTCACCTCTCCCACGAACCCCTCTAGGCTAACAAATATGGCTGGCTGTTGTTCCCATAGAGCAGTAGTCCAAGTGAGAGCCCTCCTGAACATCAGCGTGATGAGGTAGGCTATCTTGGAGCGATCCGAGGGGAAGGAAGAGGGCTGAAGCTCGAAGATGAGGGCACACTGAGCTAGAAACGCCTGACAGGTGCTCGACTCTCCATTGAAGTGTTTCGTGGGAGATGAGTGGGGCTCTCAAGAAGATGGAATGACCGACGAGATGGCGCTGCTCACAGCTGAGTATACTGAGGTGCTGTGGGGTTACCACCATGGTAGGCTGCCTCCCAGACAACCCACGGAATTGCTCCAGCAAAATGTCCAGAAGGGTGAGGAAGGTCATGGCGTTCAACCAACGTTTCCCCCCCTCCATAAGGCCACGAAGCAATTCCTTGTGCCTACCTATGGTGGCTACTTGGGAGGAGATGACATTGTGCAGCTGCCCCGGGTCTGCTGGGTCAGTCATGGCTGGTTCGCACTATCAGGTTTGAAGGTAAGATCCAGATGCAGACAACGTTGATTTGACAACAGTTTAATAATCCAACAGTGGCAGGCAAAATATAGGTCAAGGGCAGGCAGGGGTCAATAATCCAGAGGTGGGGCTAAGGTACTGGACGGCAGGCAGGCTCAGGGTCAGGGTCAGGCAGAGTGGTCAGGCAGGCGGGCTCAGAGTCAGGACAGGCAAGGGTCAAAAACCAGGAGGGCGAGAAAAAAGAGACTGAGGAAAAGCAGGAGCTGAAACAAAAATGCTGGTTGACTTGACAAACAAGATGAACTGGCACAGACAGATAGAAAACACAGGTATAAATACACAGAAGATAATGTGGAAGATGGGCGACACCTGGAGGGGGGTGGAGAGAAGCACAATGACAAGTGAAACAGATCATGGTGTGACACCCCCTGTGTTCTGTTAGACAGGTAACTATATCCACAATATAGCAGGGGGTGTAAAGCCATAACACATTTTCCAGCAGCAGACTATGATCAATAAAGTCAAAAGCCGCACTGAAGTCTAACAAAACAGCCCCCACAAAATGTTCATCATCAATTTCTCTCAGTCAATCATCAGTCATTTGTATAAATGCTGTGCTTGTTGAATGTCCTTTTCAATAAGCATGCTGAAAGTTTGTTGTCAATTTGTTTACTTTAAAATAGCATTGTATCTGGTCAAACACAATTTTTCCAAAAGTTTAAGATGGGTTGTTAACAGGCTTGTTACAGGCTTGTTAACAGATTGGTTGGCTATTTGAGCCAGTAAAGGGGTCTTTACTATTCTTGGGTAACGGAATGACTTTTGCTTCCCTTCAAGCCTGGGGGCACACACATTCTAGTAGGCTTAAATTGAAAATATGGCAAATAGGAGTGGCAATATCGTCCGCTATTATCTTCATTAATTTTGACTGTGTGTTGTAGAGAGATCTGTTGGCTGTATTACATCCAGACAGAGGTTCCTGTCAGTTATGTCTGAATGGCAATATATTAACTGGACGTGGCACGGGCATGATACACTAGCACAGGTTGCCACGCGGTGAAACACCACTTCCCACTCATTTCAATGGGTGGAAGCGGAGAGGGTGAGGGACCTTTGGGCGGTGCGAAGGTGGCATGGGAGGCAGTGAGAAAGGGAAAACTTTTCCCAACTTTATACAAATCACCAGCGGCAACCACTGGGCGATGACCAATCATATAGAGTGGATCCCATGACGAATTTGACGCTATGTGACCCAAGGCTGGGGACTTTCTTCAGCAAGGATGGCTGACAAAAATACTAGGATGGAAGCAAATGTAAGTGATTATAACATCATAACAAATCATGCAAAAATGTAGTTGACAGGAATATGTTAGTTATTGTAGAGACAAACGATTCTGCATATTTTCTTCTTATTTCTTCTTATCATAAAAATAATTTATGAAAATTGTGATTTAGCAAGCTAGCTGACTAGCTAACATTAGCCAGCTAGCTGGCTAGCTTTATTGGTCTTGTGACATGAGTATGAAATTGTAATTCTAGTTGTTTAATGTTTTAGGGACAACTGAAAGAACCAGCAAACCAGGCTATCGTCTTCGGAAACAGTGGATGTACAGTGCCTTGCAAAAATATTCATCCCCCTTGGCCTTTTTCCTATTTTGTTGCATTACAACCTGTAATTTAAAATTATTTTTATTTGAATTTCATGTAATGGACATACACAAAATAATCCAAATTGGTGAAGTGAAATTTAAAAAATGACTTGTTTAAAGAAAATCTAAAAAAATAAAAAACAGAAAAGTGGTTTGTGCATGTGTATTCACCCGCTTTGCTACGAAGCCCCTAAATAAGATCTGGTGCAACCAATTTCCTTCAGAAGTCACATAATTAGTTAAATAAAGTCCACCTTTGTACAATCTAAGTGTCACATGATCTGTCACATGATCTCAGTATATATACACCTGTTCTGAAAGGCCCCAGAGTCTGCAACACCACTAAGCAAGGGAGACCACCTAGCAAGCGGCACCATGAAGATCAATGAGTTCTCCAAACAGGTCAGGGACAAAGTTGTGGAGAAGTACAGATCAGGGTTGGGTTATAAAAAAATATCAGAAACTTTGAACATCCCACGGAGCACAATTAAATCCATTATTAAAAAAATGAAATAATATGGCACCACAACAAACCTGCCAAGAGAGGGCTGCCCACCAAAACTCACGAACCAGGCAATGAAGGCATTAATCAGAGAGGCAACAAAGAGACCAAAGATAACCCTGAAGTAGCTGAAAACCTCCACAGCGGAGATTGGAGTATCTGTCCATAGGACCACTTTAAGCCATACACTCCACAGAGTTGGGCTTTACGAAAGAGTGGCCAGAAAAAGCAATTTCTTAAAGCAAAAAATAAGCAAACACGTTTGGTGTTCGCCAAAAGGCATGTGGGAGACTCCCCAAACATATGGAAGAAGGTACTCTGGTCAAATGAGACTATAATTTAGGTTTTTATCCATCAAGGAAAACGCTATGTCTGGCGCAAACCCAACACCTCTCATCACCCCGAGAATACCATCCCCACAGCAGGGGATGTTTTTCATCGGCAGGGACTGGAAATTGGTCAGAATTGAAGGAATGATGGATGGCGCTAAATAAAGGGAAATTCATGAGGGCAACCTGTTTCAGTCCTCCAAAGATTTGAGACTGGGATGGAGGTTCACCTTCCAGCAGGACAATGACCCTAAGCATACTGCTAAAGCAACACTTAAGTGGTTTAAGGGGAACATTTAAATGTCTTGGAATGGTCTAGTCAAAGCCCAGACCTTAATCCAATTGAGAGTCTGTGGTATGATTTAAAGATTGCTGTATACCAGCGGAACCCATCCAACTTGAAGGAGCTGGAGCAGTTTTGGGCAAAAATCCCAGTGGCTAGATGTGCCAAGCTAATAGAGACATACCCCAAGAGACTTGCAGCTGTAATTGCTGCAAAAGGTGGCTCTACAAAGTATTGACTTTGGGGGTTGAATAGTTATGCACTCTCAAGTTTTTTGTTTTTTGTCTTAATTCTTGTTTGTTTCACAAAAAAATATTTTTCATGTTCAAAGTGGTAGGCATGTTGTGTAAATCAAATGATACAACCCCCCCCCCCAAATCTGTTTTACTTCCAGGTTGTAAGGCAACAAAATAGGAAAAATGCCAAGGGGGCGAAAAAGCCACTGTAAAGAATCTAGCTAGCTAAAGCATTAACTGCAAATTGAATGTACAATTTAAGCTTCCCTTGCTGATATTTGCCATGCAATGCAGATAGATGAAATAACGTAGCTAGCTATGTTCTTGCTTATTGTGAAGTGGAGGATAAAATCCCTGTATGCCTATGGATGTGTAGCTAGCTATCTAGCAGATCTGTGTATGTACCCAAACGTTTGGTATACATATTAGTTCAGAACCTAGATATGAAACTCTGATATCATAGCCAGTTGTTTTAACTTCAAAACAGTCTGAATAACATTACATTAATGAAGCCTATGGATTGAGTAGAATATAATATAACTTTGTGCCATGGATGCAAGTCATATATACTGTGGGCCAAAAAAAGTATTTAGTCAGCCACCAATTGTGCAAGTTCTCCCACTTAAAAAGAGGAGAGAGGCCTGTAATTTTCATCATAGGTACACTTCAACTATGACAGACAAAATGAGAAAAACAAATCCAGAAAATCACATTGTAGGATTTTTAATGAATTTATTTGCAAATTATGGTGGAAAATAAGTATTTGGTCAATAACAAAAGTTTATCTCAATACTTTGTTATATACCCTTTGTTGGCAATGACAGAGGTCAAATGTTTTCTGTAAGTCTTTACAAGGTTTTCACACACTGTTGCTGGTATTTTGGCCCATTCCTCCATGCAGATCTCCTCTAGAGCAGGGATGTTTTGGGGCTGTTGCTGGGCAACACAGACTTTCAAATCCCTCCAAAATCTTCTATGGGGTTGAGATCTGGAGACTGGCTAGGCCACTCCAGGACCTTGAAATGCTTCTTACAAAGCCACTTCTTCATTGCCCGGGCGGTGGGTTTGGGTTCATTGTCATGCTGAAAGACCCAGCCACGTTTCATCTTCAATGCCCTTGCTGATGGAAGGAGGTTTTCACTCAAAATCTCACGATACATGGCCCCATTCATTCTTTCCTTTACACGGATCAGTCGTCCTGGTCCCTTTGCAGAAAAACAGCCCCAAAGCATGATGTTTCCACCCCCATGCTTCACAGTAGGTACAGTGTTCTTTGGATGCAACTCAGCATTCTTTGTCCTCCAAACACGACGAGTTGAGTTTTTACCAAAAAGTTATATTTTGGTTTCATCTGACCATATGACATTCTCCCAATCTTCTTCTGGATCATCCAAATGCTCTCTAGCAAACTTCAGACGGGCCTGGACATGTACTGGCTTAAGCAGGGGGACACGTCTGGCACTGCAGGATTTGAGTCCCTGGCGGCGTAGTGTGTTACTGATGGTAGGCTTTGTTACTTTGGTCCCAGCTCTCTGCAGGTCATTCACTAGGTCCCCCCGTGTGGTTCTGGGATTTTTGCTCACCATTCTTGTGATCATTTTGACCCCATGGGGTGAGATCTTGCGTGGAGCCCCAGATCGAGGGAGATTATCAGTGGTCTGGTATGTCTTCCATTTCCTAATAATTGCTCCCACAGCTGATTTCTTCAAACAAAGCTGCTTACCTATTGCAGATGTAGTCTTCCCAGCCTGGTGCAGGTCTACAATTTTGTTTCTGGTGTCCTTTGACAGCTCTTTGGTCTTGGCCATAGTGGAGTTTGAAGTGTGACTGTTTGAGGTTGTGGACAGGTGTATTTTATACTGATAACAAGTTCAAACAGGTGCCATTAATACAGGTAACGAGTGGAGGACAGAGGAGCCTCTTAAAGAAGAAGTTACAGGTCTGTGAGAGCCAGAAATCTTGCTTGTTTGTAGGTGACCAAATACTTATTTTCCACCATAATTTGCAAATAAATAAATAAAAAATCCTACAATGTGATTTTCTGGATTTTTTCCCCTCATTTTGTTTGTCATAGTTGAAGTGTACCTATGATGAAAATTACAGGCCTCTCATCTTTTTAAGTGGGAGAACTTGCACAATTGGTGGCTGACTAAATACTTTTTTGCCCCACTGTATGTCCTAACCGACTTGCCAAAACTATAGTTTGTTAACAAGAAATGTGTGGAGTGGTTCAAAAACTAGTTTTAATGACTCCAACCTAAGTGTATGTAAACTTCTGACTTCAACTGTATGTGCATGTGTAGCATGTGACAATAACATGATCATATTAAGGATAGCATCACAAATTAATACATAAATACCACTTGAAGCTTGATGATGAGTTGATCATTTGAGTCAGCTGTGCAGTGCTAAGACAAAAACAAAGAATTGGCACCCATTTGAGTCCCTAGGACCAGAACTGAGAATCACTGCTCTTCATATGTAGACACGATTTCATAGCTTTCATTATCTGAGGACGGAAAACCTCACAAGAAACAGACTTCATTATAGTCAAATTACACCGAACTGAATATTATGTTACTATTATCTCCGTCCTCACTTATAGGGACAGGAACTTCACAAAAGTACCTGCCCTGTCCAGAATAGCCTACTCTCTCACTTTGACAGTTGGGGCTGCTATCCTTTCACCCTCCTCCATGGCTGTTAGCTCGCTACCTATAAATGCATTTTGAGTTTGTTTTTTACAGTGGCAAATACATCAAGATAGCTAGCTAATATGAAGTTAGGTAGCTGGTGATATTTAATTAACTTAGCTAGCTATCTATCTATACAGTATGCGAAGTTTGCTAGATAGCTAGCTAGCCAACTATCTGTCTCATTTGAGTTTTAGATGATATTACTATTGAACTATGTACCCATTTAATAACCAGACCATACAAACGTGCTATGATGCATTTTTGACACACGATCCAACATGCTGCTATATGCTGACAGCACGCCCACCAGCGAGTCACAATGGTGGGCGTGCTGGAGCGACACGCAGCAATTTAACTACAAATAACAAAACTACAAAACTACAAATACTTAGGTGTCTGGTTAGACTGTAAACTCTCCTTCCAGACCCATATCAAACATCTCCAATCCAAAGTTAAATCTAGAATTGGCTTCCTATTTCGCAACAAAGCATCCTTCACTCATGCTGCCAAACATACCCTTGTAAAACTGACCATCCTACCAATCCTCGACTTTGGCGATGTCATTTACAAAATAGCCTCCAATACCCTACTCAACAAATTGGATGCAGTCTATCACAGTGCAATCCGTTTTGTCACCAAAGCCCCATATACTACCCAACATTGCGACCTGTACGCTCTCGTTGGCTGGCCCTCGCTTCATACTCGTCGCCAAACCCACTGGCTCCATGTCATCTACAAGACCCTGCTAGGTAAAGTCCCCCCTTATCTCAGCTCGCTGGTCACCATAGTATCTCCCACCTGTAGCACACGCTCCAGCAGGTATATCTCTCTAGTCACCCCCAAAACCAATTCTTTCTTTGGCCGCCTCTCCTTCCAGTTCTCTGCTGCCAATGACTGGAACGAACTACAAAAATCTCTGAAACTGGAAACACTTATTTCCCTCACTAGCTTTAAGCACCAACTGTCAGAGCAGCTCACAGATTACTGCACCTGTACATAGCCCACCTATAATTTAGCCCAAACTACCTCTTTCCCAACTGTATTTAATTTTAATTTATTTATTTATTTTGCTCCTTTGCACCCCATTATTTTTATTTCTACTTTGCACATTCTTCCATTGCAAAACTACCATTCCAGTGTTTTACTTGCTATATTGTATTTACTTTGCCACCATGGCCTTTTTTGCCTTTACCTCCCTTCTCACCTCATTTGCTCACATTGTATATAGACTTGTTTACACTGTATTATTGACTGTATGTTTGTTTTACTCCATGTGCAACTCTGTGTCGTTGTATCTGTCGAACTGCTTTGCTTTATCTTGGCCAGGTCGCAATTGTAAATGAGAACTTGTTCTCGACTTGCCTACCTGGTTAAATAAAGGTAAAATAAATAAATAAATAAAATAAAAATCTACAGCTATCTAGTATACATGCACCACTAATCCTTATGAAGGACTTCCTGGCAGAAGGGGTTACTCGACCAGTCAGCAGCAGATATACCAGTTAAATAATTGCTGAAATGTTGCTTGATTATATATTGTTTAAGGTTAATATCAATAGTGGGTAGGTGCTCAGTATATATAATCAGTATCCTACAATGGTGTTTATCACCAGCGTTGTTTGGCGTGATGGTAACACATTTACGTTTTGATTATACGACCGGAGTTCGAATGCAGACAGCGTCATGATTCATGAAATCTCATTCTAACCAATAATGGGGCGTGTTCATTATAAATACATTGTGATTTTGTTTGCAGAGCACACAGGCTGGCAGTTTATCACCAGTTCACCCTATGGGCACAGGGGAGAATTGGACGAGGTGAACGCCATCTCATCCCTGCGTGTGTCGTTTCTTCCATAAGGCACGCAACGTAGAAACAAAGGCATTTACAAAGGGTTTGAATAAAACCAGTTAATTTAGTAAATCTAGCCTGCTGTAATTTTTTTTCAAGACCTAATGCCGGCACCTTATGTAAAAATAGTATTAGTTAGCTTGTCCACTATAACAACTGGTTCAAGCATAACCAGATAAACTTGCTTTGAAGATAAAACGACTTTCAACTCGCACTAAACCCGTGTCCCTGTGGCTATAGTGACTTCAACTAGCTTTGGCTGCCATCTATTGGAAAGGATTGGTAACTACACTGGGCAGCCAGTTGGCACAGTCAAAGTAGACTTTAATAATGTATGCCATTTAGCAGATGCCTTTATCTAAAGCAAACTGGGTAGATGGTGGTGGAAATAGATCACAGAAACAGGATTTCAATTTTGATATCATGGATGGTCAGTCCTTGCATCTATAGCTCTGTCTATAAGTTTGAGAGGAGCTACATTTCTCCAGCCCCATCCCTCAGCGTTTTACTGAAAGAGGAACAGGGAGACACTTTGTTATTGCTTCTACTGCAGATTGCCACTTTAAGAAATTAAAATGCAGATTAAATACACACAAATATATGTTACTGATAGTATAAATGTCCCATCACTCAGACAGTTAGTGAATACACAGCATCCAGCACAGCAAACAACCAATCAATCAAATGTATTTTACAAAAGCCCTTTTTACATGAAAATAATAACCACAGTGGTTATATAGGGTGCAACAGTTCAGCACCTCAGGAGCAAATGGCTTTTCATAGCTGAGCATTCATAGGTTGAGAGAGAGTCGAAACAGCAGGACCGGGACAAGGTAGCAGGTCTGTTGAAACAGCAGGACCAGGACAAGGTAGCAGGTCTGTTGAAACAGCAGGACCGGGACAAGGTAGCAGGTCTGTTGAAACAGCAGGACCGGGACAAGGTAGCAGGTCTGTTGAAACAGCAGGACCGGGACAAGGTAGCAGGTCTGTTGAAACAGCAGGACCGGGACAAGGTAGCAGGTCTGTTGAAACAGCAGGACTGGGACAAGGTAGCAGGTCTGTTGAAACAGGTAAAAAAAATGGAAAAACAGTGGAAAAACAGTTCCACTCTGATTCCCTTTATGGATGGGTGTATCTTTTAATTCGCTGTTGAATGGCCTGGTCCTTCCCCATTTTCGGGAACACCAGCCACCACCCAGTGGTCAGTTTGGCATGCTGTACTAACCGTTCTTTCCTGTTGGTAGAAAATAATTAAGGCGGTGTCTTGAAATAAACAATAGCCTTAGAAATAACATGAATTTGAATGTACCTCCTCTGTCTCCTGCACAGTCTCCTCTAGGATGAAAACCTTTTCATGGATGAAGATGTCATCCTGAAAACACACAAACGTTTTGTTAAGCCAACTGAACCCAAATATATCAGTTGGCATTAACAAGCTACCTGTCTTGTATGGTTTACACACACACACACACACACACACACACACTTACTTTTCAGCAAACATTAGCTATGTCAACTTCAGTCTAGCTAAATGAGGTGGAGCTATCAAAACATTACAAAATCAAATCTGTCAACAAAATGTATTACAGTACTTGACTATCTGAGGTGGAAGGTCACTACAGTAACTACCTAATAACAGGAGTACACAGATAAACTATGTAGCAATTTTAGTTGCAGTTGAGTTGCTTGCTGACATTATTTGCTGGGAGATGTTACACAAAACACTACAGACGCAATTAGCTAGTTACCTAGAGTTGCAACAAAGTTGTCCAGTGTCTAATGCTAGCCTAGTCAACAACAGTCATGACAGCAGTCGCATTTGCTTCAAATCAAATCAACGTTTATTTGTCATGTGCGCTGAATACAACAGGTGTAGACCTTACAGTGAAATGCTTACTTATAGTCTCTAACCAATAGTGAAAAAAAGGTATTTAGGTGAACAATAGTAAAAAGACAGGCTATATACAGTAGCGAGGCGATAAAAGTAGTGAGGCTACATACAGACACCGGTTAGTCAGGCTGATTGAAGTAGTATGTACATGTAGACATGGTTAAAGGGACTATGCATAAACAGTGAGGGAAAAAAGTATTTGATCCCCTGCTGATTTTGTACGTTTGCCCACTGATAAAGAAATGATCAGTCTATAATTTTAATGGTAGGTTTATTTGAACAGTGAGAGACAGAATAACAACAAAAACATCCAGAAAAATGCACCAGGTTTGCATACATCTCAGGAGGGATTTTGTCCCACTCCTCTTTGCAGATGTTCTCCAAGTCATTAAGGTTTCGAGGCTGACGTTTGGCAACTCGAACCTTCAGCTCCCTCCACAGATTTTCTATGGGAATAAGGTCTGGAGACTGGCTAGGCCACTCCAGGACATTAATGTGCTTCTTCTTGAGCCACTCCTTTGTTGCCTTGGGTCATTGTCAGGCTGGAATACCGATCCACGACCCATTTTCAATGCCCTGGCTGAGGGAAGGAAGTTCTCACCCAAGATTTGATGGTACATGACCCCGTCCATCGCCCCTTTGATGCGGTGAAGTTGTCCTGTCCCCTTAGCAGAAAAACACCCCCAAATCATAATGTTTCCACCTCCATGTTTGACGGTGGGGATGGTGTTCTTGGGGTCGTAGGCAGCATTCCTCCTCCTCCAAACACAGCAAGTTGAGTTGAGCTCCATTTTGGTCTCATCTGACCACAACACTTTCACCCAGTTGTCCTCTGAATTATTCAGATGTTCATTGGCAAACTTCAGAAGGGCATGTATATGTGCTTTCTTGAGCAGGGGGACCTTGCGGGCGCTGCAGGATTTCAGTCCTTCACGGCATAGTGTGTTACCAATTGTTTTCTTGGTGACTATGTTCCCAGCTGCCTTGAGATCATTGACAAGATCCTCCCGTGTAGTTCTGGGCTGATTCCTCACCGTTCTCATGATCATTGCAACTCCACGAGGTGAGATCTTGCATGGAGCCCCAGGCTGAGGGAGATGGACAGTTCTTTTGTGTTTCTTCCATTTGCGAATAATCACACCAACTGTTGTCACCTTCTCACCAAGCTGCTTGGCGATGGTCTTGTAGCCCATTCCAGCCTTGTGTAGGTCTACAATCTTGTCCCTGACATCCTTGGAGAGCTCTTTGGTCTTGGCCATGGTGGAGAGTTTGGAATCTGATTGATTGATTGCTTCTGTGGACAGGTGTCTTTTATACAGGTAACAAACTGAGATTAGGAGCACTCCCTTTAAGAGTGTGCTCCTAATCTCAGCTCGTTACCTGTATAAAAGAAACCTGGGAGCCAGAAATCTTTCTGATTGAGAGGGGGTCAAATACTTATTTCCCTCATTAAAATTCAAATCAATTTATAACATTTTTGACGTGTTTTTCTGGATTTTGTTGTTGTTATTCTGTCTCTCACTGTTCAAATAAACCTACCATTAAAATTATAGACTGATCATTTCTTTGTCAGTGGGCAAATGTACAAGGGGAAAGTAATCTAAAAGGGGAAAGTAATCTAAAAGTAACTGAATGTAATCAGATTACCTTACTGAGTTTGGGAAGTCCAAAAGTTATGTTACTGATTACAACTTAACAGGTAACTAGTAACTGTAATGAATTACATTTAGAAAGCAACCTACCCAACCCTGTATAAAAGTGATAATGCCCTTGAAGCCAGTGTTTGAAGGATATATTGGCACGGTTTGCCGGCCCTCGATGACAACACCCGTGAAAATATATCCTCCAAACACGGCTTCTCGGCATTATCACTTATTTATACTTCAAATGGAGCAAACTTTGTTAATAACATGTATTTAATCATATGAAATAATGTCTATAAAAATAAGTTGATTCACCCATATAAGTATACCTGGATGCACAAACATTGTTTTCTTTGTTTGGGCTAATGGCTAGGCTAATGGCTAGGCTAATGTGGATTCTAGGCTACCTGTCACATAGCAGTGGTAATGGCATGCAATTCACACCTCCAACGTAAATGTAGATAATTAGCATAACTCTTGATGCTCCGCTCTGTTTTTCCACCAAAAAATATTTTGGTCATTGAGCAGCGTTGCTGCATGACCTCGGCGGTTGAGACCAAGAGCCCAAGGTTCCAGTTTGGAAGCACGCTTTTGAATACACCTACAGTATTGCTTCGGTGCTGCAGTTTAACTGAATCATAGCCGAAAAAGACAATTCCAATAGAGACGATCCCACAGAGAAGTCAAATTCCAGAATTATTTAAATTGTCACCAAGGCCGTCATCACTCACAGCTGAAGATATTAGCATTTTATATTCATGCTCTAAGATTATGACCCCAGCTGGGTCTGGTCTACTTAGTTCATTGACTTTCATTGAACTTTCATTCAACCAGAAAATAACATTTGAGAGGGGTGTCTCGCTTTCTCTTCTGTCTCTGGATACCTTTTTGGTCTATGCGTGAACCGGTAAAGTTCGCCCATTGGTTGTTGCATCGCCTCGCCTTAATTAAGGAACGCGCCCTAAGTGTGTACGCGCGTGTGTTCTGACACTTCACAAAGAACATCATGAATATTCACACTGGGTTATAAATATTTAAATCCTCCATTCAAGACACCCAAACCCCTCCCTTTTTTGGGCTCAGGAAAATAACTTCACGTGTGGTGTGTGTGTTTAAGGATAGACACTTTCTCACCACTTTATTTCCCTTAAAACCTTCTGTGGGATATGCACATTGGCAAACATATGTTGAACCTTTGCTAAAGCCACTTCTCTCACAGCCTTTAGCTTCATGACCACAGGCAGAGGGGAAATGTCAATCATATCAAGCCTGATTGAATACTCATGGTCAAGCTCTTCAACTTGTTCTCTCCACCCACCAGCTACCATCCCATGTACAAGAACGCTGCTATTGGCGAGGACACTCACACCACTGTTAAGGCTTCAGGTTCTACCAACAAAATACAACCTAGCACTCTGGTACCCTGCAAACCATGATCCGTTTTGTATCTTACATGAGTCAAATGTAATGGAGTCTGTTTCACATATTGTTAGTGGTTGCTGTTCATACAAGGACTTATACATCGTTAGACATGACCGCTTTGTCAACCTGATAGCTAATGAGGTGAGATAGGCAGTAACACCATCAGTGCATATTCCTGCATGTTGATGATGTTTTCTTGTATACCAAATATGTCAGATGTTGTTGTTGCTGTGGCAGAGGCTGGAGGGAGGCCAAAGGGAGGGGTTCAGATAGTGTTGTTGTGAGGGAGGCCGGAGGGAGGTGCTGGAGGGAGGCCAGAGGGAGGGGTTCAGATAGTGTTGTTGTGAGGGAGGCCGGAGGGAGGTGCTGGAGGAGGCCAGAGGGAGGGGTTCAGATAGTGTTGTTGTGAGGGAGGCTGGAGGGAGGTGCTGGAGGGAGGAATACCAGGTTATCAGTGCAAACTTGTAGTGCTGATATTTGGGAGTCTTGGCCATGTACATAGGCTGACAGTGCGTGGCCTTCAGCTTGCAGGCCTGCATAGGAAAAAGGCAAAGCAGCTAGCGAGGTACTGCTCTGTGTCAGGTGTCATGGGTAGCCTTTCTGAATGGAGAAGAAGTATCTTTCTGTATCCATGTGTCCATACTGTATATCAGTGGAGGCTGCTGAGGGGAGGACGGCTCATAATAATGGCTGGAACGGCGAAGGAAATGGCAATGTATTTGATACCATTCTACTTATTCTGCTCCAGCCGTTACCACGAGCCCGTCCTCCCCCAGTTAAGGTGCCACCAACCTCTTGTGTTGTATATCCATTACCTATGAAATATTTGAATCCCTCTCAACTGTAATGTGATTTGTGGATTCATAGAAAATAATTAAAACTTTTGTGTAGGTCAATTCTCCCACAGGTCCACATTTTTCAGCTTTACAGTCATCCACCATGTTCATCCACCATCCTCCTGAAAAATAAAAAGATGAGTTGAGCTGGATTGGACACCCTTCAGAAACCGACCACCATCATCACTCGCCAGTCCCTGCCCACTGGTTGAACCAACGTTATGTCCACGTCATTTCAATGAAATTACATCGAACCAACGTGGAATAGACGTTTAATTGACATCTGTCCCAGTGGTTGAAATGGAACCCACAGGGAAAAAGAAACAGAGGGCGACCCAGAAACCCAGAAACCCAGAAAGTCCAGGCAGAAATGACTGAGAGCGGCCTCAACTGGTGTGACCTGGGAAAACTTGCTCCAAACCGAGATGCAGGACAATTGTCAACAGGCTTAAGTCAAGTACGTCTGTGTGTGTGTGTGTGTGTGCGCATGCATGAGTGCGTATAGAAAGAAGGAGACTCCACTTCACTTTTAGTACAAAATAAAGTCGTTTTTATTTAGGAAGTAGAAAAAGGCAACATTCATACATTTTATTTTAAAAAACATTGGCAAACTCAAACCTTTTCAGAGATAGTTGAGGTGCCTTTTACAGTATTAGTGCAAACCCTTTATAAGAGTTTAAGAGTCCTTCAAGTTACTCTGCATTTGACCTTTGGATCACCGACAGCAGCATAGTATAGTCCCACCAAGGACCCAGGTGAATTACGATAGTTGCACCTCTGTGATTGCATCAGAGTGGATTGTCTTCATGTTAGTTGAGGATGAGGCACATGATGAAATGATACAGTACATCAGGTCTCACAGCCAATGACAGAGCTTATTCCAGCTGACTCCAAGATGGCTGCCTTCTGGAACAGTACATTCTGATTGCTTCTTATCTGAAGTGCAAGTGATGATGAGAATGTGCTATTTGTATGCGTTACAGTTATATGGGACAGTATGTGTGTGTCTATGTGTGTCTCCATCCTACACGTCAACAGGCCTGTGTGTGTTGTGTGTGTGTCTGTGAGGACAGCAGGCGTGCAGCAGCACCTTGCGTATGTCTCTGTTCCTCAGGCTATACAGCAGAGGGTTGAGCAGAGAGTTCCCCGCAGCCGGCACTAACGTAGCGTACGTATACAGGGGCGAGCTAGATGCGTCGCCCAGCAAACCGTAAAGGGCGAAGGGCGTCCAGCAGCTGACAAACACTCCGAGGACTAACAACAGCCGAGATAGGCCCTTCCCCCGGCCCCCGTGCTTGCTGTTGTACGATTGGTCGTCAGGCAGGAAGTGCCTCTGCGTGGCGATGGCATGGGCGTGCCGCCTAGCGACGCGGCAGATCCCGGTGTATAGCTGCAGCGTTACCATGATGACCAGCAGGAAGCCGCCACAAAGCAACGACAGGTACGTCCGGGTCAGGGGTCGAGCCACGGAACAGGATGTGATGTCATTGAGGCAGTGCCACCCCAGCATTGGGCCCAAGCCGATCAGACATGACCCCAGCCAGACGAGTGCCAGCAGACCAGCAGCGCATCGACGCGAGTGGCGGGAGCCATAGGTGAGGGCGTGGCTTAGCGACAGGTAACGGTCCAGCGCCACGCCCATCAGGCTGAGGAGGGAGGCGGTCAGTGATGTCGCCAGAAGCCCCGACGTCATCAGATCTGACCAATCCGTGGGCTCCACACAGAACAGGAAGAGGAATTGCAGGATCAAGGCCACGCCCGCCAGCAGGTCGGCCAATGCCAGGCTGGCGAGGAGCAGGAAGACAGGAGCACGGAGAGAAGGCGTGGCCAAGATGGCCGCCACTACGATGGTGTTCTCGGACACAATGAGGGTTCCGGAGACGCACAGTGCCACTCCCCATAGGCTGAGAGGAGAGGCCTCAGGAATGGTTGTGGGATCTGATTGGTCCAGCTGGGAAAGGGGCGAAGTCATCCCTGAACCTGAAGACTCCTCGAACCAGATGTCCGAGTCATTCTGGGTCATCATGAGTCACACACACGACACCTGAGAGAGAGCGAGAGAGAGAGAAGACAGAGATGTTAACAAACAATGTCACAGACTAGCAGCAAGTCTCCCTCTCCCTCTGTTCCTGCATGTGGTTTGTTATTGTTACTTAACAGCAGCAGACAGACACCCTGCACTGGGGCTGCATCTACTCTACAGTAGCTTCCTCTCCTCGTCTCTTCTCCTGCATCTCAATAGTTTACAGTAGCTTCCTCTCCTCGTCTCCTCTCCTGCATCTCAATAGTCTACAGTGGCTTCCTCTCTTGGGTCTTAGGCCACTTCGGCATCTGCCAAAAGGTCTGGGCATTTATGGCACAGGAGGTAGTGCACTTGAACCACAAGTGATGGTGATACTGGTTCATCTCAAAGGAGAGACTTTGCATGCTCCTCACATTACTATGGGACCATTCCATTTCATTGCCTGATATCTACTCTTCTCTCTCCAATGTGTGCACTTGTTCACTCCCCTCAAGAAATGTAAGAGATATATGATGACGAAGCCCTGTCTAGCCTATATGTATGTCTAGCCAATGCTTTTAAATATACAAGGGGGAGTGAACGAGTACACACTCAAGATAGAAGGTGGAGAAGACAGAATTGGAATGCAGCCCTTCTGGTGTCTCTTCTCCACTCTTCTCCTACAGTGCCTTGTGGTGTGTTGTGTAACAGATGCCCACTAGCTTGGAAAACCATGTCCTCATGCTTTATCTCTGATATAAATTGAGGTTTACATACACTGCCCCCACACACAGACTGACATACAGACAGACAGAACAGAAGATCTTACCTTCTAACAAGACCTTGATCACGATTCTTTCAAATCAGCTCTGTTGACAGAGAATCCAGGAAACTGTGATGCAGTGATGCTGTCTGTGTCCAGCTTGTCTCGTGGTATATCGATGGTTGGTAATATCTCAGTAAGGCTTGTCTGTCCCCATCAGAGTAATAACATATCCTCCTTGCGATTAGGTTGTCTCCGTTTCTCTGGTGGTGAACACCGGAATGACTGGATGAATCTCCTGCGCGAATGTTCCTTCACTAGGGAAGGTCTGACTGACGTCAGTGATGGCAGGCTTTAGCCAATGAGGCGCTCGGAGAGACGGGAGTGTGGGGTGGGATGGGGGGCTCCTGTAGAGTAATTTCATTCATAAAAATGCGGCAGCTTCCCGCCCCTCCCACTGCGGCTTGCCTCGCGCGCAACTTTTCCTTAAAAATTTCGGACAGGCGCTTCCGAAACTCTCGCATGCACGCACGCGCACACACACAAACACACACTCACACACACCGCAGTAAATATTATTGTAAGTGTAAATGGTTGACAGCGAGAAAAGGGCGTAGAGGGGGGGCTCGCACCTAATGGAGCTGTCCAAGGTTCTGAAACGTAATTGTATGCTAGAATTTGCTTGCATAATCTATTGTTGTCATTTATTTTTTGGCAGTATTGAATACGACTATAAGAAAACATTTGAGTTCATAAGTGTAGTTGTCTCTGCAGAATTAGAAAAGTTAACAGAAACGTGTACGTCATTCAATAAGCAAGAGCAAAATAGGATCTCAGTGCATGAATAGCCTACATGCAGTGTCCTAAGGTGAGTCACTGGCTAAGCACCCTTTGTCTCGGATGAATCATACATGATAATTTCTTGACCTATATGCGCAAGGCATAGTTCTGAGATATTGAGCATCAAAGTTTTCACATCCCAGAATTCAAAACTGTTTTGTAGTGTTTTGTTTTTTCTTAAAGGTACCTAAAGTGCAGAGTATCAAAATCTTGTAACATTTGTAATCCGTTTTTTTAGGATGGGTGCAATCGCAGATCGATCCTGGCTCCGAAATGTCAGTCTGGGTTCAGCTATAAGGTTCTATATGACACTTCTGAATTAGACATTAAGATATTAAGACAACTGTAGCTATTTGAATACATAAATGATAGAATAACACTATTTTACCAATATAGAGTCAGAGCACATTATTAAGAAATGTATTATGATCGTTAGACGAATTACTGTCGTCACTGAACAAGCACATGACAACATCAACATTCTAGTTTTTCATTTTTTCACTTAAAATGTATTTTTTCAAACATCTATCTTCACAGATATATGAAGAACCATCTAAAGATCAATTAAATATGACTATACAATTGTTGTTTTTAAATGTCAGATAGAACCTTATAGTCCCAAGGTCTCGATTTGAGAAAAAGTGCGTAGACTATATATCTCTCTCTCTCTAGGCCTACGTGGCCTTGGGTGTTTTGAAAAGCACGAAATTGAACATGTATAGGCTTACTATCTATTTTGAAACATGAACAGCTGATTACTGTTGATTGGTTAATAATGTAGGCTATCTGATGAGAGATGATTGATAGATATATCTGGGAAACCCGGTCATGGATGATTTACCTGGCAACTGAGATTCTCGGTTTCCCCGGTAATACAAAACAGCGTGCGTGGGCTGCAGTGGTTGCTGCAATGTGTCTACGTGATTACGCACGGGCCACGGCACTGCGCAGAGAGGGGGACCCTCGTTTTCTCGTTGTCATAGAACCATGTAAGGAAACTGACTTCCGGTTCTCTTTGGGAGAAATATATAGCATTACGTCATTTACACATTAGAAGGAAAAACTGAGAGAGGTAGACGAGGGAGAGGGAGATATTATAATTCAGCCACTGAATATGACATTGAACAAAAATATAAAGGCAACTTGCAATAATTTCAAATATTTTACTGAGTTACAGTTCATATAATGAAATCAATCAATTGAAATATATTCATTAGGCCCTAATCAATGGATTTCACATCACTGTGAATAGATATGCATCTGTTTTTCACAGATACCTTTAAAAAATGTAGAGGCTTGGATCAGAAAACCAGCCATGCAGTGCGACACATCTCCTTCCAATACCGTTGATCAGGCTGTTGATTGTGGCCTGTGGATTTTTGCCCCACTCCTCTTCAAAGGCTGCTCGAAGTATCTGGATATTGTCGGGAACTTGAACATGCTGTCGTACATGTCGATCCAGAGCATCCCAAACATGCAATGGGTGACATGTCTGGTGAGTATGCAGGCCATGGAACAACTGGGACATTTTCAGCTTGCAGGAATTGTGTACACATCCTTGCAACATGGGGCCGTGCATTATCATGCTGAAACATGAGGTGAGAGCAGCAGATGACTGGCACGACAATGGGCCTCAGTATCTCGTCAAGGTATCACTGTGCATTCAAATTGCCATTGATAAAATGCAATTGTGTTCGTTGTCTGTTATGCCTGCCCATACCATAACCACACCACCACCACGGGGCACTCTGTTCACAACGGGGACATCAGCAAATGGCTCGCAGAGTTGAAAATGAGGTTCATCCGTGAAGAGCACACTTCTCCAGCGTGCCAGTGGCCATCGATGGTGAGCATTTGCCCACTGAAGTCAGTTACGACGCCAAACTGCTGTCAGGTCAAGACCCTGGTGAGGACGACGAGCACGCAGATGAGCTTCTCTGAGATGGTTTCTGACAGTTTGTACAGAAATGATTTGGTTATGCAAATCCACAGTTTCATCAGCTGTCCGGGTGGCTGGTCTCAGACGATCCCGCAGGTGAAGAAGCCGGATGTGGAGGTCCTGGCTGGACTGGTTACACGTGGTCTGCAGTTGTGAGGCCGGATGGAACTACTGCCAAAATCTCTACGTTGGAGGTGTCTTATGGTAGAGAAATAAACATTAAATTATCTGGCAACAGCTCTTTTATTTCAGCTCATGAAACATGAGACCAACACTTTTACATTTTTGTTTAGTGTACTTCAGCGTGTTGCACCACAGTAACCCGATGAGCTAAAGCCTAGGCAGCAACAAGGGGAGCTTACACAAGTGTTCAGGTTTCAGGCGTGATTAACCTCCTAATCAAGTATATGTGGTTCACCGAACCACCTCTGTTACACTACCTTTTAACACCTAGATGGGATAGATAGAGAGGAGACAGGCAGTTAGATCTGTTCCTTACTGTCTGACTGCCCTCAGGTGGGATTTATTAGCTGTTAACGGGAAGCTCAAGCTCGTGCTCATATGACTGCGGAAATTCCTCGGTTATCTAACAGGCACACATACTGCCTCTCCTCATACACACACACCCATACACACCTCTTTGACACTCCAGCTCAAATCGATGTGTGAGAGGAGGGAGAGGATGGACAGGAGGAGAAGGGAGAGGAGGTTGGGTTGTGTGTGTGGGAGGAGTGTATGTGATGGAGAAGGCATGGGTTTGGTATGAGGTGAAGGTGACAAGTGTTTATTGACTTAAAGCATTATTCATTGCAATGTGTGTGTGTCAATCAACATGTTAATTATAGAGTTAGAAAGCAATGTATAGACAGGAATTAACAACACATTGCATATATACACCACATAAATACGCATTTGACAAAATACACGTCCTTGTGTGACAGTGTCTATACAGTACCTGTAATATCTGTGTCGGAATGATAATCAGCGTGTGTGGGCACACACGCCTGTGTGTGTGTGTGTGCACATTCCTGTGTGTGTGTGTGCGGGCATATGAGTGTGTGTTTGTGTGCCTGTGTGCGTGCTTGTGAGCGTGCTTTTGTGTGTGTGTCCTGGGGCTCTGAGGTAAAAAGGTGTCAATCTGTCTCAGTGGTGTGGGTTTCAGGGTGGTGGAGAAGGGGAGGGGGATGGCTAGGTAACCAAGTATACTAGGGTCGAGTTACACCGGTTCCTGTCTCTCTCTTTCCCAAATGCAGATAACTCCTCTCCTCTTCATTTAATCTTTTCTAAAGCTAGTACCCCATTTATTTTTTTGTTGAGTTTGAGGCCTCTGCAAGGGATCTACAACCAACTGAAAAGTACTTAATCTTACATTTGGAATGTTCTGAAACATTCTGGAACCTTCTGGAACCTTTTAGAACCTTATGATCCCTGTTGACATCTTGAAGCCACCTGAGGAACTGAAGCTATTTTTTGTTTTTCTCTGACTAGTCTGTGGTCTCTACCTGTCTGTACTGGTCTTTGCTGGTCTGTACTAGTCTGAACTGGTCTGTAGTGGTCAGGATGCGAGGGTTAGAGCTAAAGGCCCTCGGTGCAGCATTGCTGGTCCTTTCAGTGGTTATCACCTCTCATTGTCAGTCGGACTCTTCAGGTAGGTATGTGAGCATGTTTGTGTGTGTGTTTGTGGTCTGTCACCCTTTGAACTTCCTGACTCTCAACTTTGGCCCCTCTGTTCCTCTTGGCCCCACTTACATTTATAGTATTGTTTCCAACCTTCCCTTGACTCCTTCCCTTGTCTCCTATTCTTCATGACCTCTCATTTGAAATGACATGATATGTGTAAGCAAATGAAACATTGGTAGTTTGGCAAACAATGCTCGGACCCCCTAAATGCCTAGGGCTAATATCAATGAGTTTAGCTCAATGACTTTAGCTCAATGCCTAGGGTTTAGCTAAATGAGTTTAGCTCAATGCCTAGGGTTTAGCTAAATGAGTTTAGCTCAATGCCTAGGGTTTATCTCATTGCACTTAGCTCAATGCCTAGGGTCTAGCTCAATGAGTTTAGCTCAATGCCTAGGGTCTAGCTCAATGAGTTTAGCTCAATGCCTAGAGTTTATCTCATTGCACTTAGCTCAATGCCTAGGGTTTAGCTCAATGCCTAGGGGTTAGCTCAATGGCTAGGGTTACACTCAATGCCTAGGTTTTAGCTCAATAACTAGAGTTCAGCTCATTGTCTAGTGTTTAGATCAATGCCGAGGGCTTAGCTCAATGAGTTTAGCTCAATGCCTAGGGTTTAGCTCAATGCCTAGGATTTATATCAATGCCTAGGGATTAGATCAATAACTAGGATTTAGCTCAATAACTAGGGTTTAGCTCAACGAGTTTAGCTCAATGCCTAGGGTTTAGCTCGATGCCTAAGGTTTAGCTCGATGCCTAAGGTTTAGCTCAATCCCTGAGGTTTAGCTCAATCCATAGGGTTTAGCTCAATCCATAGGGTTTAGCTCAATGCCTAGGGTTTAGATCAATAACTAGGATTTAGCTCAATAACTAGGGCTTAGCTCAACGAGTTTAGCTCAATGCCTAGGGTTTAGCTCGATGCTTAAGGTTTAGCTCCATGCAGAGGGTTTTGATCACTGCCTAGGGTTTAGCTCAATACCTACGGTTTAGCTCAATGAATAGGGTTGAGCTAAATCCTTAAGGTTTAGCTCAAGGCCTAGGGTTTAGCTCAAGGCCTAGGATTGAGCTCAATGCCTAGGGTTTAGCTCAATAACCAGGGTTTAGCTCAATGCCCAGGGATTAGCTCAACACCCAGGGTTTAGCTCAATAACCAGGGTTTAGCTCAATGCCCAGGGATTAGCTCAACGCTCAGTATTTAGCTCAATGCCCAGGGTTTAGCTCAAAGCCCAGGGTTTAGCTCAATAACTAGGGTTTAGCTCAATAACTAGGGTTTAGCTCAATAACTAGGGTTTAGCTCATTATCTAGGGGTTTGCTCAATGCCTAGGGTTTAGATCAATACCTAGGGTTTAGCTCAATACCTAGGGTTTAGCCAAACACCCAGGGTTAGCTCAATACCTAGGGTTTAGCTCAATGAGTTTAGCTCAGTGCTTTGGGTTTAGCGCAAAGCCTAGGGTTTAGCTCAGAACCTAGGGTTTAGCTCAAATCCTATAGGTTTAGCTCAATGATTAGGGTTTAGGTCAATGCCTAGGGTTTTGCTCAATGCCTAGGGTTTAGCTCAATGCCTAGGGTTTGTCTCAATCCCTAGGGTTTAGCTAAATGCCTTTATATCATTGCCCAGGGTTTAGCTAAATGAGAGTAGCTTAATGCCTAGGGTATAGCTCAATGCCTAAGATATAGCTCAATGCCTAGGTTTTAGGTGAATGCCTAGGGTATAGCTCAATGTCTAGGGTGTAGCTCAATGCCTAAGGTATAGCTCAATGCCTGGGTTTTAGATCAATGCCTAGGGATTAGCTCAATTCCTAGGGTTGAGCTAAATGCATTGGGTTTAGCTCATTGCCTTGGGTTTAGCTCATTGCCTAGGGTTTAGCTCAATGAGTTAAGCTCAATGCCTAGGGTTTAGCTCAATTAGTTTAGCTCAATGCCTAGGGTTTAGCTCAATGCCTAGGGTTGAGCACAATGCCCAGGGTTTAGCTCAATATCTAGGGGTTAGCTTAATGACTTGGGTTTAGATCAATACGTTTAGCTCAATTCCTAGGGTTAGCTCAATATCTAGGGTTTAGCTCAATACCTATGGTTTAGCTAAACGCCCAGGGTTAGCTCAATACCTAGGGTTTAGCTCAATGCTTAACCTCAATGCCTTAGGGTTTAGGGTTTAGCGCAATGCCTATGGTTTAGTTCAATGCCTAGGCTTAAGCTCAATGCCTAAGGTTTTGCTCAATTAGTTTAGCTCAATGCCTAGGGTTTATCTCAATATCTAGGGTTTAGCTCAAAATCTAGGGGTTAGCTCAATGACTTTGGTTTAGATCAACGAGTTTAGCTCAGTTCCTAGGCTTTTGTTCAATAACTAGGGATTTTTTTCAACACTTAGGTTTTAGCCAAATACCTAGGATAAGCTCAATGACCAGAGTTGAGCTAAATCCCTAGGGTTTAGCTCGCTGCCTAGGATTTAGCTCAATGTCTAGGGTTCAGCTCACTATCTAGGGTTTAGCTCAATAATTTTAGCCTAATGATTTTAGCTAAATTCCTAGGATTTAGGTTAATGCCTAGGCTTAAGCTCAATGCCTAGGCTATTTCTCAAGGCCTAGGGTTTAGCTCAATAGCTAGGGTTTAGCTCAATGATTTTAGCCTAATGCCTAGGGTTTAGATCAATGCCTAGGGTTTAGCTCAATTCCTAGGGTTTATGTTGATACTTGGGGTTTTGCTCATGCATGGGGTTTTGCTCAATGCATAGGGTTTAGCTTAATGAATTTAGCTCAATACCTAGGGTATAGCTCAATGCATAGGGTTCAGCTCAATATCTAGGGTTTAGCTCAATGATTTTAGCCTAATGATTTTAGCTCAATTCTTAGGGTTTAGGTCAATGCCTAGGCTTAAGCTCAATGCCTAGGCTATTGCTCAATGCCTACGGTTTAGCTCAATGCCTAGGGTTTAGCTCAATAGCTAGGGTTTAGCTCATTGATTTTAGCCTAATGCCTAGTGTTTAGATCAATGCCTAGGGTTTAGCTCAATTCCTAGGGTTTATGTTGATACTTGGGGTTTTGCTCAATGCATAGGGTTTAGCTTAATGAATTTATCTCAATACCTAGGGTATAGCTCAATGCATAGGTTTCATTTCAGTATCTAGGGTTTAGCTCAATAGGTAAGGTTTAGCTCAATAAGTTTTTCTCAATGCCTAGGGTTGAGCTCAATGCCTAGAGTTTAGCTAAATACCTAGGATTTAGCTCAATATCTAGAATTTAGCTGAATGAGTTTAGCTCAATGCCTTGGGTTTAGCTCAATGCCTAGGGTTTAGCTCAATACCTAGGTTTTAGCTCAATATCTAGAGTTTAGCTCAATGAGTTTAGCTCAATTCCCTGGGTTTAGCTCAATGCATAGGGTTAGCCCAATGCCTAGGGTTTAGCTCAAAGCCTACAGGTTTATCTCATTGATTAATGTCTAGCTAATGCCCTGGGTTTAGCTCAACACCTAGGTTTTAGCTCAATGCGTAGGTTTTAGCTCAATGGCTAGGGTTTAGCTCAATACCTAGGGTTTAGCTCAATGCCTAGGGTTTAGCTCAACTCCTGGGGTTTAGCTCAATGTCTAGGGTTTAGCTCAATGCCTAAGGTTTCGCTCAATGCCTAGGGTTTAGCTCAATGATTAGGGATTAGCTCAATTCCTGGGATTTAGCTCAATGCCAAGGGTTTAGCTGAACGAGTTTAGCTTAGCTTAATACCTTGGGTTTAGCTCAACACCTCGGTTTTTAGCTTAATCCCTAGGGTTTAGCTCAATATATGTATTGATAAACTACTTCTCCAATCTTTTTGGCTCTATAAGAAAGAACAAACAGTAAAAAAATATACATGATCAAATACAAATCATAGAATCAACTATTAAAGACTACCAGAACCCACTGGATTCTCCAATTACTTTGAATGAACTACAGATACAAACCCTCCAACCCAAAAAGGCCTGTGGTGTTGATGGTATCCTCAATGAAATGATAAAATATACAGACCACAAATTTCAATTGGCTATACTTAAACTCTTTAACATCATCCTTAGCTCTGGCATCTTCCCCAGTATTTGGAACCAAGGACTGATCACCCCAATCCACAAAAGTGGAGACAAATTTGACCCCAATAACCACCATGGGATATCCGTCAACGGCAACCTTGGGAAAATCATCTGCATTATCAATAACAGCAGACTCGTACATTTCCTCAGTGAAAACAATGCACTGAGCAAATGTCAAATTGGCTTTTTTAATCCCTAGGGTTTAGCTCAATATATAGTGTGTAACCCAATACCTAGGGTTTAGCTCAATAAGTTTAGCTCAATGAGTTTAGCTCAATTCCTAGGGTATAGCTCAATGCCTAGGGTACAGCTCAATTCCTAGGGTTTTGCTCAGACACTAGGGTTTAGCTCAATGCCTAGTGTTTAGCTCAATCACTAGGGTTTATTTCAATGCTTTGGGTTTAGCTCAATGCCATGGGTTTAGCTCAATGCCTAGGGTTTAGCTCAATGCCTAGGGTTTAGCTCAAAGCCTAGGGCTTAGCCCAATGCCCAGGGTTTAGCTCGATGCCTAGGGTTTAGCTCAATGCCTAGGGTTTAGCTCAATGTCTTGGGTTTAGCTCAATGTCTTGGGTTTAGCTCAATGCCTTGGGTTTATCTCAACTCCTGGGGTTTAGCTCAATGTCTAGGGTTTAGCTCAATGCCTAAGGTTTAGGTCAAAGATTAGGGATTAGCTCAAATCCTAGGGTTTAGCTCAATGCCAAGAGTTTATCTCATTGCCTAGGGTTTATCTCAATGAGTTTAGCTCAATGCCTAGTGTTTAGCTCAATACCTAGTGTTTAGCTCAACACCTAGGTTTTAACTCAACCCTTAGGGTTTAGCTCAATGTCTAGAGTTTTGCTCAATGCCTAGGGTTTAGCTCAATATATTGGGTTTAGCCCAATACCTGGGGTTTAGCTCAACGAGTTTAGCTCAATGCCTAGGGTATATCTCAATTCCTAGGGTTTAGCTCAGTGCCTAGGGTTTTGCTCAATCCCTAGGGTTTAGCTCAATGCCGAGGGTTTAGCTCAATGCCTAGGGTTTAGCTCAATGCCTAGGGTTTGTCTCAATCCCTAGGGTTTAGCTAAATGCCTTTATTTCATTGCCCAGGGTTTAGCTAAATGAGAGTAGCTTAATGCCTAGGGTATAGCTCAATGCCTAAGATATAGCTCAATGCCTAGGTTTTAGGTGAATGCCTAGGGTATAGCTCAATGTCTAGGGTGTAGCTCAATGCCTAAGGTATAGCTCAATGCCTGGGTTTTAGATCAATGCCTAGGGATTAGCTCAATTCCTAGGGTTGAGCTAAATGCCTTGGGTTTAGCTCATTGCCTTGGGTTTAGCTCATTGCCTAGGGTTTAGCTCAATGAGTTAAGCTCAATGCCTAGGGTTTAGCTCAATTAGTTTAGCTCAATGCCTAGGGTTTAGCTCAATGCCTAGGGTTGAGCACAATGCCCAGGGTTTAGCTCAATATCTAGGGGTTAGCTTAATGACTTGGGTTTAGATCAATACGTTTAGCTCAAAGCCTACAGGTTTATCTCATTGATTAATGTCTAGCTAATGCCCTGGGTTTAGCTCAACACCTAGGTTTTAGCTCAATCCGTAGGTTTTAGCTCAATGGCTAGGGTTTAGCTCAATACCTAGGGTTTAGCTCAATGCCTAGGGTTTAGCTCAACTCCTGGGGTTTAGCTCAATGTCTAGGGTTTAGCTCAATGCCTAAGGTTTCGCTCAATGCCTAGGGTTTAGCTCAATGATTAGGGATTAGCTCAATTCCTGGGATTTAGCTCAATGCCAAGGGTTTAGCTGAACGAGTTTAGCTTAGCTTAATACCTTGGGTTTAGCTCAACACCTCGGTTTTTAGCTTAATCCCTAGGGTTTAGCTCAATATATGTATTGATAAACTACTTCTCCAATCTTTTTGGCTCTATAAGAAAGAACAAACAGTAAAAAAATATACATGATCAAATACAAATCATAGAATCAACTATTAAAGACTACCAGAACCCACTGGATTCTCCAATTACTTTGAATGAACTACAGATACAAACCCTCCAACCCAAAAAGGCCTGTGGTGTTGATGGTATCCTCAATGAAATGATAAAATATACAGACCACAAATTTCAATTGGCTATACTTAAACTCTTTAACATCATCCTTAGCTCTGGCATCTTCCCCAGTATTTGGAACCAAGGACTGATCACCCCAATCCACAAAAGTGGAGACAAATTTGACCCCAATAACCACCATGGGATATCCGTCAACGGCAACCTTGGGAAAATCATCTGCATTATCAATAACAGCAGACTCGTACATTTCCTCAGTGAAAACAATGCACTGAGCAAATGTCAAATTGGCTTTTTTAATCCCTAGGGTTTAGCTCAATATATAGTGTGTAACCCAATACCTAGGGTTTAGCTCAATAAGTGTAGCTCAATGAGTTTAGCTCAATTCCTAGGGTATAGCTCAATGCCTAGGGTACAGCTCAATTCCTAGGGTTTTGCTCAGACACTAGGGTTTAGCTCAATGCCTAGTGTTTAGCTCAATCACTAGGGTTTATTTCAATGCTTTGGGTTTAGCTCAATGCCATGGGTTTAGCTCAATGCCTAGGGTTTAGCTCAATGCCTAGGGTTTAGCTCAAAGCCTAGGGCTTAGCCCAATGCCCAGGGTTTAGCTCAATGCCTAGGGTTTAGCTCAATGTCTAGGGTTTAGCTCAATGTCTTGGGTTTAGCTCAATGTCTTGGGTTTAGCTCAATGCCTTGGGTTTAGCTCAATGCCTTGGGTTTATCTCAACTCCTGGGGTTTAGCTCAATGTCTAGGGTTTAGCTCAATGCCTAAGGTTTAGATCAAAGATTAGGGATTAGCTCAAATCCTAGGGTTTAGCTCAATGCCAAGAGTTTATCTCATTGCCTAGGGTTTATCTCAATGAGTTTAGCTCAATGCCTAGTGTTTAGCTCAATACCTAGTGTTTAGCTCAACACCTAGGTTTTAACTCAACCCTTAGGGTTTAGCTCAATGTCTAGAGTTTTGCTCAATGCCTAGGGTTTAGCTCAATATATTGGGTTTAGCCCAATACCTGGGGTTTAGCTCAACGAGTTTAGCTCAATGCCTAGGGTATATCTCAATTCCTAGGGTTTAGCTCAGTGCCTAGGGTTTTGCTCAATCCCTAGGGTTTAGCTCAATGCCGAGGGTTTAGCTCAATGCCTAGGGTTTAGCTCAATGACTTGGGTTTAGCCCAATGCCTCGAGGTTTAGCCCAATGCCCAGGGTTGATCTCAAAGCCTAGGGTTTAGCTCAATTCCTAGGGTTTAGCTTGATGCCTAGGGTTTAGCTCAATGAGTGTAGCTCAATGCCTAGGATTTAAGTGAATCCTAGGTTTTAGCTCATTTAGTCTTTTTCTGTGTTCCCCTCCCCATCTACTATTGGTTGTATTTGTTGGATGAGAAAAAACAATTTGCGGCAAAATATTTTGTGACTAAAGTTCAATTTATCTTGAATGATTCATTGATTCCTGTTATGAGGAAAGCAGAGGTCTGCCCTGAGTGTGTTTATGTGTGTTATTCTGCACTGGTTGATTGATTGACAACTGTTGCCTCCAATAGACTGCTCCCAGGCTGAGTCATGTGACCTGTGTGTCGGAGACTCCACCTTAAATCTGACTGGCTGTGTCTGGAGGGTCTGCGGGAACAGTGAGACACACACACACACACACACACACACACACACACACACACACACACACACACACACACACACACACACACACACACACACACACACACACACACACACACACACCACACACACACACACACAGGTAAGACAACCCTCCAGGTCTTTACCAGATGATTAAATTATTCAGTGTGTCAGGATCTGACCTACACACACACACCATCCCTCCTCTCTCTCGTAGGTAATGATACTGGGTGTGTATCCGATCAGGGTGATTCTCAGAACTGTAATGTGACAAACGACCCAGCCATGTGCACAGGTGAGTAACACACACGCACACACGCACGCACACACACACGCACACACACACACACACACACAAAACACACACACACACACAAAATAGACAATGTGAGTAAAAACTATTCGCTAAATAACAATAACATTGATTACATTTCCTTATGTGTTTTTAGTCATAGAGATAGCGGAAGAAGGTGAAGGGGACTCAGGTGAGATTAAACTCAACATTCCACCACTTTATCCATCCCTTATTGATCTCTCTATTATTACTCATCCCTCTCCCCCTCTCTCTCTTCCCATATCTCTCCTTCTCCCCCCCCTCCCCATATATCTCCGCCTGTCAGATGAGTCTCCTCCAGAGCCATCAGAGTTCTCCCAGGCCAGCTTTGACATGTCCAGTTTCATAGGAGGCATCATCCTGGTGCTGTGTGTACAGGCTGGGGGATTCTTCGCCATGCGCTTCCTCAAGAAAGATACCACCTACGACCCCATGTGAGTGTGTGTGTGTGTGTGTGTGTGTGTGTGTGTGTGTGTGTGTGTGTGTGTGTGTGTGTGAGAGAGAGAGAGAGAGCAAGAGACAATTAGGCAAATTCAATCCCTTTTAGACAACTTCCTGGACAAAACTTTCCATTGTAATACTGAAGGTGTAAACTTGACAGTAGAAAACCTAAACAGTACATTTGACCTCAGCTTCACTATCAAATCTAAAAATGTCAAACAGAAAACCTGAAGAAAATTAACAACAATGACAAATGGTTTGATGAAGAATGCAAAAACCTAAGAAAGAAATTGAGAAAACTATCCAACCAAAAACAGAGACCCAGAAAACCTGAGCCTACACCTTCACTATGGTTAATCACTAAAACAATACAGAAATACACTACGGAAAAAGAAGGAACAGCATCAGAAAAGAGCTCAATGTAATTGAAGAACCCATAGAATCTAACCACTTCTGGGAAAATTGGAAAATACTAAACAAACAACAACATGAAGCGTTATCTATCCAAAACTGAGATGTATTGATAAACTACTTCTCCAATCTTTTTGGCTCTATAAGAAAGAACAAACAGCAAAAAAATATACATGATCAAATACAAATCATAGAATCAACTATTAAAGACTACCAGAACCCACTGGATTCTCCAATTACTTTGAATGAACTACAGATACAAACCCTCCAACCCAAAAAGGCCTGTGGTGTTGATGGTATCCTCAATGAAATGATAAAATATACAGACCACAAATTTCAATTGGCTATACTTAAACTCTTTAACATCATCCTTAGCTCTGGCATCTTCCCCAGTATTTGGAACCAAGGACTGATCACCCCAATCCACAAAAGTGGAGACAAATTTGACCCCAATAACTACCATGGGATATCCGTCAACGGCAACCTTGGGAAAATCATCTGCATTATCAATAACAGCAGACTCGTACATTTCCTCAGTGAAAACAATGCACTGAGCAAATGTCAAATTGGCTTTTTACCAAATTACCATATGACAGACCACGTATTCACCATGCACACCCTAATTGACAAACAAACAAAACAAAACAAAGACAAAGTCTTCTCATGCTTTGTTGATTTCAAAAAAACTTTGGACAAAATTTGGCACGAGGGTCTGCTATACAAATTGATGGAAAGTGGTGTTTGGAAAAAAAGGTGATGTGACTATCATTAATGTGATGACTGCTATTTACTGAATATTTACCTACTACGTTTACTTATTACTCAATTAAATTAATCATGTAACAATTAACTCATTCGGAATTTGGAGCACCACGGGAACAGTTGTTTACCGAGTTACTATCTCCTGAATTAAACTCTAAA
Organism: Oncorhynchus tshawytscha; assembly: GCF_018296145.1. Classification (NCBI taxonomy): domain Eukaryota; kingdom Metazoa; phylum Chordata; class Actinopteri; order Salmoniformes; family Salmonidae; genus Oncorhynchus; species Oncorhynchus tshawytscha. The sequence continues at coordinate 22,907,539 of NC_056441.1, forward strand.
AGTGATCTAAATATCTCTTACATCAATTATAGACAAATAATAATTATTACCTCATCAGTCACATTCTGAATGTCGCATAAACCTTGGATATCTGCACGAACTCTAACCTAAGTGATGAATCAGCGATACACAAATTGGCTTAATTATTTATCAACTAAATCATCACACCAAATACGTAAACACACATACAATGAAAACAGGTCCCTAGTTGACTAACAAAAGCATGACCGTTTGGTTACGCAATGGAAAGGGAGGGACAAAGAGTCAACTTATCATACATATGGAAACTGTGCTCACTGTAACCAGAATACAGAATATCAGCACACTAACAACCACAGAAATGCAATATATATTTACGTGTAGATGTCTTTCTCTGTCGTCACCACTCGATCCATCTATGGGAAGTGGTTTGATGTAAGTCTCTGGTTTTCCACCATAGGTTACAATGTCCTTCTTAGTTGTAGACTTCTTTTCTTCTGGAGTGTTCATTAGAATAGGTTCTTCAGATGTACCACACACAGTGTTCTGAGCGATCTATTTATTTAACAAGGCAAGTCTGTTTAGAGCAAATTCTTAATTACAATGACGGTCTACCAGGGAACAGTGGGTTAACTGCCTTCAGGGGCAGAACGACAGGTTTTTACCTTGTCAGCTCGGGGATTCAATCGAGCAACCTTTCTGTTACTGTCCCAACGCTCTAACCGCTAGGCTACCTGCTGGTTACTGTCCCAACGCTCTAACCACTAGGCTACCTGCTGGTTACTGACCCAACACTCTAACCACTAGGCTACCTGCCGCCCCTTCTTCTCTCGTCTTTGGTCAAAATGTCCTAGACTACTTTACACGCACGGCTGCAGACGGTGCATGTTTCAGTCTAGTTTACAAAGCTCTAAACATTTCAACGTGTGGACCATAGCCTCACATTCTCTGGTCTCAATGGTTGATTATTCAGGGTACAGCTAGGACCACAGCAACCCGGCATGTTTTGGTCTAATATACATTTCGTTAGCAAGTCCTTTTAAGCACTCTGATCTTAGGGGCATTCCAACATGCCGACGCAATGTCTGTGCTCACGTGGGCGTGGTTACTGACTGGGCCTATGTTTATATGAAAAGTCATTATCTCATTTAGAAGGCTAAAATCACATTTCTATCTTTTCAAAAATAGTTTCATATTTAATCATATAATTTGTACAACATGTAAATCTGACATATACAGTGTGAAAGCTCTTAAAGTTACAATATTTCTGTTATAAGGTCTTGCTGATTATTTCAATTACATCACAAAATATACATTCATTTTCCATATTCCATCTCTCATCATTCAGATGTTGAAATATATTGTCCCAGTGTCCATTGTTTGATGTTGAAATTTTGGGAAAGTGGGAAAGTGTCTGCAAGGTATTTAAGTAATAAAACAGGCCAAACCCCCCCCTCTCCTCTTGGAGGGGGGGGGGGGCTATCCTTAAACAAATGCCTGCTATCCTCAAACAACTGTCTACTGTTTGCTGATGATCGGGTGCTTCTGTACCCAACCAAGGAGAGCCTAGAGCAGCACCTAGATGCTTCTGCACAAATTCTGTCAAACCTGGGCCCTGACAGTAAATCTCAGTAAGACAAAAATAATGGTGTCCCAAAAAAGGTCCAGTTGCCAGGACCACAAATATAAATTCCATCTAGACACTATTGCCCTAGAGCACACAAAAAACTATACATACCTCTGCCTTAACATCAGCGCCACAGGTAAATTCCACAAAGCTGTGAATGAGCTGAGAGACAAGGCAAGAAGGGTCTTCTATGCCATCAAAAGGAACATAATGTAACACTGTGCGCTGAGAGTTGAGAAGCAAGTTCAGGGAGTGAGTGTTTTAATAAACACAACATAATACAAAATAAGAAACACGAACAACGCACAGACATGACGATCCCGGGGATCAGAAGCGGACCCGTCACCTCTGCTGAGGCGTGGGAAACCTGTCAGTCCGGCTGAGATGCGGGAGAATGGCGACCTAGAGCCCTGGAGAGAGAGCATACGTGATGGTACCCCCTCCCCGGTGCGTTCGGCTCCAGCCACAGGACGCCAACCAAAGGGATTATCCTGAGGATCAGGAGCGGACTGGTCACCACTGCTGATGCGAGGGAACCTGACAGACCGGCTGAGGCAGGGGAGCATGGCGAACCGGCTGAAGCATGAGAGCCTGATGAGCCGGTGGAAGCAGGGGAGCCTGGCGATCTGTCTGAGGCATGAGAGCCTGTAGCGGTTCCCGGACCAGACTTCATTCCCGCTGAAACAAACCAAAAAAAACACTCCCTGATGCTTCCCTTAGATGAGACGTTATTTTGTAACGTTGTTCGCTGAGAGTCGGGAAGCAAGTTCAGGGAGTGAGTGTTTTAATAAATAAACACAACATAATACAAAATAAGAAACACGAACAACGCACAGAAACAGAAACAATAATGCCTGGGGAAGGAACCAAAGGGAGTGACATATATAGGGAAGGAACCAAAGGGAGTGACATATATAGGGAAGGTAATCAGGGAAGTGATGGAGTCCAGGTGCGCGTAACAATGGTGACAAGTGTGCACCATAACGAGCAGCCTGGTGACCTAGAGGCTGGAGAGGGAGCACACCTGACATATAAAATTCGACATACCAATTATGATCTGGCTAAAAAATACTTTAATCAGTTATAGAACCCATTGCCCTTCATGGTTGTGAGGTCTGGAGTCCGCTCACCAATCAGGAATTCACCAAATGGGGCAAACACCAAATTGAGTCTCTGGATGCAGAATTCTGCAAAAATATAATCTGTGTACAACGTAAAACACCAAATAATGCATGCAGAGCAGAATTAGGCCGATACCCGCTAATGATCAAAATCCAGAAAAGGGCCGTTAAATTCTACAACCACCTAAAAGGAAGCGATTCCCAAACCTTCCATAACAAAGCCATCACCTACAGAGAGATAAACCTGGAGAAGAGTCCCCTAAGCACGCTGGTCCTGGGGCTCTGTTCACAAACAGACCCCACAGAGCACCAGGAAAGCAGCACAATTAGACCCAACAAAATAATGAGAAAACAAAAAGATAATTACTTGACACATTGGAAAGAATTAACAAAAAAACACAGCAAACTAGAATGCTATTTGGCCCTAAACAGAGAGTACACAGTGGCAAAATACCTGACCACTGTGACTGACCCAAACTTAAGGAAAGCTTTGACTATGTATAGATTCAGTGAGCAAAGCCTTGCTATTGAGAAAGGCCACTGTCATGACTTTACTTTCATTAATCTGATGACTGTTATTTATCTAATCAACTAACTGTGTTTAATCTTTACCCGATTAAATTAATCATGTAACTATTAACTCATTAAGATTTGGGGCACCACGAGAGCGGTTCTTTAAAGAGTTACCATCTCCCAAATTAAACTTTTAAGGTCTTTACCTATCACATCCATAAACAGTCAACTTATTAATCAGAATTTTGTATCCTCCTTGCATCTGCAAATACCCGGCCTTACTTATGATTCAATACTACACAAATTGGTTTAATTATTTATTTAGTAGCTAACTAAAATATAAACATACACACTTAATACATTAGAAACAAATCCCTAGGGAACTGACACAATATGCTGGCTTCTTACAAAAGACATGGAGAGAGCGAGAGATAAAGACACTTAATTTTGGAACATTAGTAATCATATACTTTGCACACAAACCACCACCTGTTTGGAGTAAGAAATCATGAATGTATTTACATGTAAATGCTTTGTTTCACTGTGTATTTCTGATGGAACCAGGCCTTCTTGGAAAAGATGTTGGACCTTTTGTGGCACGCTTGTAAAGCTCTGATTGTCCAAAGGGTGTCCCCACCCATCTCTTCTACTGTTGTTCTCCTCTGCTGTGGTCCGGTATCTGGCGACCCATCATGTAGTCCTGAACAGAGCTACAGAGCTCACTCTACTTCCACTTGCTTTGGAAGATGATTCTTTGTAGATAGGCTAGCCAGACGTGTCGATGGCTCTCAGTGGGGTGATGAGAGTAGTAAGAATGGTCCCACTTAAATAAGCTTTTCAACATATTTTACTTAGGACAGCTAATCAGCCATACCAGTGATTGTCTGGGAGGTGACTTCATCGTCTCTACCTCGTGTTGAGATTTCAGAGTTCGAACCACTTTGGACGTAAGCTGCAGAGCAATGTCTTTCTGGTCTGATACGTTAATTCTTAACCCATCATTTTATACAGTTTATTCAAAAGGGGTGGTTCGTGTGGCTGACACTTTCTCTGACCTCACTCAAAGGGGGCCGTGATTAATTACTTGTACAAAGTTATAGAAACAATTTCCTCTTATATTTTCTAAGATCACATCCCTCTCTAAACAAAAATACTTTATGTTTCCTATTTCATACACAACGTAGAGGATGGAAACATCACACATATAGTGTCTACTTTTCAAGTTACAATATTTCCTTTATGACATTTTTAATGACATCGCAAAATAACAACCAAATGACGTTAGTGGTCTTTGGATCGCCTCTGTCCATTCCACAGGTTCTATGTAGAAATATTGTTCCAGTATTCGCTTTAGAACATGTTAAAGTTCTGGCGTGAAAATGTCTGTGAACATTTTTCCCTCAGAGATCCACAAAGAATCCACAAAGAATTTGAAAACACCCATATCTACTGGGTGAAATACCACAGTGTGCCATCACAGCAGCAATATTTGTGACCTGTTGCCACAGGGAAAGGCTCCCTAAATTTTATCAGCATATCAAATGCGCGACCCGGGCTGGCAAAACCCTGGGTCCTTGTTATTCTAACTTCCGCGACGCATACAAAGTCCTCCCTCGCCCTCCTTTCAGAAAATCTGACCACGACTCCATTTTGTTGCTCCCAGCCTATAGACAGAAACTAAAACAGGAAATGCCTGTGCTCAGGTCTGTTCAACGCTGGTCCTACCAATCGGATTCCACGCTTCAAGATTGCTTTGATCACGTGGACTGGGATATGTTCCGCATAGCGTCGGACAATAACATTGATGAATACTTATTTTCCACCATAATTTGCAAATAAATTTATAAAAAATCCTACAATGTGATTTTCTGGATTTTTTTTCTCATTTTGTCTGTCATAGTTGAAGTGTACCTATGATGAAAATTACAGGCCTCTCTCATCTTTTTAAGTGGGAGAACTTGCACAATTGGTGGCTGACTAACTACTTTTTTGCCCCACTGTATATACTGTACTCTATACCATTTACTGCATCTTGCCTATGCCGTTCAGCCATCGCTCATCCATATATTTTTATTTACATATTTTTATTCATTCCTTTACACTTGTGTGTATAAGATAGTTGTTACGGCTTTCCTCCGTTGAAAGAGAAGTGGACCAAAATGCAGCGTGGTGGTTACTCATGTTCTTTAATGAAAAATGAACAAACATGAAATAACTAAATATACAAAACAAGAAACGTGAAAACCTATACAGTCTGTCTTGTGCTAACACACACAGAGACATGAACAATCACCCACAAAACACACAGTGAAACCCAGGCTACCTAAATATGGTTCCCAATCAGAGACAACTAGAATCACCTGACTCTGATTGAGAATCGCCTCAGGCAGCCATAGACTATGCTAGACACCCCTACTCAGCCACAATCCCAATACCTACTAAAACCCCAGTACCAAAACACAACACAAAATAAACCCATGTCACACCCTGGCCTGACCAAATAAATATATAAACACAAAATACTAAGACCAGGGCGTGACAGTAGTTGTTGTGAAATTGCTAGATTACTTGTTAGATATTACTGCATGGTCGGAACTAGAAGCATAAGCATTTCGCTACACTCGCATTAACATCTGCTTACCTATGTGTATGTGACAAATAAAATTTGATTTGATTTGAAATGGCAACCAGTGAAGAACAACACCATTGTAAATACAACCCATATTTATGTTTATTTATTTTACCTTTTTTACTTGAACTATTTGCACATAACATAACATTTGAAATGTCTTTATTCTTTTGGAGTGTAATGTTTACTGTTAATTTGTATTGTTCATTTCACTTTTGTTTATTATCTCATTCACTTGCTTTGGCAATGTTAACATATGTTTCCCATACCAATAAAGCCCTTAAATTGAAATTAAAAAATTGAGAGAGAGAGAGAGAGAGAGAGAGAGAGTGTGTGTGTGTGTTTGCATCACAGTGACATCTAGAGAGCTGAAGTAATATAATAGGCTGAACAATAATCTCTGTCTCTCTTTCTCTCTCTCTCCCCTCCACAGAGAGCAGCCAGCCTAGAGGAGAGGAGAGAGAGAAGAGGAGGACAGTGAAAGATGAAGGAGGGAGGGATGAGTGGGAGCTGTGACTCACCATGCTGTCACAATGCTTTGCATGACGTCAATCTACCATACTCCAGTGCGTGTGTTATACTTTTTTGTGTGTCCCAGATGTGCACCTGTCGGTCATTTTGTTTGTTTGACTGACCGTCCATTATGTTGTGTAACTCCTGTTTGTGTGTGTGTGTGTGTGTGTGTGCCCATGTGTGCGTGTGCCCATGTGTGTGTGTGCCCATGTGTGTGTGTGCCCATGTGTGTGTGTGTGTGTGTGTGTGTGTGTGTGTGTGTATTCCCTTTTTCCTGTCAGTTGGCCTAAATGCCTCCTGAATTTACAGTTGGCAAATAGTATTGTCTTAGAAGGTTGTAGTTATGTGAATGTGTAATGATTTTCAATCTTGTTAAAACATGTTTGTTAATTTGTGTTGTTGAACTGGTTTGGCTTGAGCTGCGTTCAGGAGGGAGGGATCTGGGATCTGTTCTGTTGTTGTGTTGTTTATGAAAATAAAGATCATGCAAAATAATAGGTTTATGTGAGTGTGTGTGTGTGTGTGTGTGTGTGTGTGTGTGTGTGTGTGTGTGTGTGAGAGAGTGAAATAAAGAGGGAGAGAGAGTGAGTTAAAAAGGAGTGTGTGTGTGTTTAGATGTGATGATACGGATATGAAGTGACATTGAGCTGGGTGTGTCTGGGTTCCTCAACATGAGGCTAGTAGAGCTGGGTGTGTCTGTGTGCCTCAACATGAGGATAGTAGAGGGAACAGAGCCTGGATCGGGGAACAGTTGCCAGGTTCAGTTGGACAACATTTAGAAAGTCCAGTTGGTACCTCCCTGTTTCATTCCATTTCAAAACACTTTATCCCGTTTAGTGCCCACTGAACATGACCCAGTCCTGGTGCTATTGGTTGGTTGACTGGTTGGTTGATCAGTGGGTGGTTGGTTGGCTGGCTGGCTGATTGGCTGGTTGGTTGGCTGGTTGGCTGGTTGGCTGGTTGGTTGATTGGATGGCTGGTTGGGGCTGTTTTGGGTTGTTCAGACAGAATGTAATTTCTGGACTGATTGGTTATAAAACCTCCCAACTCAGTGAACTGAAATCCTACAAACAAACTGGCTGACCTCCAGTTCTACTGACAAAGGACTGAATGCTGGACTCTCTCTCTCTCTCTCTCTCTCTCTCTCTCTCTCTCTCTCAAAATCACACATACAAACACACACACTGACAAAAGGCTTGGTGGTGGAGTCACACACACACACACACACACACACACACACACACACACACACACACACACACACACACACACACACACACACACACACACACACACACACACACACACACACACACACACACAGTCTCTCTCCCTCTCATTATGAAACACACTCACACACTCTCTCTTTAAACAACAAAGACTGTCAGTACACACTGTTCTGTACTGGTGTAGCTGTGTTTGTGTGAGACTGTGTAAGTGTATCGATTTCTCTGTGTGTTTGAGACTGTGTAGGCTTACCTATGTGTGTTTAAAAGGTGGGGCAGCTACTGTAAAGTACCCCACCTAGCCATATGGCCAGATATCTCTGAATGAAATGTTCTAACCTCTATCAAATACAACTATTTCTCTCTTTCTCTTTCACACACACATACACACACACACACACACACACACACCTTTTCATCAAACACAGCACGATACTGTCTGATAACACTTATCATGATGTACCAAAAAATATACACACAGCAAGCCACATCAGCTTTGTCTCTACCACCCTCTTCAATTTCCCTCTCCTTTCCGCAACTAATTAAACTTTTACTATGTTTATTCAAATATGTTTATTCAAATATTATGAATAGAGTGTTGTGACCACCACAGAGTGTTGTGACCACCACAGTTGAGACACTGTGTTTTTCTTATGCAAATGCAACTAAGCAAATTAACCGGCTCACACAAACTGCTCCTGTCGGATCCGATTATTGATTATTATTAAGCCTACGCCGATTTCGCGTAAATAAAGAGCAAGATAGGAGTAAGCATATGTATAGGCTACGTGTCTACAACATCCCATTATATAAATGTGTTGTAAACTTCGTATAACACTCTAATAGCCTACAGGTTTATCTGATGTTATTTATTTTTTAGCTCCAGTTCGTGTTTTGCATCCTGCCTGAAAGAGAAGGCGTGTTCGCGTTTATTCAGCAGTCTACGGTGTCGCGTCAACCTCGCCAAGTTCCACCACACCGCTTGGACTTTTCAGACACCAAACTTCTCCCGGAGAAAATATCCACCAACACTGGACATCATTGATGTAAGTATGAACTGTTATTTGTATTTTTTCCCCAGCGTGTTTGGAAACTTTTTACCAAGTTTCATTCCAGTTTAAGAGCAAGTTGGGACAGGTAGCCTTCTCTTGCGCTGTTTGTTTCATGTGTATTCTGCATGTTTGCTTTTAGAAGGTGTGTACCGAGGTCACAGGTGCCTAACATACTTTTTACTAACAAGTTAAAACAGGCTGTTGGGGAAGTGTTTTACTGTGGAAATCTCGCGCTCCGCGGATGTTGCGCTTTGTATCCTGATTGCAAAACAAACCTAAAAAAACACACGGAAGCTCTGAGCGCATGCACTAATCGCCCAGGTGAGACCACCGTTTACATACTGTCAGACCATACAGTACAAACACACTATAGAGATTCTACAATAGCCTCATTTTAGGAGGAAGTGCCAACTGATGAACGTAGTAAACCGATCCCTGAGTCCGGCATTCTGTCATACTAGTAGTACTGTATTTTACAATGTAATCTCCCTCTCGCTCTCAGGGTGATGGAGGGAGAAGGGGAGTTGTTGGACCTGAGTCACCTGTCAGAGGCAGAGCAGTCTTCCATCTTGGAAGTGTTGCTAAGGGACTCTGAGCTGCGTTCCCGTGATGATGGTCGTTTAAGGTCAGAGGTGATTATTATTTAACCCTTTAGGTCCCTTATGGGCATCAAGTTGACTGATTGATTGAGTGACGTTTTTCCAAATATAGAGGTCTGTCAAACCCAGGGGCTGTTAATGTTATCCACAGAGGGCCAGTGTGGGTGTAAGCTTTTTATTTTGCCCAGCACTTGATTCATTGTTTTATTTGACATTTTAGTCATTTATCATTTTAGTCATTTATTTGTCTAAGATGACTCAGTCAGTGCATTCAACTAAGTTTGGTTGTGAAAACAACCATATCTGACTGTCATTGCAAGTAACCCTCATTAATAAGCTGTATTATAAATTATATTATAATAAACTGGGTGGTTCGAGCCCTGAATGCTGTTTGGCTGACAGCTGTGGTGTTTCAGACCATATACCACGGGTATGACAAAACAATTATTTTTTACTGCTCTAATTATGTTGGTAACCAGTTTATAATAGCAATAACCACCGCTAAGGGATTTATCCAGGCTCTTCGCATTGCGTCTTGACTGAGAACAGCCCTTAGCCGTGGTATATTGGCCATATACCACACCCCCTTGGGCCTTATTGCTTAAATATAGTGAACATGATGTTTAACCCTCAGGGCCCTGCAGCAGAAAGAGGCAGACCCAGTGCGTTTGAGGTCACTGTCGGGGGCATGGTTTAATGAGGAGAGAAGCAAACGCCACCGAGACACGAAGAACGGCGTTGACATCGTACAGGCCTCTATACGACGCAGGAAGCCAAGAACAGGTCAGACTACACACACACACCAATAATAACCAAGTAGCAGGACATCTGGTATAGATTGATTAATTTATTGATTGACAGATTTGCCTCTGAGTGGGGTGTTTAACGGGCAGACAGAAGATGCTCCTCCCACTAACAACAAAGACCCAACTTGTCAGATAAATGACAAGAAAGACGAGGATGACAAGAGAAGGTAAAGGCATTTATAATAAAGAGGGGTTGGATTGTGCTGTTATATGTACAGTTGAAGTTTGCATACACTTAGGTTGGAGTCATTAAAACTCATTTTTCAACCACTCCACAAATTTCTTGTTAACAAACTATAGTTTTGGCAAGTTGGTTAGGACGTCTACTTTGTGCATGACACGTAATTTTTCCAACAATTGTTTTCAGACAGATTATTTCACTTATAATTCATTGTATCACAATTCCAGTGGATCAGAAGTTTACATACACTAAATTGACAGTGCCTTTAAACAGCTTGGAAAATTCCAGAAAATGTTGCTTCTTATATGCTAATTGACATCATTTGAGTCAATTGGAGGTGTACCTTCAAACTCAGTGCCTCTTTGCTTGACATCATGGGAAAATCTAAAGAATTCAGCCAAAACCTCAGAAAAAACATTGTAGACCACAAGACCTCCTCTGGTTCATCCTTGGGAGCAATTTCCAAATGCCTGAAGGTACCACGTTCATCTGTACAAACAATAGTACGCAAGTATAAACACCATGGGACCACTCACCCGTCATACCGCTCAGGAAGGAGATGCGTTCTGTCTCCTAGAGATGAACATACTCTAGTGCAAAAAGTGCAAATCAATCCCAGAGCAACAGCAAAGGATCTTGTGAAGATGCTGGAGGAAACAGGTATAACATTATCTATATCCACAGTAAAACGAGTCCTATATATTTACATAATCTGAAAGGCCGCTCAGCAAGGAAGAAGCCACTACCATAAAAAAGCCAGACTATGGTTTGCAACTGCACATGGGGACAAAGATCAACTTTTTTTTGAGAAATGTCCTCTGGTCTGATGAAACAAAAATAGAACTGTTTGGCCATAATGACCATCGTTATGTTTGGAGGAAAAGGGGGAGGCTTGCAAGCCGAAGAACATCCCAACAGTGAAACACGGGAGTGGCAGCATCATGTTGTGGGGGTGCTTTGCTGCAGGAGGGACTGGTGCACTTCACAAAATAGATGGCTTCATGAGGAAGAAAAATTATATGGATATAATGAAGCATCTCAAGACATCAGTCAGGAAGTTAAAGCTTGGTCGCAAATGGGTTTTCCAAATGGACAATGACCCCAAGCATACTTCCAAAGTTGTGGCAAAATGGCTTAAGGACGTCAAAGTATTGGAGTGGCCATCGCAACACCCTGACCTCAATCCCATAGAAAAAGCATTTGAAAGCAAGGAGGCCTAGAATCCCGACTCAGTTACACCAGCTCTGTCAGGAGCAATGGGCCAAAATTCACCCAAATTATTGTGGGAAGCTTGTGGAAGGCTACCCGAAATGTTTTACCCAAGTTAAACATTTTAAATGCAATGCTACCAAATACAAATTGAGTGTGTGTAAACTTCTGACCCACTGGGAATGTGATGAAAGAAATAAAAACTGAAATAAATAATTCTCTCTACTATTATTCTGGATTAAATTTCAGAAATTGTGAAAAACTGAGTTTAAATGTATTTGGCTCAGGTGTATGTAAACTTCCGACTTCAACTGTATGTTTGTGTGTTTATGTGATTTCACACATCCACCCCAATTCTGATGTATTCAAATATGTGATACATACAGTATCTGATCTTTTCCCCAATGTGTAAACAGCAAAAAGCATGTAGAATCTGATCTTTTGAGTTCTGAGCCATACCACATCCATTACCATGACAACCATCCAACATTTTCAAGAAACAGGAGCATTGCATCTGCTATTTGAGAGGCTACATCAGTGTGAATATGCAAATCTGATATGATTCACATGTAGAACTGAGTGTGGACATTCAAACAAAAATGTCAGATATGTAAAGATAATGCTTAAAGAAGTGCATGTATGGTTGAAGAAGTACTTGTATGTACAGTTTTAATGTATGTCGTTTTAGTTTTAAAATTTCAGTTACAGGAGTCAAAATCGTCTCACACCTACACCCAGAACCAGGAGCCCAAACACACAGGTTAGTCGTGTGTGTGTGTGTGTGTGTGTGTGTGTGTGTGTGTGTGTGTAGGAGGAGGAGGAGGAGGATTGTCTGTCTAGTTGTGGGGAGGTAATCTCTCTCCTCTCTCTTCCCTTCCAGAGTCTCCAGGACAGCAACAGCATCTCATCTTCAGGTACACATTCCTCCCTGTCTCTCTCTTCACCCCCTCCCCCTGTTAATTTCTCTCACCCTCCTCCACCGCACTCTCCCTCTCTCATTCTGTCTGATTGATGTGTTTTTGTCTGCGCCTTCCAGACTATTACAGCAGGAGGAATGTACACAGAGAGGAGACAGGGGAGGGAACACTGCAGGTACAGTCTACAGACACTCACTCCTTGTTTGGGGATAATGTTTTATCCTACTATTGCCTCTTTCTGTTCTAGAAACATGCTGACTGTGTGTGTGTGTGTGTGTGTGTGTAGGACTCGGAGGACACAAACTCGGTGTCCAGTGGTGTGACAGATGCTGATCCGACACCTCTAAGGCCTGGGAGCTCAGTCAGCAGTCTACAGTCTAACTACACAGTGAGCCACATACATACATACAGTTGAAGTCGGAAGTTTACATACACTTTAGCCAAATACATTTAAACTCAGTTTTTCACAATTCCTAACATTTAATCCTTGTAAAAATTCCCTTCTTAGGTCAGTTAGGGTCACCACTTTATTTTAAGAATGTGAAATGTCAGAATAATAGTAGAGAGAATGATTTATTTAAGCTTTTATTTCTTTCATCACATTCTCAGTGGGTCAGAAGTTTACATACACTCAATTATTATTTGGTTGCATTGCCTTTAAATTGTTTAACTTCGGTCAAATGTTTCGGGTAGCCTTCCACAAGCTTCCCAAAATAAGTTGGGTGAATTTTGGCCCAATACTCCTGACAGAGCTGGTGTAACTGAGTCAGGTTTGTAGGCTTCCTTGCTCACACACGCTTTTTCAGTTCTGCCCACAAATGTTCTATGGGATTGAGGCCCGGGCGTTGCGATGGCCACTCCAATACCTTGACTTGTTGTCCTTAAGCCATTTTTCCACAACTTTGGAAGTATGCTTGGGGTCATTGTTCATTTGGAAGGCCCATTTGCGACCAAGCTTTAACTTCCTGACCGATGTCTTGAGATGCTTCATTATATCCATTTAATTTTTCTTCCTCATGAAGCCATCTATTTTGTGAAGTGCACCAGTCGCTCCTGCAGCAAAGCACCCCCACAACATGATGCTGCCACTCCCGTACTTTACGGTTGGGATGGTGTTCTTCGGCTTGCAAGCCTCTCCCTTTTCCTCTAAACATAACGATGGTCATTATGGCCAAACAGTTCTGTTTTTGTTTCATCAGACCAGAGGACATTTCTCAAAAAGTACAACCTTTGTCCCCATGTGCAGTTGCAAACTGTAGTGTGTCTTTTTTATGGAGGTTTTGGAGCAGTGGCTTCTTACTTGCTGAGCGGCCTTTCAGGTTATGTCAATATATAGGACTCGTTTTACTGTGGATATAGATACTTTTGTACCTGTTTCCTCCAGCATCTTCACACGATCCTTTGCTGTTGTTCTGGGATTGATTTGCACTTTTCGCACTAAATTACGTTAATCTCTTGCCAAATCTTTAGTTTGTTAACAAGACATTTGTGGAGTGGTTGAAAAACTAGTTTTAAAGACTCCAACCTAAGTGTAACGGATGTGAAACGGCTAGCTAGTCAGCGGTGGTGCGCACTAAATGGCGTTTCAATCGGTGACTTCACTTGCTCTGAGACCTTGAAGTAGTGGTTCCCCTTGCTTTGCAAGGGCTTCGACTTTTGTCGAGCGATGGTTAACGATGCTTCGTGGGTGACTGTTGTTGATGTGTGCAGAGGGTCCCTGGTTCTAGCCCGGGTATGGGCGAGGGGACGGTCTAAAGCTGTACTGTTACATGTCGACTTCAAACTTCAACTGTACATGCATACATACAAAACACGTGTGTATGTGTGTGTGTATGTAGTTGAGTGGCAGTATGATGAGTCTGTTCAGTTCGGGGGAGTTCGGAGCTGTGGAGGTGAAAGGGCGTGTCCTATTCTCATTGGACTATGACACTCAGAGGGAGGAGCTGCAGATCAGAGTGTGTCGCTGTGAAGACCTGGCCGCCGCACGCAAGAACCACTCCGACCCGTAAGTAAACTAGGGTTGCTGTTTCGAGGATGCTTACAGACATCATTAATGTGAACTATCCCTTTGAGAAGCACTTGTTTTGTGTTAAGAAGTGTGTGTGTGTGTGTGTGTGTGTGTGTGTGTGTGTGTGTGTGTGTGCGTGTGTTGTAGGTATGTGAAGGCATATCTCCTGCCTGATAAGTCATCTCACAGTAAGAAGAAAACATCAGTGAAGAAAAAGACTCTCAGCCCAGTCTTTGACCAGACACTGAAAGTGAGAGCACACACTCTTTCTCGATTCCTTTCCCTCAGCATCTGTCTTGTTTGTTACCTCTCTGTCTACTTGCCGGTCTGTCTTCTGTCTGTCTTGTCTGATGTACTTGTGAATGTATGAACCACTTGTGTCTCTCAGTATAATTGTGTTTGTTTCAGTATAAAATCAGTGTGTCAGAGGTGCGTGGCAGGACTCTGAACCTGTCTGTGTGGCACGCTGCCCCACTGGGCAGAAACCTGTTCCTAGGAGAGGTAGAGCTAGAGCTGGCTCACTGGGACTGGAAACATACATGCTCTGACTGGTACCAGCTACAGCCACGGGTAAGAGCTGGTATACACACACACACACACACACCACAGCATGCAGTAAGTCTTAAATTGTATGTGTTCTTAACTGGCCAGGAGAAGAGAAGGTGCTGAGAATTTCAACGATCTCTTATGTAACCCTTCTAACCTAATCTCTCTTCTCTTCAAATTCCCGCTCTCCTCTTTTTCTGTACTCTCTCTCTCAGGTCCAGTGTAGTCCAGAGTCTATCAGTAGTCGAGGAAACATCCTGCTCTCTATCAAGTTCATCCCAGCAGGGTCCGAGGGTAAACTGAGCTCACTATGCCCAGCACTTTCTCTCCTTCTCTCTCTCATACTCACTCACTCTCTCTGTCTGAATTTACTCTGAACGTATTCTGTGTAGGTGGAGGTCTACCTCTAACAGGGGAGCTACACATCTGGCTGCGGGAAGCGCAGGGTCTTCTCTCCACCAAAGGGGGTGTCGTTGACTCCTTCATCAAGAGGTGGGTTAGAGCTCAGAGGTCAGGAGTTGGAAGAAAACCCGCAGGGTGGCCGTTCTCAAGGTCTGGATTCGTGGAACGGGGGTCTAGAGTTAGTGGGATAAGACTGTGTTTACAGTATAGTGGAACGTGTATAATAACTGTTCTTTAACCCTACTTTGACTTTAATCCAAGTTATGTGCTGCCGGACACCAGCCGGTCGAGCGGTCAGAAGACACGCGTGGTTAAGCGGTCGGTCAGTCCGACCTACAACCACACCATGGTGTATGACGGGTTCCAGCCTGCTGACCTGAGAGAGGCCTGTGCCGAGCTGACTGTCTGGCACCGTGAAGGGTTAAAAACACACCTGCTGGGAGGGGTCCGACTCAGCCGTGGGACAGGTGAGATACACACAGATAGATACGCACTGTGTATGCACAGATGACATTGTAATAAGGTGTGTGTTACAGGTCTGAGCTACGGAGTAGCAGTGTGTTGGATGGATTCAACAGAGGAAGAAGCATCTGTTTGGAATTCCATGATCCTGAACCCCAACCACTGGATGGATACTACACTACCTATCAGAACTAACCTGGCTGATCGCCCAGAATAACACACACACACTACACTTCCCACTAGAATCTGTACATATAAAAGGTAGTGCTGCTGGTAGTATGTGTTGGGTTTTGTTGCCTACAGTAGGATACGTATGGGTATACTTTTAGCCTACCTGTAGGGCTAGTTTTAGAGACCCAGATCAATCAAATACATTTCAGTTAGGGCAGTGTAGGACTATTGTTTTAAATTAGGATAGGGTCAGCTATACTTCCTCAAGCCTAGCTAGTGGTTTATAAATGCCCAAACGATCACGGTTGAATTCCACAATAATAAGGAACTAGAAAGAGGAAACTAGGGGGAGGAAATGCATATGACAGTGTGTTAGTTAGCAAAGACATTAATTCTTAATCATGTTATGTTAAAACTGCTGTATAAAATGTGTAATCTAAAAACTTGTGTCATACATATGTCAAGTAAACAATTTAAGAGTATTTGAGCTGTAATATAGCTTGGAGTTGGTACTTTTTGGACTATTCCACAGTATGAGTCATAATAGCGATAACCTAGCTGTCAAACAAGGAAATGGTTCCAATCGTTTTTCCACCATTTATTTTTCCCATAGGGGATTTTAGAAACACTTAAAATAATGGCTGTGTTTCGTGTAGATCTACCTGACGTAATGTTTTGATAACCGTCTAAATCTCTTTCGGACAAGGTGACTTTTATCAATATATTTTCTTGAATTTACCCCCCCAAAAATGAAATGATAATTAGTTGCTAATGTGGGTGTCATAAAGAACTACAAATGTCATGATGATCTGGACGAGACTGCCGAATCGAGGCAATGATAAGAATCTAAGGGATTAACTATCTAATGTTAGCTAAATGTAGTAATGACTAAATTGACATATTCTGTGAACTGTCTTGTGCACGTTTTTAATGGCACAATACCTGTTAGCAAAGGTGTCAGCTAGGGATAAAATGCAGGAGCTTGTAGGGATTTGTAATCTGCATTTTCGTATCTGAGTGGAATATATTGACAAATCAATTTGGCCAGGAGAGATTTACATGGTTATCAAAACGTCACGCCACGGTAAGCCTGCACGAAACACAGCCCTTATTTTAAGTGTCTCTAAAATCCCCTATGGAAAAAATGAATGGTGGAAATATGGTTGAAACCAATTCCCGGTTTGGGTTTTGTGGGTATTCTGACACCTCCACCGTTTAGACGACTTCAAGCCCAACTCAGGTATTTGACTAATATATTATGACGCAGTTCTGGTTCTCTGTTGTGAAGTAAAATTTACTGTACGAATCAACCTTTATGAATGTTTGTGTAATAATGTTATTGTACATTATCAATTACATTTCAATACCTCGATTAAACTACAGTTTTGTAATCTCGTGGACAGAGTACACTACTCATTTGTTATCTGACTCAATTAGGCACAATTTTGGGTATGTATTTCCGAAATCGTGTCCTTCTCACATATAATCACTGACAGTAAGAACATGGATCTACATAGTGTCGCAGGTTCGCAATTGTATTTGTCGTTTTATGAGGCAATGGCATTCTGCCACACTGCGGAATACAGCCATAGAAGACCAGGTGAATGTTATCAAATGCGATAAAAGCTCTGACAGTAAATGCACATGATTATGTCATTTTGTCTCTGACAGACTCTAAAGATGCCGAATAATGCCAAAATATCTGTAGAAATCCACAATAAATACCAAAAATCCTCATATGACCGAAATCACATGACTTGCCCAAATCACCCACCCCTGTCCTGTGATTGGAGGGCTTCAATCAGGACTACCATCTGATTGGCCAACATAGATGCCAATCATTAACAGCATGGACTTAAATTTAATACATTTTGAATCACTCAAGTCGTTGCAGAACGCGATATGTTTATGTCTTTCTGACTGCGCTCATATACGCGCAGAACAATCTACGAAAAGAAGCTATGAGGGACTGGTACATTGTAACTGTGCTACTGTGGAGCGTAGTAGGTAAGATCTCGATGTTTTTGTTAAGACAGTTAATTAAAAGTTGATAGATTCTCATCGTTTTGTTTATGTTTTGCGTATTCGATGAGTCCTCTTTACTCAACCAAATGTAGGCCTACTATACAATTATTTATAATGTTATTATATGAACTGAATTGTGTTTTGGATAAAATGCTAATTGGGAACATGACTGTTGACGCTCCGGTACAGATCTCGTGACACCGGGCGCCCTGACCGCACTGCTAAAACTCCCAGTCAAATATCTTGGCATTAACGAGGTCACAAGTTACTATAATTTGAAAAGCCCCTGCATGTTGCACTTGTAAACAAATGTTGATTCTGATTCACGGGTAGGATACTGCTCTGTTGTAGCTGACTAAACTCCAATCCATGGTGAATGAACCCAGACTGGAGTTTAGTCGGCTAGCTCTATTTAACCTAAGTAGTCTACTATGTCAAACTGATTTAGGTACAACATCGTGATAAACATGTGTTATTTTTTAGTCACTGTAAACTGTCATAAAATGAACACTATCTCTAAACTGGATTCGTGTATCCCGAGTGGCGCAGCGGTCTAAGTCACTGCATCTCGGTGCAAGAGGCGTCACTACAATCCCTTTTTCGATTCCAGGCTTTATCACATCCGGCCGTGATTGGGAGTCGCACAGGGCTGCGCTTAACATTGGCCGGGGTAGGCCGTCAGTGTAAATAAGAATTTGTTCTTAACGGACTTTCCTAGTTAAGTGTGTGTGTCTGATCTGTGGGCCTCGACTGTTGACTCGCGTTGCTTCTGACTAGAGTAGGTAACACATTTATTATTTTTCAACAATAGTGAGTGAGAAAAGCAAAGCTCATGTATGTCTGTCTGCCCAGTCTGATAAGTCCTCAAAGGTCATCCAGCCAACCATATCACCAGCGTGAGACTTTGGCACTTGGCGGTCACAAGCCTGGTCTCTACTGTTATCATATGTGTTTACTTTGTAGTCCTGCAACAAGCACACACTCCACATCTGTAACCCACTTTCTTCTCTTAGGTCACAGCAGAGGGGTGATGTTAGCAGTAATAGTATGAGACTGGTTAAAGGTAGACTCTGGAATATGACCTCTTCATACACCTCTGGCATTGACATGCTCTTTCTCCACAGCCACAGAGGGAAAAGCTCTCCCTTCAGTCCCAGACTTTGGGAAGGCATACCATGTCAAAGGTGAGTGAGACCTATTGTTATTAAACTGAGTGGTCACTTAATGTATTGTTGTAATATATTTCCTGTACTTTTGCATGACTTGTCAGTAACTACAAGATTACACCATTTACATTTTAATCATTTAGCAGACACGCTTATCCAGAGTGACTTACTGTTAGTTTATTAATTACATTTGTGTATCAGGTGTGATCTCCCTGCCCTATGCTGAGATAAAGGAACCATTTGAGGCCTGGTTCGACCTGAAGGGGAGGACCAGCCGTATCGACTATTACCACGGTGACTATTTACACACTAGCTGTACAATAGTCAAGCAATATGGCTCCGTGTTCTCTCAGGCAAGCTGGAATATCCACCATATTGCTTATGTCAATAAAATCCTAGCAGATTTTTAGAAGTTGTTCTTGGGTGGACAGGACCTGTGGGGGTTTTCTGGTCTGAAATGACATCATTTTGAGGAGTCCCCTGTGCTGCAGCTTTGATCAGAAGTAGTGCATGTTGGCAGCAGGGTTGTAGTGGATGTCATTTGAGATGCCCTGTCAGTGAATCACGTGTGGAACTGAGAGGCCTTTCTACTGAGTCAAGGTCAGTAGACTGAAACCTCAGCACTTCTAGACAGTGAAACTTGTCAACTAAGCAGTGAACTACAGCTTCTTTTAAATCACGCTATAAAATCCTGGAGATGAGAGGGCCACTAAGACCAGGGATCTCTAACTCTATTCTAGGTTGTGCAGACTTTTGTTAGTTCAGCACTAACACGCAGTCAACTTCAGTTCTTATTTTCTGTGTGTTGTCATGGTGACCTGCAGGCCAGGTGTCGACGTATCAGATGGGGATGGAGCTTCCTTGGGGATCATCCTATAAGATCACTCCTGAGACCACAGAGGTGGAGCTAAACATTATGAAGTGTTTCCAGGTCAATGGCACAGAAGAAGAGCCAGTCACACCTCAAGGATCCCTACCTGACCTCCAGGGGTTCATGGTGTGTTTGGTAGTTGAGTTTTTCAATTAATACAGTTAGTTTTGAAAAGTTATTTGTAATAAGTGGTCTTTGTGTGTAGTTCCTCAGGATGGAGTACTATGAAGGTGTGCTCTGTGAGGTCTGGCAGAATGTGACAGTAGTCGGACACAAGAAGAATACCTACACACTCTGGGTGACACGCCCTGAAGAAGGGGTTATGGGAGGAGCTGAGCTGACCACGCCCCTATACTACGAGATGATGGGCTACAACACCCTGCTGGGGTCCCATTATGATAAATATCTGGTCGACTACAAGGACTTCAGCTCAAAGTTTGACCCCAAAGTCTTTGCCCTGCCTGATGGTTCGCATGCGCACACACAGCTCTCAAGCCATGTGACAATTTAACAAACAATCTTAATCACTTTCTTGTCCTTGTCGGTCACATCTCTCTCTTCAGGGATGAGCTGTGGTTCATTTCCTGGTCCGGGGGTGGAGCACCACCTGCTGGCCAATCCGATGAAAGATCTGATTCACACTTCCTCGTTAGGCCATGCCCAGCGGTTGTTCGGCCACTTCAAGGAGCAGTTTGGGCGTCGTTATGGTGACGAGAGAGAGCATGAGAAGAGAGAGCACGCATTCGTTCATAACCTCCGGTGAGGGTGCTGAGGAAAGCGGGAGAGGGCAAGAGAAACAAATGAAGGATTGAAAGTTTTAGGTGAATATAATTTGGTGGTTACAAATTATGTTTTCCTCTATTCCCCTCTTGCTATTCCCTTCATCATACCCTCTCCCAGGTATGTCCACTCTATGAACCGTGCTGGCCTGTCGTTCTCCCTGGCGGTCAACTCTCTGTCTGACCTCTCCATGTCGGAGCTGTCTGCTATGAGGGGCAGAAATGGCGGGAAGAGGCCCAACAACGGCTTGCCGTTCCCCATGCACCTATACACTGGAGTACAGGTCCCTGATCAGCTGGACTGGAGGCTCTATGGTGTGTGGAGCAGAGAAGACTGGTGGAAAGAGCTATAGGAGGACGAGTTCATTATAACTGCTAGAATTAACTGAATGGAGTCAAACGTGGTTTCCATATGTTTGTTTGATACCGTTCCATTTATTCTGTTCCTTAGTCTTCTCAGCCCGTCCTCCTATAGTTCCTCCCACCAGCTTCCATGTGCGTGTGCATGCGTGTGCATGCGTGTGTGACAACATTGTGTGTATTTTCTAGGTGCTGTGACTCCGGTGAAGGACCAGGCCATCTGTGGTTCATGTTGGAGCTTTGCCACCACTGGAGCAGTAGAGGGCGCTCTCTTCCTGAAAGTAATATCTCAGTGATTTTTAGAATAACTTCAGTTGGAGTGGTGTTATAGCTGTTTATTTGGGTCCCCATTAGCTTTTGCAGCAACTATTCTAACTGGGGACCACAAACACACTGATAGATGGACAGTCACATAAATGTAAAATACAACAAGAGATTGTCTGCCAGGGTTTCTGTTTGGGAAAAGGTGGACCATGTTAATGCGTCTTAACAGAACACGCAACTCATTTAATGACGCAGCCAATAAAACGTCATTTTCAAATGTTTGCCAAAATGCAATTCTGAACAGGGCACCTGGAACACCCCATTCTGAACAGGGCATGTGATAGCAGTTTGAATGGGGGGGGAGAGAATGCAATAACTAGGATGGGTTGCTAATATGACTAGGATGTTGCCTTTGGCTTCTGGACAATGAAATAGAGTTGACATGAAAACCAGGAGAGAAATGTCATAGCGGTGGGTCCAACAGGGAATTAAATGGAAAAGCATGTGCCCAAATTATATAATTACTCCCGTCTGTACAGAAATAAAATACTTCACCAGAAAGTATGACTTAGCATCAGAGGAATCAAGGATTATTAGATTCTTTAAGAAAATTGCTGTGGATTGTTTCAAATCACAAGCTCGTAGGCCTATGCCTATTGGAAGTCCGCAATTTGGGTAGCACACGTGGCAATGGGCCAAGCTGGTTGAGTTGCTTGTGTCAGTGAAAAACATCTCGTGTGTGACGATAATGTCTTGAGTATAATTTTAAATGTCGTGACAAGAAGGGGAGGGATGTGTGGCGTAGATATAAACCAGTCTCTCCAGAATGGCTCAACTGTATCCTGCCAAGTCTTGCTCATTGTTCGCCCTTTGAGAATTCTTTATTTTTTTGTAATGGGGATTGTCACCAGTAGTAAATGTACTGTTAATCCTTGTCATTTGGTTAGATTAATTAGTAATTTACAATGTTCTTTGCAGAGTTCAGAACTTGCTACACTGGTGAGAAACAAGGTTAGGTTTTTTTCATAACCATGTAAAAGATTTGTTTCATTGAGCCCTTCAAACAAAAAGACAATGTGAACAATGGCCATGTCTTGTTCCCCTCTCCTGATAATGTTGAGGGAGCGCGCGTGCGCCTGAGCACACAGAAGTACCTGGCCTTCAGATTTTATGATTAAGCACGTGACAATGATTTTGAGAAATGAAAAACATTATTGAAATGAAACTTCCATGAAAAATGCGCATATGAAAAACATACCTGGCACACAGAATAGTAGGCTAAATTGTAAGCTTCCTCAAACTTTTTTAAAATAAAATAATTGTCTCCATGTTGCCATGGTCAGTTTTTGCCTATAGGCTACTTTGACGCAATGTAAGACGAACATTCTGGTGTCAAACAATTAAGCGTTTTCAAAATGCAGCTCCAGCTCACGGTGTAAAGTGGTGGGTGACTCGTTGATAGTAGGTTGCCTGACTTGATGGTGAATGGGAGATGAGCTTCAATTACCAGTTGAGATACAAATAGCTTTATATAAAAAAAAATGATATCATGCACCATAAC
Source organism: Oncorhynchus tshawytscha (assembly GCF_018296145.1). Classification (NCBI taxonomy): domain Eukaryota; kingdom Metazoa; phylum Chordata; class Actinopteri; order Salmoniformes; family Salmonidae; genus Oncorhynchus; species Oncorhynchus tshawytscha. The sequence continues at coordinate 22,930,526 of NC_056441.1, forward strand.
TAACACATTATTGCATTTTAAAAATGTTGTGCTATGAATGGGCTCATAAAAGCACAAGTCTTACTACTGCAGAGAAGCTGCAGGAGAAATCTCACTCCAGTTGTTTGATAAGTAAAATGCACACAGGCCTATTTAATTCCAGTAAATTGGAAAACCCTGTTTTCCATGAGATGTTGACTCTGTTTGTTTTAAAGTGAATTTTGCTGTTTGCTTGAGTGATTTGCTATGAATCCTGTGCGTCGCTGTGAATGTGTTTCGTTCGGACTTTGGTTATGGGTGTCTGAGCTGAATGTTATTTGCTTGTGCAGACAATCTGGAATTTTCATCACCGTAATATAACGCATAACTAGAAGCGGCGCATTTCATGTCTCGTCAACCTCAGCCAGGAGAGACTATCATGCATGTTAGTGCTGTAAAGGGTAAGGCATGCAGCTCTGTTCTGAGCCAGCTGTAGCTTTGCTAGGTCTTTCTTTGCTGCACTTGACCATATTGCTATCCGGTAATATGGTCAAGTTGATCTGTGTTCCACACATGTTTTTCTAACACCCCTCCATCTTCAGAACAGGTGAAGTAAAGCAAGTTTTTTTTTTTTTTTTCAATAACGTCTTAGGCTGCACTGAAAGGTTATAAATTACCCAACTTAATGAATGATGGAAATTAATTGGATTTTCTACCCATAATATCAACAGTCAGCGCTGTAGCTCATCCCTAAGGAGGATAATTAATATTGTCCTTTTATTCAGACAGTAAAATGGATGAAAATAAATGTCAACCTGTTGTTCACAATTAGCTGTAGCTTGTGAACACTTTTCCCTCTCACGTATTTGATTGTGGTTGAGGTGTTTTAAGATCTCTAGCTGTAATATACTTGCATGTATCACCGCCATCTCTGGTCTCCCTGCACCCCATAATCCATATCCACAGGCATTCCTTCCTCACTGGTGTTGCCTAGCAACTCTAGAAATGTTCAAGACAGGTTTCTTATGGGCTGTCGCGCTGAGTATTCACCATTCCCTTGAACAACACGCACTCATTAGCAGTAGTAGCTGATTGCAGTTCAGGAGATTTTTTTTTAATGAGCCACGTGTGGTGGTTCAAGGAGTTTGTTGAACTTACATAGGAGGCAATTTAAGCTGAAGTTGGGACTTATTTGGGAGAGTTGAGGGGATGGTTGTTAGTCTTGTCAGTGGTCCTCCTTTGTACCTCTGCCAGCTCTAAGGAAATGAGCTTGTCCTCTCAGTAGGAAGTGACCGGGAGGTGCTGTGTCCTGCCGCACTGGCAGGTTCATAAACATACTACTTCCCAGGGGGCCAATCAGATTCCTCCCATCTGACCTCCTAGCAACCCACAGATGCAGCTGTGGAAGTTGCTGTGAAAAACAGTAATTGGTCTCTTCCCCCCCCAACTCTTCATTTCCAGTCTTCTGTTAGCAGGTTTATTGCCCCGGAGAAGTAGAATGCTTCTCACCCAGTTATAATTGTCAGTTCTTCTCTTTTCTCCCTGTAGTCAGGGTCCCTCCAGGTCTTGTCCCAGCAGATGTTGGTAGATTGTAGCTGGGGCTTTGGTAATAACGGATGTGATGGAGGAGAGGAGTGGAGGGCCTACGAGTGGATCATGAAACACGGAGGCATCGCCACTACGGAGACCTATGGTTCCTACATGGGCATGGTGAGACACACACACACAGAGAACTTGTCTAGAGGTAATCCACAGGGCTCTATGCTTTGCCTGCTGCTTTTCATGTCTTACAGACTTGTTTATAAACTCATATACTCTGACAAACAGGACATGTAAATCTTTACAATATACTGTACTTGAACCTAGTGTATGACTCTCTCCTCTCTCTCCTAACAGAACGGCCTGTGCCACCTCAACACTTCTCAGCTGACCGCTCGTGTCCAGAGCTACACCAATGTGACGTCAGGTGATGCCGAGGCGCTGAAGGTGGCGTTGTTTAAACACGGCCCAGTGGCCGTCAGTATTGACGCAGGACATAGATCCTTTGTCTTCTACAGCCATGGGGTCTACTATGAACCCACATGTGGTGAGTTATATACTATAGTGCCCTCAAACTCAACTCTGGACCTCGAAGCCAGTTCCACTGCGGTTTTTCATTGTTCCCCTCTAATCAGGGACTGATTTAGACATGGGACATCATGTGGGTGCAATTAATTATGAGGTAGAACAGAACCAGCAGGCTCCAGACTTCGTAGCGTAAGAGTTGAATACGCCTGCTATAGGGTAAACATACACAGCTATTCTTCAAATCTGTCTGAGGTATTCCCCAGGGCTGTTCTCATTCTCTCTCGATTACTCACGCAATCTCTTTCTTTTCCCTCACGCCTAGGAAACACAACTGACTCTCTGGACCACGCGGTGCTTGCAGTGGGTTATGGTGTCATGGAGGCGGAGCCTTACTGGCTGGTGAAGAACTCCTGGTCAACCTACTGGGGAAACGATGGGTACATACTGATGTCTATGAAGGATAACAACTGTGGTGTTACCACTGATGCTACGTATGTTACACTGGCATAGAGCGAGGGAGAAACATGAAACGCACGCACAGGAGTTACCACTCCTTTTTAAATGATAGGAGGGGGTATTTGAAATTGGAATAATATCAGAAGTGTGTGGTGCATGGGATGAAGTAATGTTTAGGCAGTAAGATTTTTAGACATGTTTATTGCTGGTTGGCGCACGGTGCCTTTCGCTCCCTTTCATATACACACTTTGTCACAAACGTGCGCACACACTGAATCATGCTATACGCACACTTGTGCTCTGGAATCGTGGAGTCATCTCAATAAATGTGGAATGTTTTTGTACTTGCTGCTGTTTTTTTGTTCATGCTGACTCAAGTGTTTCGCTAACTCATGCGACAAATAAGACCTTACTCTTCCCAACACACTCAGTTGTTCTAAATACATGTATGCCTTGCTGTTGCTAGCAGTAGCACCACATGTACATTATATATATATATATATATATATATATATATACCGACGTATGTGGACACCCCTTCAAATTAGTGGATTCTTCTATTTTAGCCATACCTGTTGCTAACAGGTGTCTCAAATCGAGCAATCTCCATAGACAAACATTAGCAGAATGGCCTCACTGAAGAGCTCCGTGACTTTCAACATGGCACTGTCATAGGATGCCACCTTTCCAACAAGTCAGTTTGTCAAATTGATGCGATGCTAGAGCTGCCCTGGTCAACTGTAAGTGCTGTTATTGGGAAGTGGAAACATCCTAGGAGCAGCAACGGCTCAGCCGTAGACACACGCTCACAGAATGGCACTGTCATAGCATGTTTAAACATCTTGGCCTCTGTTGCAAAAATCAGTTACAAAATGCCTCTGGATGTTCCAGTAACGGGACAGCTTAACGCTACAGCACACAATGACATTCTAGATGATTCTGTGCTTCCAACCTTTTGGCAACAGTTTGGTGAAGGCCCTTTCCTGTTTCATCATGACAATGCCCCTGTGCACAAAGTGAGATCCATGCAGAAGAACTTGACTGGCCTGCACAGAACCCTGACCTCAACCCTTATTAAACACCTTTGGAATGAATTGGAAAGCCGACTGCAAGCCAGGCCTAATCGCCAAAATCGTTGCTGGACCTCATTAATGCTCTTGTGTCTGAATGGAAGCAATGTTCCAACAGCTAGTGGAAAGCCTTCCCAGAAGAGTGGAGGCTGTTATAGCAGCAAAGGGGGGACCAACTCCATATTAATGCCCATGATTTTGGAATGTATGTTCAACAAGCAGGTGTCCACATACTCTTGGTGATGTAGTGTGTCTATAGCTATGGATCAAATCTAACCTTTGCCAATTGTCAATGATGCCCTCAGAACAAAATACACATCAGCCAAAAAAAGCTGTAGCAGTTAATGTACTACATTTCAACACATATTACTATCAACCAAAATGCTTGCAAACCTCAATTATACCTGCATAATAGACTATAAGAGCTACATAATGGGTATTGTAAAAAGCTAGTGCATGTGTTTGCATTCATGAACAATATTCTGATGTACTCTCAAGCTAGCATTCTCTAATCGTTATCTGGAAAAGATAAGGCAGTAAGATCGTAAGTAACAAAACGGCATAGACATATTGCATAGATCTACCACATACGATTTAGATGTAATGACAGATGTACAGTACCATGAAAATAGTTCATTGGTTCTCAAACATGTTTTAGAAGGTTGACCGGTCATCAGTGCACAATAAAAAGTATAGCCTACTGAACTAAAGGCATTTGCTCAGGGAGTTGATGCAAATCTTCAGGTCTCAGACAAGGTTACTCATCTCATGAGCATATTTCACCAAACAACCTAAAATCTTGTTGGCAAGTTTGTGTGTTTTGGGGTTATTCATTTGTTTTTACCACCCCGGTAATGTTATCAAATGTCTGAAAACCAAAACCAATATTACATGTTTGAATGAAGAGCGCTAAAAAGTAGTTTTTTATGGATAGGAAAACATGGGTGACTCATTCACTGTAGGATTTATGAATGACCCCTGTATTGTATGTGTATATGAGTGTGTGTGTGCACATGTTGGTCTGCTACTTGCATGGCATAGTGCTTCTATACAGACCTTCTGTATGGTATGTGGTTTTGAATCTTGTAACGAGTGAGGGGTTGCCTCGGAAGTTTACATACACTTAGGTTGGAGTCATTAAAACTCGTTTTTCAAACACTCCACAAATTTCTTGTTAACAACGTATAGTTTTGGCAAGTCGGTTAGGATCTACATTGTGCATGACACAAGTAATTTTTCCAACAATTGTTTACAGACAGATTATTTCACTTATAAATTCACTGTATCATAATTCCAGTGGGTCAGAAGTATACATACACTAAGTTGACTATGCATTTAAACAGCTTGGAAAATTCCAGAAAATGTCATGGCTTTAGAAACTTCTGATAGGCTAATTGACATCATTTGAGTCAATTGGAGGTGTACCTGTGGATGTATTTCAAGGCCTACAAACACAGTGCCTCTTTGCTTGACATCATGGGAAAATCAAAAGATATCAGTCAAGACCTCCAAAAAAAAATTGTAGACCTCCACAAGTCTGATTCATCCTTGGGAGCAAATTCCAAATGCCTGAAGGTACCACGTTCATCTGTACAAACAATAGTACGCAAGTATAAACACCATGGGACCACGCAGCCGTCATACTGCTCAGGAAGGAGACGGGTTCTGTCTCCAAGACATGAATGTACTTTGGTGCGAAAAGTGAAAATCAATCCCAGAACAACAGCAAAAGACCTTGTGAAGATGCTGGAAGAAACAGGTACAAAATTATCTATAACCACAGTAAAACGAGTACTATAGCGACAAAACCTGAAAGGCCGCTCAGCAAGGAAGAAGCCACTGCTCCAAAACCGCCATAAAAAAGCCAGACTACGGTTTGCAACTGCACATGGGGACAAATATTGTACTTTTTGGAGAAATGTCCTCTGGTCTGATGAAACAAAAATAGAACTGGTGGCCATAAGGACCATTGTTATGTTTGGAGGACAAAGGGGGAGGCTTGCAAGCCGATGAACACCATCCCAACTGTGAAGCATGGGAGTGGAAGCATCATGTTGTGGGGGTGCTTGCTGCAGGAGTGACTGGTGCACTTCAAAATAGAAGGCATCAAGAGGCAGGAAAATTATGTGGATATATTGAAGCAACATCTCAAGACATCAGTCAGGAAGTTAAAGCTTGGTCGCAAATGGGTCTTCCAAATGGACAATGACCCCAAGCATACTTACAAAGTTGTGGCAAAATGGCTTAAGAACAACAAAGTCAAGGTATTGGAGTGGCCATCACAAAGCCCTGACCTCAATCCTATAGAAAATTTGTGGGCAGAACTAAAAAAGTGTGTGCGAACAAAGAGGCCTACAAACCTGACTCAGTTACACCAGCTCTGTCAGGATGAATGGGCCAAAATTCACCCAACTTATTGTGGGAAGCTTGTGGAAGGCTACCCGAAACATTTGACCCAAGTTAAACAAATTAAAGGCAATGCTACCAAATACTAATTGAGTGTATGTAAACTTCTGACACACTGAGAATGTGATGAAAGAAATAAAAGCTGAAATAAATCATTCTCTCTACTATTATTCTGACATTTCACATTCTTAAAATAAGGTGGTGATCCTAACTGACTTAAAACAGGTAATATTTACTATGATTAAATGTCAGGAATTGTGAAAAACTGAGTTTAAATGTATTTGGCTAAGGTGTATGTAAACTTCTGACTTGAACTGTATGTGTGTTTGTGTGTGGATTGCTGGGATGTGTGTGAGTGGTCAAGACTCCGTTGCTAGGCGCTGTAGTTCCTGCCCCTCTGTGCTGCTTGCTGATTGGATAATGTCCTCTCCTTGGCCCTTCTTTGGAGGAAACCTGAAGTAGAAAACAAACTCATAAAACGTTTTAAACAAAAACAGTCAAGAAACACAGGTTATGGTTGGCAATAGAGGTTAGTTTGTGGACTTGATTGTGTGTGTGCGCGTGTGTGTGTGTCAGGGTTGGGTCAATTCCAGTTCATTCAGAATGTTAACCAAATTCCAATTCCACATTTTCCTCATTAAAAAGTTTAAATTTCATTGTACTTCCTGAATTGACTGGAATTGAAATGGAATTGACCCCAACCCTGATGTGTGTTTGTGTGTCTGTCTGTCTGTCAGTAGATATAGTACCTAGTATCCCAGTTCTCTGCGTCTTCTATGGTATCCGGTAGTGGTCTGTTGGCAGTCTCTGGCAGTGCCAGGGCGAGAACTGCGCCAAGCAGGGGGGTGCAGCCAAAGATGAGCATGGGTAAAGAGGGGCTTCTGGTATGGAGCATGTTGATAAGGGGGGCTAACACACCTCCTACACGGGCAAACATACTGGACACACCTATTCCTGTCTGCCTGTAGACACACACACACTGGTAATAGAAGTTAGCAATCACACAAATGAATGTGCACACACACACACACACACACACACACACACTTACCGTAGTACAGTTGGGAAGATCTCAGCAGTATAAACATAGATAACGGCGAAGGAAGCAGTGATACCAAACTTTCCTACCATGGCTAGACCTGTTATCAGGTTGGGATGGTCTGAGAGAGAGAGAGGGATGGAGAGAGAATGTTTATTACATGATTTTGTCATTTAGCACAACGCTCCTAACCGCTAGGCTACCTGCACACACACACACACACCAGTGGCGGTCAGTGCCGTTTCAGGGAGGACAATTTTTCATGAGCATGGCCATAGTTCTATTACAGCGTATGGGATGACTGTCATTCATATTCCATTCACCCAGTTCAATGTAACATTGATAGGTTTAGGCTACTACATGATACTAGAATTTTCCCTATACTCATCATGAGGTTGTTACAACCTAGCCTATGAATGAAAGTTTATAACATAGGTGCACACAGGTTGAGAGACAAATTTGATGTGACAGACAGTGACACATGGACAGACAGTGAAATTCAATACCACCTTGCACACGATTGCCTACATCTAGCTGATATTGGGTGTAATCATAAGTCTAACAGTTACAAATGAGAGTTTCTATTGGACAAATTCAGGTATGCTAATCTCCGTTTTGTTCAGTTTGCTTCTGTTTAAGAAATGTTTTTCAACAGAATCTGTGGAATGAATACAACCCTGATCACGAATAAACACAGTTCAGTTTCATATCAGCCACGCTGTATTCCTTCTCGCATCTAGGTTATGCGCTCTCCTCCTTTTACCTCTTCCCTTCGCTTGTGGACTTCAATGCACAACACATCAGCTGAAAAAACCTTTCCAAGCCAAACCGCTACACACAGCCTACATCGTTGTCACCTTATTAGCTAAAGTAACATCATAGTTCTATTAGCATAGCTAATAGAACTAATGCGTTAGTAAATCCGCTACAATCATGCAGTAACGTTACAGTGTACAGCCAGTAAGCAGTTACACCAGCGGGCCCCAGTGGCAATAAATTAGTAAAAGCAAAAGCTTACCTTGACTTTAGGAGTTTCAATTGTGTTGGATAGTCATAGCCAGCTAGCTAACATAGCATCCCTCTGTTTGAGCAGTGTGCTTCGGTAGGCTAAACTAGCTCGCTGCATTTACTAGCTAAATAAGTGAAACTGAAAAAAATAGTTTTATCTAAAAAGGATAACCTTCCTCCTATGAGGAGTCTCCACTTACACACACACACACACACACACACACACACACACACACACACACACACACACACACACACACACACACACACACACACACACACACACACACACACACACACACACACACACACACACACACACACACACACACACACACACACCTGTGTAGGTACAGTTAGAGTGAGCAGACAGGCCACGCCCCCCAGGGCCAGAAAGACACTCTGGGATAGGCGTCTGCTCCAAGGGAGGAACAGGAGAACCAATGACCTGGCAGGGATCTCCACCAATCCAAAGATGAACTGAGTCAGGTAGAGGTCTGAGCCCAGTTTAGATACACCTAGAGACAGTCCATAATATACCAATACATTCACAAACCTAGAGAGAGAAAGAGCAGGGTTAGACACACACATACACACAGTCTTGTATTACTAATCTCCTGGGGACACACAATTCAGTCCCATTCAAAATCCAATTTTCCCTAACCCTAACCTATACCCTTATTCAAACCATAACACGTAACCCAAACTGGCTGCACACGTGCGCCATCGTGCATAAATGTATTTTGTCCCCCCACACCAAACACAGGTTAAAATATCAAAACAAATTCTGAACCAATTACATTCATTTGGGGACAGGTCAAAAAGCATTAAACCTTTATGGCAATTTAGCTAGTTAGCTTGCACTTGCTAACTAATTTGTCCTATTTAGCTAGCTTGCTGTTGCTAGCTAATTTGTCCTGGGATATAAACATTGAGTTATTTTACCTGAAATGCACAAGGTCCTCTACTCCGACAATTAATCCACACATAAAACGGTCAAACAAATTGTTTCTAGTCTTCTCTCCTCCTTCTAGGCTTTTTCTTCTCTTGACTTTATATTGCGATTGGCAACTTTCATAAATTAGGTGCATTACCGCCACCGACCTTGTTCGTCTTTCAGTCACCCACGTGGGTATAACCAATGAGGAGATGGCACGTGGGTATCTGCTTCTATAAACCAATGAGGAGATGGGAGAGGCAGGACTTGCAGCTCGATCTGCGTCAGAAATAGAACTGACTTCTATTTTAGCCCTTGCAACGCAGACGCTCGTTGGCACACGCGAGCAGTGTGGGTGCAATAATTGAATAATATAGATTTCTACATTTATTTTGCGACGCGAGCTGTGTAGTCAGCCTGTAACCCGAAAAACTAACCCTAGCTCCGAAACCTAAACCTAATTATAACCCTAACACTAATTCTAACCTTAACCAGAAACCCCCTAGAAATAGCACTTGACCTTGTGGGGGGACTAACAAAATGTCCCCAGTTTCAAATGTTTGTTTGTTTACTATTCTTGTGTGAACTTCTGGTCCCCACATGTATAGTTAAACATGTCCACACACACACACTTCTTAGTTACCAGACATAGAAAAGGATAAGAGCTCTTTTCCTCATCTGGGGTGTTCTAACAAGATCTGCAGCTGAGTGACTCCTTCTACCTTCCATGTCACACCAGTCCACCTAAATATACACACACATAAAATATTTTATTTGCATGCTTAAAAACTGTGAAAAACATAAGATGTGTCTGTGTGGTACCTGTATAGTAGGTGGTAATACACGTCCGTTGACTGTAGCAGCTTTGCGTAGTAGAACAATGGCCTCCTCTCTCCTGTCATTGGCTAGCAACCACCTAGCTGACTGAGGAAGCACCCTGAGGGTAGAGAGAGAGTATATAATATCATATTGTATACAAAATGATTGATGCATTTGTCTCACCCATTTTTTTATTCTATTGTACACCTACAGTGCCTTCGGAAAGTATTCAGACCCCTTGACTTTGTCCAGCCTTATTCTAAAATGTTTGTTTTAAAAAAAAATCCCTCATCAATCTTCACACAATACCCCATAATGACAAAGCAAAAATAGGTTTTTATTTTAAAAAACAGAAGAGATTACAGCAGAGTTTTCTTGGGTATTACGCTACAAGCTTGGCACACCTGTATTTGGGTAATTTCTCCCATTCTTCTCTGCAGATCCTCTCAAACTCTGTCAGATTAGATGGGGAGCGTCGCTGCCCAGCTATTTTCAGGTCTCTCCAGAGATGTTCGATTGGTTTCAAGTCCGGGCTCTGGCTGGGTCACTCAAGGACATTCAGAGACTTGTCCCGAAGCCACTCCTGCATTGTCTTGGCTGTGTGCTTAGGGTCGTTGTCCTATTGGAAGGTGAACCTTTGCCCATGTCTGAGGTCCCCAGTGCTCTGGAGCAGGTTTTCATCAAGTGTCTCTCTGTTCTTTGCTCTACTCATCTTTGCCTCGATCCTGACTAGTCTCCCAGTCCCTGCCACTGAAAAACATCCCCACGGCATAATGCTGTAGGGATGATGCCAGGTTTCCGCCATACATGACGCTTGTCATTCAGTCCAAAGAGTTCAATCTTGGTTTCATCAGACCAGAGAATCTTGTTGCCTTGTCACCTTCTGTGAATCTTTAGTTGCCTTTTGGCAAACTTCGAGAGGGGTGTCGTGCCTTTTACTGATGAGTGGCTTCCGTCTGGCCACTCTATCATAAAGGCTTGATTGATGTAGTGCTGCAAAGATGGTTGTCCTTCTGGAAGGTTCTCCCATCTCCAAAGAGGAACTCTAGAGCTCTGTCAGAGTGACCATCAGGTTCTTGGTTACCTCCCTGACCAAGTCCCTTCTCCCCAGATTGCTCAGTTTGGCTGGACAGCCAGCTCTAGGAAGAGTCTTGGTGGTTCCAAAAATCTTCCATTTAAGAATGATGGAAGCCACTGTGTTCTTTGGGGACCTTCAATGCTGCAGAAATGTTTTGGTACCCTTCCCCAGATCTGTGCCTCGACACAATCCTGTCTCCGAGCTCTACGGACAATTCCTTTGACGTCATGGCTTGGTTTTTGCTCTGACATGCATGGTCAAACTGCGGGACCTTATAGTGACAGGTGTGTGCCTTTCCAAATCATGTCCAATCAATTGAATTTACAACAGGTGGAATTTACAACAGGTCCAATCAAGTTGTAGAAACATCTCAAGAATGATCAATGGAAACAGGATGCAGCCGAGCTCAATTTCGAGTCTCATAGCAAAGCTGCTGAATTCTTATGTAAATAAGGTATTTCTGTTTTTATTTCGAAAAACCTGTTTTTTCTTTGTCAATATGTCGTATTGTGTGTAGATTGCTGAGGATTTTTTTTTATTTAATCAATTTTAGAACAAGCCTGTAAAGTAACAAAATGTGGAAAAGTCAAGGGGTCTGAATACTTTTCGAAGGCACTGTATATTTACATGGATACAAGACAAAATGTATTTACGTTTTTCCATCATGTCTACTGTGTAATATTTATTGTGAGGTTAAAGTATTATATGTATTCAAGTGACCAGATGTTAATGCATCTAGAGGTTTTTTAGGTAGGTGTGTTTCACAGTGGTGTACGATGACCTGACGAAGATCCAACTCGGAACGAAACGTCTTTATTGTGCGTCTGATTAAATCACCATGGGAGAATACCAGAGTTGCGGACATTACTTTTTTCTTCTGGGAGAGAGAAAGAGACATGAATAGTGAAGAGCAACCGGCCAAGCATTAGTGTGTGTGTGTGTGTGTTCTCACCATATATAGAAGATGAACAGAAAGCCAGGAACGGATATAGCCAGCTGTAGTTTTCTCCAGTCTCGTATGAGGTAGGCTAGTCCAGCTATTAGCATGTAGCCCAGGCCAAAGAAGTAGTCAGTGAAGACACCAGCTAACATACGACGCTGGACACACGTCCACTCTGTACCTGTGGAGAGAATGAGGGATGGAAGGAGAGGGGGAGAAGAGGGTGGAAGGAAAGCAGAGGAGAAAGGAAGGAGAGGTATAATAAGGGTTAGGTTAAGGGGAAGGGGAAGGGAAGATTAAGGTTTGAGTGGATCGGGTGGTGTGGAACTAAGGGGTTTAGGCTTCTGAGAATAGAGCTAGGGGTCAGGGGTTAGGAATAATGTGTGTTCTGGGGTTGGAAAGAAGGAATATAGGTGATGTCATTGTGGTACTGTTTAAATTCTAATAATGGATTGAATGTTTGGCAGAATGTAAATTACAGTCCTGTGTAAATAGCAGTCATATAGATTACAGTTAACATTTTGGGGGGGTATACATGTGTTCGTGTGTACCCAGTACAAAGGCGTTGATGATGACTCCAGAGATAGTAGTCCCCAGAATAAATCGCAGCAGGACATACACAGGGAAGTTTGGAGCGAAAGCCCCAGCCACTCCAAACACTGTCTGTAGTGCTAGGGAGAGGAGCAGGGCATTCCTCCTACCAATCCTACAGAGAGAGGGAGAGGGGGACAGAGAGGGAGAGAGGGAAGGGAGGGAGACTGAGTATTTATCAAAATGTATGACATTGAAGTTATAAATTCAGTATTGTTCCTGTTGACCATGGGTTGGGTTTTAGGTAGGGGTCAGAGCCACTGACATTTCCTAGGTGGCTAAGGTCCGGATGGATATTGTCATTTATCGGCGTAGTAACAAACCCCCACCTCGCGACCCATGCGACCCCAAACTGTTCACACCCCTCTTTTTGGTTGAGAGAACATTTTGCAGTTTTAAAGATAAGTTCCTGCAATTATACACATTTTGCCATGGGGCATGGAGGCCCCCATGGGCACATAATCTGGCCATGGTAACTACAAGATTTAGATAGCTGCTTAGTTAGCCTAACTTACCTACCTAGCTAACATTCTACCTAGCTAACATCCTACCTAGCTAACATGGGCTGGTACTTAATAAACTAAATTCCTGACAGGTTATAAATAGCTCTCTCTAAGGTCTGTTAGTGAATGACATAACAAGAGGAAAACTGCCCATACATTACCAAATTTTGAATTTGCACCTTGTGCATTTTACTATTACAACTCATAACAGCATTAAATTGAAAGTCCGACTTAGTTCCTTTAAGCCAGGACCTGTGGTCCTTTTGACCCCGTTCTGGGAGTATGGCTGGTTTAGGGTCTGGTGGTAGGGGTCAAGGTTTATTGAAGATTCTACAGATGTAGGATCTTAATCTGATCACCCTGTTGCCAGAGAACATTCCTGCAATGAAGAAAGACTTGTAGTGCATTTGATGTTTAAAAATGATTCTAACGTTTGTATTTTCCACAAAAAATGTATCAACCCCTACAAAAATGTATCAACCCCTACAAAAATGTATCAACCCCTACAAAAATGTATCAACCCCTACAAAAATGTAAATGAATTATAATCCACATAATAATTCAAATTCCTGTTGCTGTAGGATTTTTCCCCCCTGCTGTAGTAAACTGTCTCAAATTAAGAAGCTACATCTATACCTGTCTCTCATAGCTTCAAAGACGACAGTTTCCTCCAGCAAACGCAACATGTAGAGAGGGTCAGAGGTTAGAGGTTTGGGGCCAAGGGTTATGTTATGTACCTGTCTGCCATAGCTCCAAAGATGACTGCTCCCACCAGCAGACCCAACATGTAGACAGAAGACCCCAGACTGTTGAGCCATGCCTTGTCACACACCAAGTCCCACTGTAGGAGAGAGAGAGTGTGTGAGTGTGGTGAGACAGGGAACAACCGGTCTGATGAGAGAACTGTTCATAACATCTTCCCCTAGCACAGCTGAGGTCCCACCTAGTTTCCATCCATGGTACCCTGTTGACCATGGCGCTGTAGTAGGGAAGTGAACAGATGAAACGAACATTTTCCTAGTAACCCCATTAATCTGAACACAATATAAGGGAATGGCATTATTTACCTCAGTGATGGTAGTGCTTTGATAAATCTCCTGGCTGTACACCCATCCGTTCTCGCAAGGCGCGCGCGCAGTCCCGTTCTCTGTTAGAATGTCCACGAGGACGCAGGAGTCGTCCACCTGTGGATCCACCGGGATGCTGAGGTTCAGCTTTGCAGTAACAGTAACGGCTGAAGTCAAAGCCAGGCTACCATTATGAACGTAATTACCGGGGCCTGAGCTCGGGCTGTCCCGGCAGCGATGTCCTGGTGTAGCCCCGGTAAAGATGCTGGCCATCATATGAAAACCCAGTAGTATCTGAGGCAGACAGATCCACACATACAAAATCTTCTGGTACTTTCCAAACCCTCCTACAGCTGTTAGAATCTGGTCGAAATTCATTTTCAATCAATTCAATGCTCCTTTGAAGAAGGGATTATTTAAATCTCAATGAGACATTAGGCCTATTGCTGCTATTCGACCAAGTCTCGTTTGCAAAATAGATTTTATCTGAGACTAAAGTGATCTGAATAGATACAAATTTAAAAATGGAATATATTTGGGTCCAAGTATCTCCTATTGTATCCTAGGCTATAGGTTGGACAAAAATAAACCGAATCACTAAAGCCAGCAAAAGGCTGTAAATTATATGTCTCCTAGAGAGAAAACCAGACAAAAACACACCACCATGTGCCACGGTGTGACAGTGGACAGACAGGTGCGTGTGTCCGTTGTCCGCTCTCGTCCGTCAGTGAGGGGCATAGTTTTGTTCTTCTCACATGTCCTGGCTGAGCCCCTTACAAAACCCCTCTTAAAAATCCCTCTTATCTAACAATCCACCCCACCTCCTCCTCCTCTGTCGAAAATCAGTTGCAGTAGACTATCTTCCCTTCCCTTACAATGCATATGGTAGACAACTATACATAATAGTTTCTCACATCCAAGTGTGCACAGTTGTATATTACAATCAAAGCCTTCTCTCAGAAAATCGTCAATAAAATAAATCGTCAGAATCGCGCTTCGGGCAGAGTCCCTCTGAACAAGCCGTTCCGAAACCCAGAACCGCACAACAATCTTCTGTATTGACATGCACCTCAAATCATAAGTCAACTGGAAATCAGATAAACAGTCTACCAAACGCACAAATTACGCAGAACATTGTCCAACAAAATAATATGCATCAGTGAAAGCCAGTGTCCAGTGCGCGTCCCCGAGGGTGGATGTTATAAACACCGTGTTTTTGTGGAGGTGGGGGTGGGGGTTGGGGTTGGTGTTGGTGTTGTTGCTATTGCTACAAAACTGTTGAACCAAGGGGAAACGCGCGAGCGGAACAATAGCAGAGCGCGGAGAGACATGAACGCGCACTTTATAGATAGGTAGTCTCTGAACAATGACCGCTGGAGCATGATTTATTTATCATCATCCAAGGGGTTTGTTTGTGTTTGGATGTAGTCTAGTCTGTCTTCTTTAATTTAACTTAATTTACTATTTGTTAGGAAATAAATATGCTAACAATCGAGAGTATAGGCCTAGGCCTAATAGGCTGCGTTTAGACAGGCAGCCCAATCCTGATATTTTTAAAACTATTTGGTCTTTTGAACGATCAGATCAGCTTGAAAAAGATCAGATGTGAAAATATCTTATGTAAATTGGTCAAAATATAAATTAGTGACATAAAGATAAGAATTGGGTTGCCTGTCTAAACGCAGCCCTAGATGCTGCACCTGTGACCGTCCACTGTTTGGTGGTGCTAAATTTAGTGGTGAACATCGTAATTCTGATTCTGCCTCTTTCCGCTTCAGTTGTGCTGAATCGCTGTTATTATTAGCTTCTTTGTTTAGGCTACTTTACATTAGAACTATCGGGCCTTTCACTCTGTTGCCAAAGTCCGCACACTGCACTCATGATGGACGTTGGTGTCACATTCAGGAAAACCTCTCCTCTGTGAAAGCCTCGACAGTGGCGCTATACTGACGCTCTGTGTTCACATGTGGTACTGCAGGATCCTCCTTTCTCTTAAGACGGGGACTTGATCCTTGATGTAGTCCAAAAAAACACACATAAGCCAAGACCCAAAACAATCCCAAAACGGAATGGATTCTAACAATATGGTTGAAACCACCTAGCCAATCAGAGGTCAAGATAGTAGTATTCATGGCTACTATGTTGATGACTCTATGTATACAGGGATGCCTATGAAGCTAAGCAGAGTGGTCCTAGTCAATCCTTGGATAAGACTGGGAGACCAGGTCCTGCTGAAAGTGGAGACTCCAAGGCCCCTGAACAGTGATGGGGACACTGCCCTCCAAAGTGTACCATTCTCCAGATAAGATGTTAAATTGAGTTCAGATGAAGGAGAGATGGGGAAAGGAAACCACTTCCGACTATTGGGACACACTGTTATCTCAGCTGTTGTGAAGGACAGGAAATGAGGGCAGAGGGGAGGGATCAACGTTCTGGTTTGAAACTCAGCCAATAGCTGTTAATTTTTCCCTAGAGACAATGGGGCCTCTGTGTCCCCAACTCACAGTTCATCAAACACACACACGCACGCACACACACACTCACACGGACCAACAGCAGCAGCAGCAGCAGCATACCACCCTACATCCCACTGCTGGCTTTCCTCTGAAGCTAAGCAGGGTTGGTCCTGGTTGGTCCCTGGATGGGAGACCAGATGCTGCTGGAAGTGGTGTTGGAGGGCTTGTAGGAGGCACTCTTTCATCTGCTCTATTTTTTTTTTTACCCCAGGTCAGTGATTGGGACATTGCCCTGTGTAAGGTGCTGTCTTTCAGATGGGATGTTAAATGAGTGTCCTGGCTCTCTGTGGTCACTAAAGATCCCATGGCACTTATTGTAAGAGTAGGGGTGTTAACCCTGGTGTCCTGGCTAAATTCCTAAACTGGCACTAATACCATCATGGCCACCTAATCATCCCCAGTTTCCAAATGGCTCATTCCTCTCCCTTGTAACTATCCCCCAGTTCGTTGCTTTAAATGAGAATACGTTTTCAGTCAATTTACCTATTAAAATACATTGGTTACATGAAATAAAACACACACACACAGCTTAGTCAGTTAGAAGAGTGTACCAGTGGGCACGTCATGTGCCTGTCAGTGGGTTGAAAATCAGTTCGGCCTATTTGTGACTGTGGCATAGGACATAGGATATTGCCAAAATGAGGACTTAGATTTCCATGAAGCATGCTTGGGCTATCTACAATCCTTTAGGCATTTGTCTATTTCCCCTCAACATTCACTCATTGCAAACAGAATGTGGGCTATTTCAAAATGGGCTATTTCGAGCTCATATTAAACATCCAAGCTCATTTTATAATACCATTTTCTTTTCTTTTCAAAAGCCAGAGTTAGCCTCGTTTTTGAAATTTTATCCATCCATAACCATGTATACGATTTTTGTTCATAGTGGTAATACTAATTTGATAACAAGGTGGTAGTATTTCTGCTTATTTAAACGATAGGCTTTAATATACATTTATCATCCTGCAGCAGCTGTGGACGTTGTGACGTCACAGTCGGTACAGTGCGGTCGGTGTTTTTCGGTAAGAGCTGGACGGAGAGCAAGAGAGAGAAAGAGAGATAGAGAGAGATGGCTATTGGCATAGGAAAACGAACGGAAATAGAAGAAACGAGTAAATCTGAGATGACCTTGACTCGACAGACATATCCCATCATCTTGATCAACTGACATAACGGCCGTTTTTCCGGTAGGAAAAGTTCCAGTGTTTGACGTTACCGTTTTACGCTTCTTCTCCACACCGTACCCGAGATTTTACCGCGTGCCCTTGCAGCACATATAATAAAATCCCACATTCCACATTTACTACAATAGTTCCCCACCCGGTTGATCTTGATATACGAGGGGAAATCGGCTATAATCGACTGGATTTCTTGAATCCTGATTGTGCGTGAGTAAGCGTTTTTATACTTCCTAACGAAGCATCTTTGTTTACTAACAACGTACAACGTGGCATTGTGGGGTACAATAACGGTTTAGGTATTCTAAGAGACGTATTTTTATTGTTGTCAACTGGGTTTTTGTGATAACATGTCACCTACACATCGTTGTCTTTGTTTATGCAATGAGAGGGGAGAGAGCACACTGCATCCGCGCACGTAACGTCATGATGTATCCGGGCAGTGGCCACACCCAGCGTGGGTACAGTGCGGATGTAAAGCGGGATGTAAATCATAGCGGGTTTATAATAGGCAGTGGATAGTATATGAGGTAAATGTTGGCCTATGGAGCGGCCTTTTGTGGATCAATAATGTAGACAGAGATGTATTCGGTAGAACTGCTACAATTAATTTTACATGACAGAGAATGATCATGTGTGTTCTATACTAGGTATTTCTACCTGAACACTATGTCCCATCCTGCTGATGCCTGTGGGTCTATGGAACAGTCATAGGGTCAGCCGATTAATTCTCTAGTGGAGAGAACTGACAGATTACAGAGCAGTGATTCGAGAAGCTTTTCTGACCAATGCCACTTGAACTCCTTGCTCCTACCCCTAGGGAACTGGATCCATTAAACGTACAAAGGATTAGATAGGTAGGTCTATCATTACTAGCAATATGGAGAACAAAAACATGTAGGGCAGATTGAGTGTTAGTAAATCAGGGGAGACAGGGTCAGTGAGAGTGTGATCAAATCTGTGACTTGTAATCCCCCCTCTCTCCATCTCTATTCCTCCATCTTTCCTTAGCTTGGCCCAAAGCATTTTTCATATTTATCCCCCTGCCCAAGCTCACATCAGCTTACGTAAACATGGACATGGCTATTACCAGGGAAATTACAGCCACATTCACACCATACGTTAGTATTGTGGTGTGTGCGTTTGTTTATGCGTGAGTTCTTGTGCACGTGTGTGTTTGAACAAAGCTGTAAGCTGTAATGTGACTGCAGGATCTACCTGTAGTGTATAGGTTTACTGCATAGAGAGAGAGAGAGACATTCCAAGGTTGCAGTGTCTCTATGCGTCAGCCTTTATAATATAGGAGCACCACAGAGCCTTTATAGTAACATTATTACAGAGCCTTTATAGTAACATTATTACAGAGTCCAACATTACAGAGACTTTATAGTAACAACACCACAGAGCCTTTATAGTAACAACATCACAGAGCCTTTATAGTAACATTATTACAGAGTCCAACATTACAGAGCCTTTATAGTAACAATATTACAGATAATGTATGTAACAACTTTACAGAGACTTTATAGTAACAACATTACAGAGCCTTTATAGTAACAACATTACAGAGCCTTTATGTAACAACATTACAGAGCCTTTATGTAACAACATTACAGAGCCTTTATGTAACAACATTACAGAGCCTTTATAGTAACAACATTTACAGAGCCTTTATAGTAACAATATTACAGATAATGTATGTAACAACTTTACAGAGACTTTATAGTAACATTACAACATTACAGAGCCTTTATAGTAGCAACATTACAGAGCCTTTATTTAGTCAACATTACAGAGCCTTTATAGTAACAACATTACAACATCACAGAGCCTTTATAGTAACAACATTACAGAGCCTTTATAGTAACAACATTACAGAGCCTTTATAGTAACAACATTACAGAGCCTTTATAGTAACAACATTACAGAGCCTTTATAGTAACAACATTACAGAGCCTTTATAGTAACAACATTACAGAGCCTTTATAGTAACAACATTACAGAGCCTTTATGTAACAACATTACAGAGCCTTTATAGTAACAACATTACAGAGCCTTTATAGTAACAACATTACAGAGTCCTTTATAGTAACAACATTACAGAGCCTTTATAGTAACAACATTACAGAGCCTTTATGTAACAACATTACAGAGCCTTTATGTAACAACATTACAGAGCCTTTATGTAACAACATTACAGAGCCTTTATGTAACAACATTACAGAGCCTTTATGTAACAACATTACAGAGCCTTTATGTAACAACATTACAGAGCCTTTATAGTAACAACATTACAGAGCCTTTATGTAACAACATTACAGAGCCTTTATAGTAACAACATTACAGAGCCTTTATAGTAACAACATTACAGAGCCTTTATAGTAACAACATTACAGAGCCTTTATGTAACAACATTACAGAGCCTTTATGTAACAACATTACAGAGCCTTTATGTAACAACATTACAGAGCATTTATGTAACAACATTACAGAGCCTTTATGTAACAACATTACAGAGCCTTTATGTAACAACATTACAGAGCCTTTATGTAGCAACATTACAGAGCCTTTATGTAGCAACATTACAGAGCCTTTATGTAGCAACATTACAGAGCCTTTATGTAGCAACATTACAGAGCCTTTATGTAACAACATTACAGAGAATTTATGTAACAACTGAACAGAGCCTTTTACAGTGACATCATCACAGAGCCCTTTATAGTAAGTAACAATGCAGTGCCATTATTGTAAGTAACAACATTACAGCGCCATGTATAGTAACAACATTGCAGAGCCTTTATGGTAACATCATCACAGAGCCCTTTATAATGATAACATTTAAGAGCCTTTATAGTAACAACATTAGAGAGCCTTTATAGTAACAACATTACAGAGCCAGTCAACTGCCCGGCACCCTCCACAGCAACCTGCCAAAGGCCCCACCATTTCTCCTTCACCCATGTCCAGATAGCTGATGTTCTGAAAGAGCTGCAAAATCTGGACCCCTACAAATCAGCCGGGCTAGACAATCTGGACCCTCTCTTTCTAAAATTATCTGCCAAAATTGTTGCAACCTCTATTACTAGCTTGTTCAACCTCTCTTTCGCATCGTCTGAGATTCCGAAAGAATGGAAAGCTACCGCGGTCATCCCCCTCTTCAAAGGGGGTGACACTCTAGACCCAAACTGCTACAGACCTATATCTATCCTACCCTGTCTTTCTAAGGTCCTCAAAAGCCAAGTTAACAAACAGATTTCCGACCATTTTGAATCCCACCGTACCTTCTCCACTATGCAATCTGGTTTCAGAGCTGGTCATGGGTGCACCTCAGCCACTCTCAAGGTCCTAAACGTCATCGTAACCTCCATCGATAAGATACATTACTGTGCAGCCGTATTCATCGACCTGGCCAACGCTTTCGACTCTGTCAATCACCACATTCTTATTGGCAAACTTGACAGCCTTGGTTTCTCAAATTATTGCCTCACCTGGTTTACCAACTACTTCTCTGATAGAGTTCAGTGTGTCAAATCGGAGGGCCTGTTGTCCGGACCTCTGGCAGTCTCTATGGGGGTGCCACAGGGTTCAATTCTCGGGCCGACTCTCTTCTCTGTATACATCAATGATGTCGTTCTTGCTGCTGCTGATTCTCTGATCCACCTCTACGCAGTCGACACCATTCTGTATAATTCTGGCCCCTCTTTGGACACTGTATTTACTAACCTCCAGATGGGCTTCAATGCCATACAACTCTCCTTCCGTGGCCCCCCAACTGCTCTTAAATGCAAGTAAAACTAAATGCATGCTATTCAATCGATCACTGCCCGCACCTGCCTGCCCATCCAGCATCCCTACTCTGGACGGCTCTGACTTAGAATACGTGGACAACTACAAATACCTAGGTGTCTGGTTAGACTGTAAAATCTCCTTCCAGACTCAAATCAAGCATCTCCAATCCAAAATTACATCTGGAATCGGCTTCCTATATCGCAACAAAGCATCCTTCACTCATGCTGCCAAACATACCCTCGTAAAACTGACCATCCTACCGATCCTCGACTTCGGCGCTGTCACCTATAAAATAGCCTCCAACACTCTACTCAACAAATTGGATGCAGTCTATCACAGTGCCATCCGTTTTGTCACCAAAGCCCCATACACTACGCACCACTGCGACCTGTACGCTCTCGTTGGTTGGCCCTCGCTTCATACTCATCGCCCAACCCACTGGCTACAGGTTATCTACAAGTCTCTGCTAGGTAAAGCCCCGCCTTATCTCAGCTCACTGGTCACCATAGCAGCACCCACTCGTAGCACGCGCTCCAGCAGGTATATCTCACTGGTCACCCCCAAAGCCAATTCCTAATTTGGTCGCCTTTCCTTCCAGTTCTCTGCTGCCAATGACTGGAACGAAATGCAAATATCACTGAAGCTGGAGACTCATATCTCCCTCACTAGCTTTAAGAACCAGCTGTCAGAACAGCTCACAGATCACTGCACCTGTACATAGCCCATCTTTAAACAGCCCATCTATCTACCTCATCCCCATACTGTATTTATTTATTTATCTTGCTCCTCTGCACCCCAGTATCTCTTCTTGCACATTTATCTTCTGCACATCTACCATTCCAGTGTTTAATTGCTATATTATAATTACTTCGCCACCATGGCCTATTTATTGCCTAAACCCCCTTATCTTACCTCATTTGCTCACATCGTATATAGACTTTTTTGTTTTATTTTTTTTACTGTATTATTGACTGTATGTTTTGTTTATTCCATTTGTAACTCTGTGTTGTTATATGTGTCGAATTGCTATGCTTTATCTTGGCCAGGTCACAGTTTCAAATGAGAACTTGTTCTCAACTAGCCTACCTGGTTAAATAAAGGTGAAATAAATACAAATAATAACCACATTACAGAGCCTTGTATAGTAAAAACATTACAGAGACTTTATGGTGACGAGCCCTCTGCCAGCTGCTGCATTAATTACATTAGAACATATATCACCTAGAGGAAATAGGAACCAGTGATTAATAGAGGAAATGTAACATGTTTGGAATGACATTGTTTGAAATGTACTGAGCGATTGACTTCTGAATTGATTGATTGTTAGTTAGTTGAATGATATGACTTGAGGGATGTGATGTAGTTTTTAATGAGAATGTTACATGCTGCGAGGTGTGTGAGTGTGTGTGTGTGTGTGTAACTGTGTGTGGTGTGTGTGGTGTGACTGCAGCCAGCTGTTCAGATGAAACCTCTGCTCACCTCTCTACTCTCTCCATCTGCAGTCTAAAATAGAGTGGTAGGCAGACATGGATATTCTAGTACATCAGCAAAGTACTGTACTAACCTGGTCCTAGATCTGTTTGTGCTGTCTTGTCAACTCCTCACGTATGAAAGTACAAATAGAAGTAAATAGGGGGCCTCCTGGGTGGCGCAGTGGTCTAAGGCACTGCATCGTACTCTGGATTCGAGCCCAGGCAATTGGCCTAGCGTCGTCCGGGTTAGGGAGGGTTTGGCCGGTAGGGATATCCTTGTCTCATCGCGCACTAGCGACTCCTGTGGCGGGCCGGGCGCAGTGCACGCTAACCAGGTCGCCAGGTGCACGGTGTTTCCTCCGACGCATTGGTGCGGCTGGCTTCCGGGTTGGATGCTCGCTGTGTTAAGAAGCAGTGCGGCTTGGTTGGGTTGTGTTTCGGAGGACGCATGGCTTTCGACCTTTGTCTCTCCCGAGCCCAGCATAACTACTAACAATTGGATACCACGAAATTGGGGAGAAAAAGGGGGTAAAAATTGAAAAATAAATAAATATATATATTTAAAAACATTTTTTTAAAGTAAATAGTATCCAGAGTAGAAGCAGTGTCACTGCAGTAGTTAGTAGTTGTGAGTTGCTATGTGCCCATGCTCTGTCCATTGCATGTTTGGTTGGCAGGAGGCCAAGTGCACTGTCAGAATGTTCTAGTGGTCTACTGATTTATAAAGTGTCTTCTGTCTGTCTCTTTCCCCAACATTTATCTAATCTCTCTTCTTCACCCTTTCACTTTCTCTTTCCAACCCCCCTTCTCTCTCTCTCTCTCTTACTCTCTCTCAGGCCCCTCTCTCTCTTCCCCTCTCTCTTTCTCAGGTTTAGACCTCTGCACCTCTCCTTTCTCCGCAGGTACCTGGTAACCCAGATAGAACTCCAGGTCTGTAGGCACATGGCCCTCCATTCTCTCCCTCAGTGAGAGGTGAGCCACGCTGGCCTCCCCAGCCCCCGCCCTGCCCCCGGACCCAGAGCCAGAGCCAGAGCCCGGCCCGGCCAGCCGAGAGGAGGAGCAGTATGTGAGCCTGCCTGAGCCACCCACCCCACCACCACCATGCAGGGACGCTGAGACCCTCACTGGTAGGTGTGTGTGTGTGAGTACGTTTGTAAGTCTGTGTGAGTGCGTATGAATGTGTGTGTGCATCTACTAACAAGAATGAGAAAATAGTTATAGGATGTGATGTGTCTCCTGTTTCTGCCTGTGATACTTTTCTCATTCATAAAAAAGTGTACAGATTTAACCCCCCTAGATGTGTGTAACACTGCTGACCTACCGGAAGTTGAGATCATCAGTCTGTTGGAGGAGCAGCTGCCGGTGTATCGGTTACGTGCCGACACCGTCTTCGGTTATGACCATGACGACTGGCTACACACACCGCTACTGTCACCAGACGCACGCATCGACCTGACCACAGAACAGATCGAGGAGACGCTCAAATACTTCTGTAAGTGTTTGTGTGTGAGGGCGGTTATGTGTGCAGTATAGTGTAGGGTATAGTATAGTGTTTTTGCTGTTCTAATGCTTGGGGAGATGACAGTTTCCACACAGGTTCTAGATCTTCTCTGTTGCATAACTCAGCAAGTATATTAGATCTCTGTGTGTATAATGTATAATGTATAGGCCGTGGCTCGGGTGGTTGATGTCCTGGAGGGCAGGTAGTTTGCCCCCGGGGATGGGTTGGGCAGACCGCACCACCCTTTGGAGAGCCCTGTGGTTGCGGCCGGTGCAGTTGCCATACCAGGCAGTGATACAGCCCGACAGGAGGCTCTCAATTGTGCATCTGCCACCTTGCCATGGTTAAATGCGGTGGTTCGCGCTTTCAGTTTTGCATAACAGATTTCACGACATATTAAGTGTGTTCCCTCAGGCCCCTACTCTACTACCACATATCCACAACCCAAAATCCATGTGTACGTGTGTGTATAGTGCGTATGCTATTGTGTGTTTGTATGCATATGTCTGTGCCGATGTTTGTGTTGCTTCACAGTCCCCGTTGTTTCATCAGGTGCATTTTTATCTGTTTTTTAGTCTAATTTTACTGCTTGCATGAGTTAGTTGATGTGTGTTAGCAGTTGATGTTATTGTTAACACAGACCCCGAAGCAAATCAGGGGGAGAAAAATAGGCTTATTCAAAGGGAACGGATCATTGCTGTTATTCTGAGAAGTAGATGTTCATTCTTCCCTGTCCTCAGTGATTCTCCACAGAACAAAGTGACAGGATGTAATTTATAGCCCCCAACCCTAGCCTGTTGTTGACCAATTAGAATTCCTTGCAGTAAAATTGGGCCAATGGCCAAATAACAAGTGTCCTGTTTCAGGCTCAATGTATAGACTATTCAGACCAATGAGATCTTGCCACATGTAGCTATGAGTCCAGGACTGAAGCCCCTACACAGATTCTAACCAGATGTTGAACTGGAAAACAACTATTTCCATTGATTGTTAATTCCCTATTGACCTCTAGTCCTCTGTGTTGTGGATTATCTTAAAATATTCTTACATGTGGAGTAGAGTTCTATGTAGTCATGGCTCTATGTAGTACTGTGTGCCTCCCATAGTCTGTTCTGGACTTGGGGACTGTGAAGAGACCTCTGGTGGCATGTCTTGTGGGATATGCATGGGTGTCCGATCTGTGTGCCAGTAGTTAAAACAGACAGCTTGGTGCATTCAACATGTCAATACCTCTCACAAATGCAAGTAGTGATATAGTCAATCTCTCCTCCACTTTGAGCCAGGAGAGATTGAGATGCATGTTATTAATGTTAGCTCTCTGTGTACATCGAAGGGCCTGCTGTGCTTCCTTTTTCTGAGCCAATTGCAATTTTCCTAAGTCCCTCTTTGTTCCACCTGACCACACGAATGAACAGTAGTCCATGTGCGACAAAACTATGGCCTGTAGGACCTGCCTTGTTGATAGTGCTTTTAAGAATGCAGAACAGCACTTTATTATGGACAGACTTCTTCCCATCCTAGCTACTGTTGTATCAATATGTTTTGACCATGACAGTTTACAATCCAGGGTTACACCAAGCAGTTTAGTCACCTCAACTTGCTCAATTACCACATTATTCATTACAAGTTTTAGTTGGTTTAGGGTTTAGTGAACGATTTGTCCCAAATACAATGCTTTTAGTTTTTGAAATATTTACGACTAACTAATTCCTTGCCACGCATTCTGTAACTAACTGCAGCTCTTTGTTAAGTGTTGTAGTCATTTCAGTCGCTGTGGTAGCTGACGTGTATAGCGTTGAGTCATCCGCATAGACATACTACACTGCCTTTAATCAAAGCCAGTGGAATGTCATTAGTAAAGATTGAAAAAAGTAAGGGGCCAAGACAGCTGCCCTGGGGAATTCCTGATTCTATCTGGATTTCGTTGGAGAGGCTTCCATTAAAGAACACTGTTAGACAGGTAACTCTTCATCCACAGTATAGCAGGGGGTGTAAAGCCATAACACATACGTTTTCCAGCAACAGACTATGATCGATAATGTCAATCGCCGCACTGAAGTCTAACATAACAGCCCCAACAATTTTTTTAGCATCAATTTCTCTCAGCCAATCATCAGACATTTGTGTAAGTGCTGTGCTTGTTGAATGTCCTTCCCTATAAGCGTGCTGAAAGTCTGAAAGTCCACAACTGTACATTTGGCGAAGCATGACAACTCAGCGACACAATGTCTCAACGCAGCCTTATAAGTCTGGGTTGAGGGACCCAAATGATTATAATACAAGCATTTAAAGATGCAGATGGTTTCATGGAATTCTTATTCAGTTCAAGGCACTTGGTCAAATGTTTTATTTCTTCATGAAGAGTAATAATCCTTTCTTTACAAATGAAGGTATCCATCGAACCTTTCCCCGTGACAACTATGAACATGTCGCAGATTATACACTTAATAGCATGCCAGTCCCCAGCAGATTCAATGGCGTTTTCACTGTTGAACTCCAACAGTCCAAGGGAACAAACATTTCCCGGCGGCGCTGGGGACTTCTATGCTCCCTCCATGGCTGTGGACGCCACCCACCAGTGCCTCGCGTAACTGTGTTGTTGTCTGACTCTTGTTGATTGTGAAGAGCAAAAGAGAATTGCAGGGGGGAGGGTGATGGTTGGGTCGGTTGTCAGTGGCAGGTCGCCGGTTGTGTCTTGGTGCGCACCGGTCCGGCTGTGTGTTAGCGTTTGGTGTAGTCTCTCAGAGCTGTGTCCCCAGTGTCCCCAGTGTCTGTAGTCATGGGGAATACAAAACATAAGGTTACAGCATGTACTGGCCAACAACTGGAGTCGCACTCACACGCTGTTTGACTTTCCTTTAGTAGTTCTATAGAGAGCGTTGTATAAGTTGAGCTCTTGGCAGCCTGGCTCGGTTGTTGGTATCCAGGTACTAAAGGGACCGCAAGATGGGCCGCGCAACGAACTTCCAGCGGTGGCAAGAGGAGGGCAACAGATGGATAATTCTTGATACACACAGGAAGCTGTTGAGTGTAAAAACCCGTCAGTGTTGAAGATGGGCAACTGGCTGGCCCTATTGTAGACCGGCGGACCAATTAAATGTTTTTTAAAATAATAATAATAATAATAGTAATAATATATTTATTTATTTATTTTGGAACTCAGTCGGGGTCTCAACTTACTGTTGAGAGTTACAATAATAGAATACACAAGGTGCAATTTCGAAATTTAGTTGTGCATCAGCAGTAACTTAATTAGCCTATGTCAGCTAACATTTTTTAGATTGGCAAGTTTGTCTAGCGGCCAGCTATCTAAACATGGTCGTATTACCAACCGGGCTGGGGCCCACCGATCCTCAGTTATCATATAAAAACTGCAAAAATGTGCCTCCACCCTATGGGAAGATGTGTAGAGTTGCAGGAAATTAGCTTTTAAATTATTTATTCTTCTCTTCGCTGTCACGAGGGGGCCAGCTAAAATGTTTTGCTCACAAGGTGGGGATATGGTAGTGGGCACACAGACCGAGGAGCCTCTGCAGCCCCTGATAAGTTCTGTTTTTTGTTATTGCTCCACCCCCATCACAGTTTCCCATCCCTGTTGTATAGTGTATTCCTGAAGATGTATCAAATGGGTCTACACCAGGCCTGGGCAAATGCCGGCTCGGGGGCCGTATGCGGCCCGCGACTGATTTAGTATGGCCCGCGGAATCTTGCTCAGATCACATAAAGAATTTGCGATTGTAAAGTTTTGAAAAACGTATTTGTTATTCAAATTAAAAGCCCAATGAATACTCACCTTTGTGTAATGATTTAATTGAACTCCCACCGCTTGTGGGACATTTATTTTGAAAGCATGTATAAATAACAACTGCACGAGGAGACAGTGACTGACAGGCTGACAAACACATCACAGTTACAAATAGTAGCTAGCTAGAAATTGCAGTTTTTCATAGATTTCAAGTAAAAGGAAAGTAGACAATGAATGTAGGGTGTTCCAGCAAGAGTGGACATCTAAATATGTATTTATTGAGGTATCAGGGAAAGCTGTGTGCTTAGTGTGCAAAGAGAGCATCGCTGTAATGGTTTTCCTCCTCTTCTGAGGAGGAGTAGGAAAGATCGGACCAATTTTAATGAAATATACCCAAACACTGAATAGAAAAGAACAAGAGAAATAATTGAAAACCAAAACAGTTCTGTATGATAAAACACAGACACAGAAAACAACTACCCACATATCATAGTGGGAAAACAGGCTGCCTAAGTATGGTTCTCAATCAGAGACAACGATAAACAGCTGCCTCTACCAGGCCAAACACAGAAATACAAAAACATAGAACACATAGAATGCCCACCCCAACTCACGCCCTGACCAAACTAAAATAGAGACATAAAAAAGGAACTAAGGTCAGGACGTGACAATCGCTGTCTTGAAAGACCACAACTTGTCCCGACACTTCCAGATGAAGCATGCAGATTATTATAGGAATATGTCTTCAGAGCAGAGGGCAAGTGCATCGAAAGAATTGCTTTCTCAGTTGCAAATGCAGCAAGGATTTTTCACAAAACTGCATTCAACAAACAACCGAATTGCGAGAGCTAGCTATGTACTGTTCCACAAAATTGCTAAATGTAGCAAGCCATTCGCTCGGGGCGATTTCATGAAATCATTTTTAATTGACTCTGCAGCAATACTTTGCCCCGACAAGAAAGAGCTGTATGAAAATGTTTCCCTATCAAGACGAACAGTGACACAGCGTGTTGAGGACATCACAGAGAATATGGAACAACAGTTGAAAGACAAAGGATTTCACCTATTTCTCCTGGGCCCTGGATGAGAGCAGTGATGCACGTGACACGGAGCAGTTGTTGATATTCTTACGAGGTCATAACCCCAGACTGTGAAATTACAGAGGAGCGTGCAGTCAATGAAGAGCACAACCACAGTGAAATATTTATTGGAGGAGGTTAGGAAGTGTGTGGCAAAGCTGGGATAGTGTTTTTGGGAAGTTTTCCAGTGTGACCACTGATGGCTGTCCAAATTTGACAGGAAAAAACGTTGACCTTTTGAAAGGATACAAGATCAAGTAGCTGAGCTGAACCCAGGTCAGAAAATTATTTCCTGCATTGCATTATTCATCAGGAGGTGCGCTGTAAATGTGTTCTGAAAATGAGCCATGTTGTGGATACAGTCACTAAAGTGGTAAACTTCATAAGAGCGACATCTTTAAACCACAGGCAGTTTGTTTCACTGTTGGAAGAGACAGTCGGGTCATGCATGTGAGTTTTCCCGTCGTTTTGAAGATTTCAAAGTGTTGGAAAATGACATGCATTATGTGATCTGAGCAAGATTAAGCAGGCCGTGCTGAATCAGTCGCTGGCCGCATACGGCCCCCGGGCCGGACTTTGCCCAGGCCTGGTGTAGGCACATGCATCTCTCGATGAACAAAACTTTCCAAAGATTTGTAGTCATGCTCAGAAGATGTTTGTACTGTTTGGGTCAACCTATGTATGTGAACAGACATTTTCAGTGATGAAATATAACAAGTCAAGACACAGATCATCTCTTACCGACTCTCACCTCTCAGCAGTCCTGTTCGTAGTGACATCAGAAACTACCTGACTTCACTCCTCTAGTCAAT
This sequence comes from Oncorhynchus tshawytscha, assembly GCF_018296145.1. Classification (NCBI taxonomy): domain Eukaryota; kingdom Metazoa; phylum Chordata; class Actinopteri; order Salmoniformes; family Salmonidae; genus Oncorhynchus; species Oncorhynchus tshawytscha. The sequence goes on from NC_056441.1 coordinate 22,960,557, forward strand.
GCCCATTAGAGACTTCACTCCTCACACTGATTGAGTAGTTTAAATGTAATGTTGAGTTCTCTCTTTCTTGTGCTTTTGTGCATAGCCGTTATTAACAGGAGTTCTGTCCATGGTGCTGAATGCACAGTGTGCTTTTCCCTCTGTGTAGTTCATTGCATGTGAAAATACCTACCAAAAGGAGAACATGGATGTGGTTTATTTCTGTGCATGTTAAAAAAGTAAAATAAGTAGCATATCTGGATGTGATTTACAGTAGATTTACAATATCTGTCAACACAGTCATACACATGATGTATAATCCTGTAATATGATTCTGGCCCGCTATGGCAAAAATATATCCTAATGTGGCCCTCCATGGGAAATAATTGCCCAGGCATGGTCTACACCACCAGGGGGAAGTCCAATCAATCGTTCTCAGCCTTGTTTTGGTCTTGTGGGATGAGGTGTGTGTGTGTGTGTGTTGATGGAAGCTTAACTGTGATTATATAGGTGGATGGATGCTCTTTGTCCTTGGACAGAGGGGGAATACGTGTGTGTGTGTGTGTGTGTTTGTGTTTACTCTATTGAGATGGCCTGTGGGCATGACAGTGGGTGTGACTGGGAATGGAGGAGGGTCTGTCCCTGATTTTACAATCTCTGATTGGTTCCCTCTGTCTTCCTCCCCTCCAATCAGGATGCTATCTCAGCTACAGCTCTCACTCAGCAGTACACTAGAGTGTGTGTGTGTGTGTGTGACTTTCTTACCTAAGTACTGTCACTGTGGAAAGGAGAAGAGGGAGGGAATGAGAGGAAAGAAGGATGAGGAGGATGGAGAGAATTACAGGGGATGGATGTGAGCTGGAGGACTGGCGCTATGAGGAGGGAACTGAGGGTAACACTGGTGTGTGTTTGTGTGTGTGTGTGTGTGTCTGTGTCTGTGTCTGTGGGTGTCTTTGTTTTTCTGAGAGAGAGAAAAAGAGGGTGAGAGTTGTGTTAAGTGTAAACCTGTTTTTCAGTTTGTTGTAGAGAGATTGTAAGACCCTATCATTAAGGGATTTAGTTCTGTATTGTGTAGAGAGAATGGTGCTTCAGGCTCATATTTGAGATTTGTCTGTAATGTGTTTAAGTGTAGCTTGTTTTCCGCTCATAGTTGACGCAACGCTAAGTGCCTGGATACAGCCCTTAGCCGTGATATATTGGACATATACCACAAACCCCTGAGGTGTCTTATTGCTATTATAAACTGGTTACCAACATAATGAGAACAGTAAAAATAAATGTTTTGTCATACCCGTGGTATACGGTCTGATATACCACGGCTTTCAGCCAATCAGCATTCAGGGCTCGAACCACCCAGTTTATAATAATGTTTAATAATGTGTTATAATAGGTTTAAAGAGGAACTGATGGAGCTGTGTGATGTTGAGCTGGTTCAGTGTGACCTGTCTACCCTCAGGCTCACAAACACTCCCTCACATCATATGTCTCAGTTTCTCAGCGTCTCAATTCATGTTTGTTTTTGTTTCGGTACTTGGTTTAATGACAGAATGTCAGGTTTTAGGAAGTGTCTGTCTATTGGAGGTTGAGGAAGCTAAAGAAGCATTGTATTTTACGGATGCTCTAGCTCTCTTTAACTGTAATTTAGTTAGAAGTTTATTGTAAAGATGGTTGATTTAGAAGAGGCTATGTTATGTTTTAGTGAGTTTCTAGGTCATTACTAATTAAATTGATAATTATAGTTCTGATCAATATCAGCTTCAAGCCTATTGAGCACATCAGCCGTGTGCGGCATGGAACATAGTCCCCTTGTCTGAACCCTCAGGGTGTTCCAGGGAAAGTATTCCCCAGTAGTGATGCACGGGTTGACTCATCATCTGGGGCAGGTTTAGGGTAATGAAATATTGTGTGGATGAAGGGCGGGTGGCTTGCGGGCGGTCTGAATAAAGAGAAAACAATACCTTAAATCCATAAAGGTGTCATTGTTGTGCAATAATATATTTATAGGCTACACATTGAGTTTTTGTTCTTCTTGTTTTAGGCTATATTGGAAAATATTTTTGGTAATGGGCAAAAAAAGTTAGCGTCGATCCATGGAGGCAAAAAGGACAATGTGTCTGTGGTGTTGAGTTTAATTCAATACGAGAAAAGCTGCACAATGGAGAGTTGAAAATAAAGACAAGGGAGGGCGAGAAAAGTCATGTTTGAGGAAGATTTGGTGATTATGTTATGTGTGATGAGTGTGAGGCGCAATACAAATTTGACAGTCACAAGATGGGGACTTCAAATAGGCCTATGGCATGTCAAGGGAACTGTAGTCTACTGTTCAGATGGGCTAAATGGAAACTGAAATCTGGACACTGACTGTAGGTCTGTAACCTCTCACATCGTCTTAATATTAACTCCTGCAGAATTAAGCATTTCTTTCAGTAAAATTCTACACCACCTATATGCAACATTTAGACTGGGAACATGAGTGGAGAAATGTGATTTCTTTCAGCATCTTAAGAGAATGTGAATGCAAATAGATGCCGTCTCTAGAGGGGCTTCTTTATCAGCATCATAAAAGATCATATTATTTCAACCACATAAAATATACATCCAAACTGAAATCTTATCAGAAACATGTTGGGTCGTTTTCACAGCTTTCTATTTCCTTACAACAGGTCAAACTGATGTCATTGCGAGGTTTTGCACAGAGAATCTTTCAATTTTTTGTTTTGTTATTGAATAATTCTCCCAGGTCCCTAATCGTCTTTGCTCTGCGAAAGAAGCAGAGATGACAGAGAACATTTTACCCATGGCAGCTACATTAAAGCATTCATTCTATTGATTTCTGACATTATGCTGGTGAGCATTAGTGTTCTAGGGCAACATATAATGACAGAAGAGAAGCTGCATGTATCTAATTATAGACAAGTTGACTATCAAATAGTCTCCCAAAATGTTGGAAATTATGAGCAGAAACATACATGTACAGCCTTCAGAAAGTATTCATACCCCTTGACCTTTTCCATATTTGGTTGTGTTACAGCCTGAATTCAAGATGGATTACATTGTTGTTTTTTTCTCACCAATCTACACACAATACCCCATAATGACAAAGTGAAAACATGTTTGTAGAAATGTTTTCATATTTATTAAAAATGAAGTAGTCACACTACTGAGTCAATACATGTTATAACCACCATTGGCAGTGATTACAGCTGTGAGTGTTTCTGGGTAAGTCTCTAAGAGCTTTCCTCACCTGGATTGTGCAACATTTGCCCAATATTATTTTCTAAATTCTTCAAGCTCTGTCAAATTGGTTGTTGATCATTGATCACCATTTTCAGGTCTTGCCATAGATTTGCAAGTAGATTTAAGTCAAAACTGTTACTCGACCACTCAGGAACATTTACTGTCTACTTGGTAAGCAACTCCAGTGTAGATTAGGCATTGTGTTTTAGGTTATTGTCCTGCTGAAAGGTGAATTAATATCCCAGTGTCTGGTGGAAAGCAGAATGAACCAGGTTTTCACGGATGACGTTGCCTGTCCTTTTAAAGAATTGATTTTTATTGAATATTTAAAACATACAATCTACTTGCAATGAAGCCGCTCAACATCTACATCACATTAGACATTAGTCTAACAGACTCCCGAACCAGCGACCCACCAGCCACCGGCTCAACCTCCCAACCGCCAGGCCACCAGCCCTCCAAGATCCCCACCACAGTTCCCCAATAGTAGTCCCTTCTTTGCGAGGCATTGGAAAACCTCCCTGGTCTTTGTGGTTGAATCTGTGTTTGAAATTCACTGCTCGTCTGAGGGACCTTACAGATAATTATGTGTGGGGTACAGAGATGAGGGAGTTATAAAAAAATCATGTTAAACACTGTTATTGCACACAGAGTAGGCCCATGCACCTTATTATGTAACTTTTAAAGCAAATGTTTATTCCTAAACTTAATTAGGCACACCATAACAAAGGGCTTGAATACTGATTGACTGAAGACATTTCAGATTTTCATTTTTGATACATTTGTAAACGTTTCTAAAAACATTATGCCACTAACATTATGTGGTATTGTGTGTAGATCCGTGACACAACATCTCAATGTAATCCATTTTAAATGCAGGCTATAACACAACAAAAATAGGAAAAAGTCAAGGGGTGTGAATATTTTCTGAAGGCACTATATCTAAATTAGGCAAACAAAAATCCTGCACTCCTGTTAAAAAACAAATTCTTACGTGTCTGACTGTTCTGTATTAGCAGGTTAGTCTCGGGATCGGGCATCAGATTTTCACTTTATCACATATAGTCTCTGATAGTTGGGTGCTTGCGGATTGATTATTAGCAATTGCGGGCGGGTGCGGGTAAACAATCAGCTGACCCGTGCACCACTATTCTCCGGTTCTCACTAGATGGCCATGCTGTAAAGGATGAAATGGACAATATCATTCGAATTGATTAGCAAGTAAATTAGTGTAATTTAGGGTTTGGGTTAGGGGTATGGTTAAGGATATGTTGAGGTTATGGCTATTGGTTAAAATCAGAGATCAATGTGTTCTTACTCTTCTCTATAAACAGTGTGTGTCAAGTCAGTTGTGTGTGTATTCTAGCTCCTCTCTCCATCCACAGTGCTATGTGCAGACAGAGTGGGCCAGATGACGAAGACCTACAATGACATCGATGCTGTCACACGTCTGCTGGAGGAGAAAGAGAGGGACCTGGAGTTGGCTGCTCGGATCGGCCAATCACTGCTCAAGAAGAACAGAACGCTCACAGAGCAGAATGACTACCTGGAGGTACAAGTGGGACACATCACAGAGGAGGTGAGAGAGACATTGGGTCACAGAAGAGCACACAAGTGCATGTACGCACACATGCATTTACAATAACTGAGTTACAAGGGCACTAGTTCCTCATGCATAAACCCAGCTTTGTTTTTTTGCCAATGTTGCAAAGTTAGGTGTCATTGGTCAGGTTTTTAAAATACATTTTGGCTATATTTTTTCAGTAGTATAAATGTGACTTTTAAAGATCCACTGTTATAGGTATTTTGTTTTTGATATCAGTAAACAACACTGAGTGCTAGTGCTGCATCACCAGCTCAGTGATCTGTGTGTTCTCAGGTGGCCCAGCTGCATCATGAGTTGAACCTGAAGGATGAGTTGCTGCAGTTCTACACCAATGCATCAGAGGAGAGTGAAGAGGACTCTACTACTGGCTCACCCACGTTAGTATTGTCTGTGTGTTTACTATTCCTGACTGTCTTTCTCTCTCTGTCTCATCGCCAAAGCAAGTGAAAATGATAAACAAAGTGAAATAACCACAAAAAAGTGAACAGTAAATATTACACTCACACAAGTTCCAAAATAATAGACATTTCATATTATGTCTATATAGTGTTTTAGCGATATGCAATTAGTTAAAGTACAAAAGGGAAAATAAATAGATATGGTTTGTATTTACAATGGTGTTTGTTCTTCACTGGTTGCCCTTTTCTTGTGGCAACAGGTCACACATCTTGCTGCTGTGATGGCACACTGTGGTATTTCACCCAATAGATATTTCGAGTTTATCAAAATTGGATTTGTTTTCGAATTCTTTGTGGGTCTGTTTAATCTGAGAAATATAGGTATGTCTCTAATATGGTCATACATTGGGCAGGAGGTTAGGAAGTGCAGCTCAGTTTCCACCTCATTTTGTGGGCAGTGAGCACATAGCCTGTCTTCTCTTGAGAGCCTTGTCTGCCTACGGCGGCCTTTCTCAATAGCAAGGCTATGCTCACTGAGTCTGTACATAGTCAAAGCTTTCCTTAATTTTGGGTCAGTCACAGTGGTCAGGTATTCTGTCGCTGTGTACTCTCTGTGTAGGGCCAAATAGCATTCTAGTTTGCTCTGTTTTTTTGTTAATTCTTTCCAATGTGTCAAGTAATTATCTTTTTGTTTTCTCATGATTTGGTTGGGTCTAATTGTGCTGCTGTCCTCTCTCTCTCTCTCTCTCCCTCTCTCTCTCTCTCTCTCTCTCTCTCTCCCGCTCTCTCTCTCTCCCGCTCTCTCTCTCTCTCTCTCTCCCCGCTCTCTCTGTCTCTCTCTCTCTCTCCCGCTCTCTCTCTCTCTCTCTCTCTCTCCCGCTCTCTCTCTCTCTCTCCCTCTCTCTCTCTCTCTCTCTCACTCTCTCTCCCGCTCTCTCTCTCTCTCTCTCTCCGCTCTCTCTCTCCCCGCTCTCTCTCTCTCTCTCTCCCGCTCTCTCTCTCTCTCTCTCTCCCGCTCTCTCTCTCTCTCTCTCTCTCCTCTCTCTCTCTCTCTCTCTCTCTCTCTCTCTCTCTCTCTCTCCCGCTCTCTCTCTCTCCCGCTCTCTCTCTCTCTCTCTCTCCCGCTCTCTCTCTCTCTCTCCCGCTCTCTCTCTCTCTCACTCTCTCCCGCTCTCTCTCTCTCTCTCTCTCTCTCTCCCGCTCTCTCTCTCTCCCGCTCTCTCTCTCTCTCTCTCTCTCTCCCGCTCTCTCTCTCTCTCTCTCTCCCGCTCTCTCTCTCTCTCTCTCTCCCCGCTCTCTCTCTCTCTCTCCCGCTCTCTCTCTCTCTCTCTCCCCGCTCTCTCTCTCTCTCCCCCGCTCTCTCTCTCTCTCTCTCTCCCTCTCTCTCTCTCTCTCTCTCTCTCTCTCTCTCTCTCTCTCCCCTTTCTCCCGCTCTCTCACTCTCTCTCTCTCTCCCGCTCTCTCTCTCTCTCCCACTCTCTCTCTCTCTCTCTCTCCCCACTCTCTCTCTCTCTCTCCCGCTCTCTCTCTCTCTCTCTCTCTCCCGCTCTCTCTCTCTCTCTCTCTCTCTCTCTCTCTCTCTCTCTCTCCCGCTCTCTCTCTCTCCCCGCTCTCTCTCTCTCTCTCTCTCCCGCTCTCTCTCTCTCTCCCGCTCTCTCTCTCTCTCTCTCTCTCCCTCTCTCTCTCTCTCTCTCTCTCTCTCCATCTAGGAGTAAGCGGAGTAAGCTGCTGGGTGTGTCAGGATTTGGAGCTGACTCTATGCAGAGGAAACTCAGAGAGCTGGAGGAAGAGAACCTATCTCTCCGCTCAGAGGCCTGTAATCTGAAGACTGAGACTGAGACCTACGAGGAGAAGGAACAACAGCTGGTCAACGACTGTGTTAAAGAACTCAGTGAGTGGAGGAGTATTATACTCTTATACTCTTTCTTTCCTCATGACCCATACCTCCTGAGCTTGCCTCTCTTCCTCTCTCTCTCTCCCTTCCTCTTTAGCTCTTTCTCGCTCTCTCGCACTCTCTATGCTCTCCATCATTTTCTATCAATTAAAATATACTTCACTGGTATTGAATGCCACTTTTGGCATGAATTTAAAATAATGTTGCCAGAGCAGCTAATGAATCCCCCCTCTCTCCTCTCCTGTCTCCAAGACAGTCCAGTCTGTAGATAAACACCTAATGAATCCCCCCTCTCCCCTCTCCTGTCTCCAGGACAGTCCAGTCTGTAGATAAACACCTAATGAATCCCCCCTCTCCCCTCTCCAGGACAGTCCAGTCTGCAGATAAACACCATAGCGGAGGAGTTGGCTCGGAAGACAGAGGACGCCATGCGACAGCAGGAGGAGATCACACACCTGCTCTCTCAAATAGTTGACCTACAGAAGAAAGCCAAGTCGGTGAGACACGCATACCCATGCTTTACCCTCAGTAATACACTGCATGCAATGTGGTATATACTCAGTACAATACTCTTTGTGAGTGTGTGTGTGTTTCTTCAGTTCGCAGTGGAGAACGAGGAGCTCTCTCAGCACCTAGGGGCAGCTAAAGATGCCCAGAGACAACTCACAGTCGAGGTTAGACTCACACCCTACCCCTTTGCCAACCTACACCTCATGAATACTTTGCCAATGAGAAAAAGTAATCACGCCTGCTCTCTTTTGTTCCTTCTCTCTAGCTAACAGATTTGGATGATAAATATTCAGAGTGTATAGAGATGCTCCATGAGGCTCAGGAAGAGCTGAAGTACTTGAGGAACAGAAACCATCCTGCTGGAACACCACGCAGATTCCATCCTCTGGGTCTCTACCCTATGGTATGTGTGTGGTAGGGGTTATCAGAACGTACACTCTCAAAAGAGCGATCTCCTTTTGAGAGTGTAGTTGTATATCATAGAGCTGATGGTGTGTGTGTCTATGGTGTGTGTGTACGGCAGGACTCCCTGGCAGCAGAAATAGAGGGGACGATGAGGAAGGAGATGAGTCTGGATGACCCTGAGTGCGAGGAACAGAAGTACACACGCTTCTATTAGTTTATAACACTCTTCTAATCTTTCTCAATACTGTATAGTAACATAAACTCACCTATACTCATAATATATACCCATAGCTACCATACTTGCCTACACTCATGCCTAATTCATTTTATGTGTGTGAACAGGGTGCACCACAAGCGTGTGTTTGAGACAGTGAAGAACATCAACCAGATGGTCCGGCAGCGTTCTCCAATCCCGTCTAACGCCAACATCCCGGGATCCAATCAGGCGTCGTCTCTTAGCTCCGCTCACTCTAGTGGCAGGACCACACCCATGACTGGTAGCATTAGCTGGGATGTCAGAGGTGACGGTGTCACCCTTGACAACCGACAACAGAGCATGCTCATGGAGTCAGCAGCAGACAATCAGGACAGGTAAGTCGTGCATACCTGAACCTGTGAACCACCCTGTCTTTGACACAGTATAGTTGTACAGTTTACCAGATCTCGCCTGAAGAAATGTTTAAAATCTAACGAACCATATTAAAATGAAATTAGAACAAGCTTTTCATATTCACCAGGTTCATTTTTTAAATAGTCTATTTATGTGCATCAGTCTAGTAATATTTATCTATTTCTGTTTGGGCTTTAGTGTGGACGCCCGTGCTAAGAAAGCAGCTGGTGTTGAGGACCTGAGGCTGGCGTTACGCCGCCTGTCCCTGCGCCGCCAGAACAACCTGAGCGAGAGACGCTTCTTTGAGGAGGAAAGAGGGAGGAGGAGAGGTGGAGGAGGAGTTGCGCAGGATGGGGGCAGGGGGTGGGATGACACCCTCAGATAGCATCATGTCTCTGGGGTCATTACACCTGTGGGCCTCCCGACCATACCTCCCCGACAAACTACAGATCGTTAAACCCCTGGAAGGTGAGGGAGAGAAGGAGAGGGGGACGAGGAGAGAGGAGAAGAGAAAGGTGGGGATGAGGGGAGAGGAGAGAAGGATGGGGTGGAGGAGAGAGAGAGAGAGGGAAGAGAGGGAGGGACTGGCCAAGCCGTGGGAGAGAGGTAGGGAATGGCAGCGAGATGTAGAAGGAGGGAGCGAGGTAGAGAGAGAAGGAGAGGGAGAGGGAAGGGATGGGGAAAAGAGTGGAGGAGAGAGGGAGAGAAGAAGTTGGAGCAAAAAGAGGGGACTAGATAGAGAGAGGGAGCGAGGGAGGAGATGGGCTAGAGAGGTAGAACAGGGGAGAGAAACAGAAGAAGGGATAGAAAGAGGAGAGCGTCCTGTATCTTTAATGTTGTTTAACTCCTTCTGGTCTCTGATGCATCACCATCGTAAGTCAGGCCTCTCCACCTCACAACACTCCTACTATAGAGACCCTCAGCCTAGAGGTTGGCTGGGGATCAATTAAAATATAAGTTTAATCATGAGCAGTGTGGTGTTTTGTTGTGCTGCTGCTACCCTCTGCTGGTGAGGGGATAAACATACAACATGATAACATTTTGATGTAACATTAAATATGTGAGATGTCTGAGTCTAACTCTTTATTTTCTCTTTAGTTCACTATTCCATCTGTTTTGGTGTACTTCCCCCCTCTGCTACTTTCTTTCTTGTTATAATACTTTAATTTCTTTCATCTCATTTACTCATTTTAATGAAATCCTTTGTTCATTTTTCATCTTCTGTTTAACTCAACTTTTACTCTGCATCTTCAATAAAAACCTGACCTCATTCTCTTCTTCTGCTCTCTTCATTCTTTCACTTCTGTTGCCTGTGTGTGTTTTTTCATTTTCTCTGCAGCCTCCCTAGCTTTGTGTTGGGCTTTACTGTTATGGCTTTAACCATTGTCTACAGTTGAGATGTTTTCATGCAATACAATAAAACACACCCACTTTCCTCACTTCTCTCAAATGTTTAACCATATATAGCAAATTGTGAAAATGTGTGTGTGTGTGTGTGTGTGCCTGTGCTTGTATGTAAATATGTTTCTCTCAGCCTTTGCATTTCTCTCTTGGTCCTGTCGTCTCCAGGCTCTGCGACCCTTCACCACTGGCAGCAGTTGGCTCAGCCCCACTTAGGAGTGATCCTGGATGCTAGACCTGGGGTTGTACCTAAAGGCTTCAGGCCTCTGGAACTAGAGCTGGAACAGGTAAGTGTGTGTGTGTGTGTGTGTGTGTGTTTCCCATGGGTGTGTGTGTATATGGAATAACCTGTGTGTTTGTGTGTATGTTTTGGTGTTGCAGGTGTATCCATGGGGTGGTTTCGAGGAGGATGAACCAGGAGAGCAGTACTTCCAGAGTCTCCCCACCTCCTCAGCCTCTGCCTCCCCCGCCCTCCCCCTCAGCCTCACCCTCCTTACCCCTCTACTCCCCCAGCCACCTCGCCTCACCCTCAGCCCCCTCTCCCTCCCCTCACCTAAGCAACACTGATCCTGCAGGTATGTTTCCATATGCACATACAGATACTATGATAGATGCTACATCAACATGTTAGATACTAAGAATACTTAACCATTTATATTCAAAGTGAAAGAGAGAGAGAGCGATTCAAAAGACAGAGAGAGAGCGATTCAAAAGAGAGAGAGAGCGATTCAAAAGACAGAGAGAGAGCGATTCAAAAGACAGAGAGAGAGCGATTCAAAAGACAGAGAGAGAGCGATTCAAAAGACAGAGAGAGAGCGATTCAAAAGAGAGAGAGAGCGATTCAAAAGACAGAGAGAGAGCGATTCAAAAGACAGACAGAGAGAGAGCGATTCAAAAGACAGAGAGAGAGCGATTCAAAAGACAGAGAGAGAGCGATTCAAAAGACAGAGAGAGAGCGATTCAAAAGACAGAGAGAGAGCGATTCAAAAGACAGAGAGAGAGTGATTCAAAAGACAGAGAGAGAGCGATTCAAAAGACAGAGAGAGAGCGATTCAAAAGACAGAGAGAGAGCGATTCAAAAGACAGAGAGAGAGCGATTCAAAAGACAGAGAGAGAGCGATTCAAAAGACAGAGAGAGCGATAGAAATAGATAAACAGAAAGAGAAAGTGTTTTAGTGGTTAACTAAGTGGTTGACTGGTTCAATCATATACACACTGGTTCAGTGGTTCACTGAGTGGTTCATTGAGTGGTTCAGTGGTTCACTGCCACTTTTCCAGCCAGGAAAGGTAGAGGAGAACAGATAGACTATTCTGTGTGTTTGTGTCTTTGTGTTTTCAGCGGTGTACTACCCAGGTAAATGCATGGCCCATACCAGCTCTACCTACACCTTTACTACCTGTCGTATCCTACACCCAACTGATGAGCTGACCCGCGTCACACCCAGGTACAGAGACACACCATACACCTACATCTCCTCCTTCTCTACCACCATACACCTCCCTCTTCTCCTTCTCTACCACCCTACACCTCCCTCTTCTCCTTCTCTACCACCCTACACCTCCCTCTCCTCCTTCTTTACCACCATATACCTCCCTCTCCTCCTTCTCTACCACCATGCACCTCCCTCTCCTCCTTCTCTACTACCATACACCTCCCTCTCCTCCTTCTCTACCACCATACACCTCCCTCTCCTCCTTCTCTACCACCATACACCTCCCTCTCCTCCTTCTTTACCACCATACACCTCCCTCTCCTCCTTCTCTACCACCATACACCTCCCTCTCTTCCTTCTCTACCACCATACACCTCCCTCTCCTCATTCTCTACCACCATACACCTCCCTCTCCTCCTTCTCTACCACCATACACCTCCCTCTCCTCCTTCTCTACCACCATACACCTCCCTCTCCTCCTTCTCTACCACCATACACCTCCCTCTCCTCCTTCTCTACCACATACACCTCCCTCTCCTCCTTCTCTACCACCATACACCTCCCTCTCCTCCTTCTCTACCACCATACACCTCCCTCTCCTCCTTCTCTACCACCATACACCTCCCTCTCCTCCTTCTCTACCACCATAAACCTCCCTCTCCTCCTTCTTTACCAACATACACCTCCCTCTCCTCCTTCTTTACCACCATACACCTCCCTCTCCTCCTTCTTTACCACCATACACCTCCCTCTCCTCCTTCTCTGCCACCATGCACCTCCCTCTCCTCCTTCTCTACCACCATACACCTCCCTCTCCTCCCTCTATACCACCATACACCTCCCTCTCCTCCTTCTCTACCACCATACACCTCCCTCTCCTCCTTCTCTACCACCATAAACCTCCCTCTCCTCCTTCTTTACCAACATACACCTCCCTCTCCTCCTTCTCTACCACCATACACCTCCCTCTCCTCCTTCTCTACCACCATACACCTCCCTCTCCTCCTTCTTTACCACCATACACCTCCCTCTCCTCCTTCTCTACCACCATACACCTCCCTCTCCTCCTTCTTTACCACCATACATCTCCCTCTCCTCCTTCTTTACCACCATACACCTCCCTCTCCTCCTTCTCTGCCACCATGCACCTCCCTCTCCTCCTTCTCTACCACCATACACCTCCCTCTCCTCCCTCTATACCACCATACACCTCCCTCTCCTCCTTCTCTACCACCATACACCTCCCTCTCCTCCTTCTCTACCACCATAAACCTCCCTCTCCTACTTCTTTACCAACATACACCTCCCTCTCCTCCTTCTCTACCACCATACACCTCCCTCTCCTCCTTCTCTACCACCATACACCTCCCTCTCCTCCTTCTCTACCACCATACACCTCCCTCTCCTCCTTCTTTACCACCATACACCTCCCTCTCCTCCCTCTATACCACCATACTCCTTCTTCTCCCTCTTCTCTCTAAAGTGTACACTTGTTCTCTGTCCACACGTTATCTCATAGATCACAATTGTTGCAGTGTGCAGTCTCAATGTTCTCTGTTCTTTCTCTGCCCGTCTTTTTCAAATGGTGTTGTTATCCCTTCCCTCCTCTCCAGTGTTAACCCCGGCATGTCCTCGTCATCCTGTGTGATGACATCATCTATCCTGGCCACTCCCGCTGCCACGCCCTGTCATACACCCCGCAGGATGAGTCTACTACGACCCTCTGAGTCCTCTACCAACCTCAGGTACACACACACACACACACACACACACACACACACAATATATAAAACTTGATAGATTGACTCTAGCTACTACGTCTCATTCCCAGGACTTTGTCTGTGTGTGTGTGTGTGTGTGTGTGCACCTGCCCGTGTGTGTATATGATTTCCCTTCTTCAGGGAAGCCACACGTACCACCAGTACCTCTCTGGGATTAGTGCGCCTTCTGCAGGAGAGAGGCATCTCTGCAGCCATGTACCACCACCAGACCCAGGGCTGGGACAGGGCTGGCGGGCCCGGGGTGGGGAGCGGAGGGGTGCTGTTCAGTACCTCTATCACCCCTAACCTCCACCCAGCCCCCCACCCCGACTCCCTCCGCCCCTCCACTCCCCCCAACTCCCCCACAGGACACGACCCCCCATCCTCGGGGACCAACACCCCCGCGGGCTTCGACTTCAAGTCTCCTTCCTATGACAACTTCCTGGCCTCCAAGCCGGCACGGTCCATTCTGAAGGAAGTATCGGGGGATGGGGAGCAGCCGGAGCAGGAGGCAGCAGAGGGGGAGAGATTGTGAGAGCCAGACAGATGTTAGCGTCACAGTTCATAACCTCAACCTGGTGGACAAGGTGAGGCGCCTGGGTGTGGCTGGGTGTCCTCCAGGACCAGGGGGTGTAACCGGGGGACCAAGTCCCCTCCTGGGGCCTCTGGGTGGGCTACGGAGGCCCGGGTCGCCCTTTGGACCAGAGGGGATGAGGAGGAACAGGAGTTATCCAGCTATGGTAGGGGCCAGTATGGCGATGAAGGGCCCGGGGCCCCAGGAGGACTCAGAACTATTCCTGCCTCCTAACAAAATGCCTAAAGAGAAGAGCCTCAAGTAGAGGCTGGGACCTCTGGCCTCTAACCGCTGACCCCTAATATTAACCCTAACCAACTAGTTTCCTCAGGAGACTGAACTTGTTACTTACCTGTTAGACCTCTGGTACTATAGCTAGTTTTTCAAAATCCTACAAACTATTGGTACTCCTGGTCTAGCTATTGACAAATGACAACCAGTCACCTTTCTCAGCTACTGACAATGAATTAGTCTTCTAGTTCTAGCCGATGCTTATCCTTCCAGCTCCAAAACCAAATGGCTACCCTGCTGTCTGCTACTGTTTAACCAGCTACCAAACTAGTACTAACATTGAACAATGATCTTCCATAATAGCTAAAACTTTTCCTCTCTAGCCCTTGAACACAGCTATTTCTCCCTGATGTAAGTCAATGAAATGACATTGAACCGATGTCTGCGCCCAGAGTGGGGTAAGCTCCTTACATGTAGACTAAGCATAATATATGTAGTTCAAATCTAATTGTATTTGTCACATTTTCTTTAACCTTTATTTAACTAGGCAAGTCAGTTAAGAACAAATTCTTATTTTCAATGACGGCCTTGGAACAGTGGGTTAACTGCCTGTTCAGGGGCAGAACGACAGATTGGTACCTTGTCAGCTTGGGGATTTGAACTTGCAACCTTCCGGTCACTAGTCCAACGCTCTAACCACTAGGCTACGCTGCCGCCCTTTGTAAACAACAGGTGTAGACTAACAGTGAAAGTCTTACTAAAGGGCCCTTCCCAACAATGCAGAGAGAAAACAAGTCATAATAACACAAGGAATAAATGCACAATGAGTAACGATAACTTGGCTACTTACACGGGGTACCAGTACTGAGTGGATGTGCAGGGGTACGAGGTAACTGAGATAGATATGTACATGCATACATACATACAATAATAAATAGTAGCAGCAGCGTATGTGACGAGTCAAAAGAGTTCATGCAAAAGGGTCAATGCAGATAGTCTGGGCAGCTATTGGTTAACTATTTAACTACCTATTCACCAGTCTTATGGCTTGGGGGTAGAATCTGTTCAGGATCCTGTTGGTTTCAGACTTAGTGTATTGGTACCCCTTACCATGCGCTAGCAGAGACAACAGTCTATGACTTGGGTAGCTGGAGTCTTTGACAATTTGCTGAGTAAGTTAGATCAAACTTACACATCATGTGATTGTCATGTCAGCTGGACTTGGAGCTTCTTCATCACCATGTATTTAGATTACTAGTATCATGTAGCACCGCTAACTATAGTCTAAACCTTTCTTCCTAGGTAATAATGGATTGTGAGATAATGTTGAATATATAACAATTCTAATGGTAAAGATTTTCCACCAAATTCATGAAATAGATGATCAACTTTTTTGCTCAACTCTTTCTCCTTCTTTCTTTTTCTCTTCCACTCTCTCTTTCTCTCTCCCTGTTCTCAATGAGAAGAATAAGTCATAGTTCACTTTTAAGAGTCTTGTTAATGTTTTGTCTGTGTGTTAAAGTTTCATTAGTGTTATTTTTCTAAATGACTATAGACAAAGGGAAATGGATAGTGGTTTCAGAGTGGTCAGTGAGTGAGGGAATTATGAAAAGATCAATATACCCACTGCTGGAATGGAGACAGGGAAGGAGGAACAGGGGGAAGGGATAGAGGTTAAACAGTCTTTGTGGTCAGAAGCGTTTCCTGCTTCTTACTTCAGAGAACTCCACAGAGAATTTCAATTGCTTAAATTAATAAAAAAAGCATTAGTGCCTCAATATGGTTTCTACATCACTATGCTCATACTGGTTGTTTATGTTCTTATTCTAACAAAAACGTTGTCCACTGAGTTACACTCGTTAGCTCTTACATTGATATGTATAATTATGTAATTTATTGACTAAACAGTCTTTTGATTGAATATGCAAAACTATTATTATTCACAAGATTTAACACATAAAACACATGCGGTATATACGGTATATAACACTATATTCATTCATTGTTATTAGTACTGGAAAACTCATTTACAACAATCACGGTGAAATAGAGTGGTGGTGTTCAATACTAAACAAAAATATAAATGCAACATGTAAAGTGTTGGTTTCATGAGCTGAAATAAAATATACCAGAAATTGTCCACAATTTTTTTTGTATTTCTCTCAAATCAAATTTTGTGCACAAATTTGTTTTCCTCCCTGTTATTGAGCATTTCTCCTTTGCCAAGATAATCCACCCACCAAATAGGTGTGGCATATCAAGAAGCTGATTAAACAGCATGATCATTACACAGGTGCACCTTGTGCTGGCGACAATAATAGACCACTCTAAAATGTGAAGTTTTGTCACACAACATAATGCCAGACATGTCTCAAGTTTTGAAGGAGCCTGCAATTTGCATGCTGACTGCAGGAATGTCCACCAGAGCTGTTTCCAGATAATTTAATGTTAATTTCTCTACCATAAGCCACCTCCAACGTCGTTTTAGAGAATTTGGCAGTACGTCCAATCGGCCTCACAACCTCAGACCACGTGTAACCACACCAGCCCTGGACCTCCACATCCGGACAGCTGATGAAACTGTGGATTTGAACAACCAAAGAATTTCTGCACAAACTGTCAGAAACTCTCTCAGGGAACCTGATCTGTCTGCTCATCGTCCTCACCGGGGTCTTGACCTGACTGCAGTTCGGTGTTGTAACTGACTTCAGTTGGAATATGCTGACCTCCGATGGTCACTGGCACACTGGAGAAGCGTGCCCTTCACGGATGCATCCCGGTTTCAACTGTACGAAGCAGATGGCCTACAGAGTGTATGGCGTCGTGTGAGCGAGCTGTTTGCTGATGTCAAAGTTGTATCGATGGCAATTTCAATGCACAGAGATACCGTGACGAGATCATGAGGCCCATTGCTGTGCCATTCATTTGCCGCCATCACCTTATGTTTCAGCATAATAATGCACGGATCTGAACACAAATCCTGGAAGCTGAAAATGTCAGAGTTCTTCCATGGCCTGCATACTCACCCGACATGTCACCCATTGAGTATGTTTGGGATGCGTATGACAACATGTTCCAGTTCCCGCCAATATCCAGTAACTTCTGCACAGCCTTTGAAGAGGAATGGGACAACATTCCACAGGCCACAACAGCCTGATCAACTCCATGGGAAGGAAATGTGTGGTCACACCAGATACTGGCTGGTTTTTCTGATCCACACTCCTACATTCTTTTTTACGTATCTGTGACCAACAGATGTGTATCTGTATTCCCAGTCATGTGAAATCCATAGATTAGGGCCTAATTAATGTATTTCAATTGACTGATTTCCTTATATGAAACTCAGTAAAATCTTTGAAATTGTTGCATGTTGTGTTTATATTTTAATTCAGTGTATATTTAAACAGTTGTGTTTCAGCAGTTACAGTGGCTTGCGAAAGTATTCACACCCCTTGGCATTTTTCCTATTTTGTTGCCTTACAACCTGGAATTAAAATAGATTTTGGGGGGGTTTGTATCATTTGATTTACACAACATGCCTACCACTATGAAGATGCAAAATATTTTTTATTGTGATACAAACAAGAAATAATACAAAAAAAAACAGAAAACTTGAGCATTCCTCCCCCCAAAGTCAATACTTTGTAGAGCCACCTTTTGCAGCAATTACAGCTGCAAGTCTCTTGGGGTATGTCTCTATAAGCACATCTAACCACTGGGATTTTTGCCCATTCTTCAAGGCAAAACTGCTCCAGCTCCTTCAAGTTGGATGGGTTCCGCTGGTGTACAGCAATCTTTAAGTCATATCACAGATTCTGAATTGGATTGAGGTCTGGCCTTTGACTAGGTCATTCCAAGACATTTACATGTTAGCCCTTAAACCACTTGAGTGCTGCTTTAGCTTAGGGTCATTGTCCTGCTGGAAGGTGAACCTCCGTCCCAGTCTCAAATCAGGTTTCACTCAAGACTTTCCCTGTATTTAGCACCATCCATCATTCCTTCAATTCTGACCAGTTTCCCAGTTCCTGCCAATGAAAAACATCCCCACAGCATGATGCTGCCACCACTATGTTTCACTGTGGGGATGGTGTTCTCGGGGTGATGAGAGGTGTTGGGTTTGCACCAGACATAGTGTTTTCCTTGTCGGCCAAAAAGCTCAATTTTAGTCTTATCTGACCAGAGTACCTTCTTCCATATGTTTGGGGAGTCTCCCACATGCCTTTTGACGAACACCAAACATGTTTGCTTATTTTTTCTGGCCACTCTTCCATAAAGCCCATCTCTCTGGAGTGTACAGCTTTAAGTGGTCCTATGGACAGATACTCCAATCTCCACTGTGGAGCTTTGCAGCTCCTTCAAGGTTATCTTTGGTCTCTTTGGTCTCAGATTAATGCCCTCTTTGCCTTTGTCCCTGACCTGTTTGGAGAGCTTCTTGGTCTTCATGGTGCCGCTTGCTTGGTGGTGCCCCTTGCTTAGTGGTGTTGCAGACTCGGGGGCCTTTCAGAACAGGTTTATATATACTGAGATCATGTGACAGATCATGTGACACTTAGATTGCACAAAGGTGGACTTTATTTAACAAATTATGTGACTTCTGAAGGTAATTGGTTGCACCATATCTTATTTAGGGGCTTCATAGCAAAGGGGGTGAATACATATACACGCACCCCTTTACCATTTTTGATTTTTTTTTAAACAAGTTATTTGAAATCAAAATCAAAATCCATTTAAATAACAGGTTGTAATGCAACAAAATAGGAAAAACGCCAAGGGGGGTGAATACTTTTGCAAGGCACTGTATAGAGTTATAAGAGTTTGTGGTCAACCCTTCTCCTGATAATGATTAATTGCTTGGAGTGCAGGCTTTTGCTAAAGCCATACTGTAACACATCTGATTTAGCTAATCAAGGTCCTAATCATTTGTAGTTATTTCGGTAGAGCATGGCGTGAGCAAAAGCCTGCACACCACTACCAGCTGATGGCACTGTTTCACAGCTTATTTCCTAGAAGAAGTCTTGTTTTCAGAACACGCACACACTCAGATATAATGTTTCCCTCTCCATAAGTGTTGCGACTGCCACTGAGAGGAAGATGGAGGATGATTGGTGGATAAATGAGAAATGAACAGGAACATTTCAACCTTCATACCTGTGTGTGTGTGTGCTCTCCTTTCAATAACCACAAATATCACTGCGGCTGCCTCTAATCCAACACAATTAGATGTCAACAGACGATTATTGCGTTTCAAATGCCATTGGTGTCGATCATTAAGATAATGTGTGTAAAGTTTCATAATATTTTAATAACATTCTATAAGTCATTGAGATCAAACTGTACCTGACAAATGGTGAAACTTGTTTTCAGTAATGTGAACGGAAATGATTGAGTCAGATTTGAGTTCCTTTAAAGAAAAGAGAAAGAGATAAAAGGGGTTAGAGATGGGGAGGGGGAGAGAGAAAGAGATAAAAGGGGTTAGAGATGTGGAGGAGGAGAGAGAAAGAGATAAAAGGGGTTAGAGATGGGGAGGGGAGAGAGAAAGAGATAAAAGGGGTTAGAGATGGGGAGGGGGGGGTTAGAGAGAGGAAGAGAGAGAGATGTGGAGGAGGAGAGAAAGAGATAAAAGGGGTTAGAGATGGGGAGGGGGAGAGAAAGAGATAAAAGGGGTTAGAGATGGGGAGGGGGAGAGAAAGAGATAAAAGGGGTTAGAGATGGGGAGGGGGAGAGAGAGAGATGGGGTTAGAGATGGGAGGAGGAGAGAGAGATAAAGATTAAGAGGGGAGGGGAGAGATGGGGGTTAGGGGGAGAGAGAAAGAGATAAAAGGGGTTAGAGATGGGGAGGGGGAGAGAGAAAGAGATAAAAGGGGTTAGAGATGGGGAGGGGGAGAGAGAAAGAGATAAAAGGGGTTAGAGATGGGGAGGGGAGAGAGAAAGAGATAAAAGGGGTTAGAGATGGGGAGGGGGAGAGAGAAAGAGATAAAAGGGGTTAGAGATGGGGAGGGGGAGAGAGAAAAGAGATAAAAGGGGTTAGAGATGGGGAGGGGGAGAAAAGAGATAAAAGGGGTTAGAGATGGGGAGGGGGAGAGAGAAAGAGATAAAAGGGGTTAGAGATGGGGAGGGGGAGAGAGAAAGAGATAAAAGGGGTTAGAGATGGGGAGGGGGAGAGAGAAAGAGAAAAAGGGGTTAGAGATGGGGAGGGGAGAGAGAAAGAGATAAAAGGGGTTAGAGATGGGGAGGGGAGAGAGAAAGAGATAAAA
Source organism: Oncorhynchus tshawytscha (assembly GCF_018296145.1). Classification (NCBI taxonomy): domain Eukaryota; kingdom Metazoa; phylum Chordata; class Actinopteri; order Salmoniformes; family Salmonidae; genus Oncorhynchus; species Oncorhynchus tshawytscha. Next base: position 22,980,849 of record NC_056441.1, read on the forward strand.
GGGGAGATGGAGATGGGGAGAGAGAGAAAGAGATAAAAGGGGTTAGAGATGGGGAGGGGGAGAGAGAAAGAGATAAAAGGGGTTAGAGATGGGGAGGGGAGAGAGAAAGAGATAAAAGGGGTTAGAAAAGGGGGGAGAGAAGAGAGAAAAGGGAGGGGAGGGGGAGAGAAAGAGAGAAAAGGGGTTAGAAATGGGGAGGGGGAGAGAGAAAGATAGAAAGATAAAGGGGGATACAGGAAGAGTAAGAGAGAGTGAGGGAGAATAAGAAAAGAGAGAAAAAGAAAGAGAGATGGGGAGAGTGATTGCCAGAGACAGAGAGATGTCGTGTATCGGACTGAAGTGAGTTTGGATTGATGAGCAATTCTCCTGGGTATTAGCAGTCTGAACGCTGGACTGAATGTTTCTGAAGCTTTTGAAGACTAACTCCCACAGAGAGCGAGAGAGTGTGAGTGTGTGTGCGTGTCTGTGCGAAGATAGGTATTTGATGTCCAAATGCTGCACTAAGTATTCTTTATGCTATCTTCCAGATGAAGTGATGGCAGTTTGGGTCCTCGGGTCATACAGTCATACATTTACCCCTGTCTCCAATCCTAACACACCTGAGCCATTACCTGTCGAAGATGTGAAGAATATTTTTTGGTCTGATGTGTGTAATGATGAATACCCTGACGCTAGACTTGAAGCATATATGAAACTGCTTCTTCTGGTTATGGATAAGCATGCGCTCATCAAGAAACTGACTGTCAGAACTGCCAAATCCGCGTGAATAGATGATGAATTGAAAAACTGTATGGCTGAGAGCGATGAGGCAAAGGGAATAGCAAATACGTCTGAAACACAGCAGACTGGCAAACCTACAGTCAATAGAGAAATAACATAGCTAAACAAAAAGAAGAAGAAACTACACTATGGAACAAAGTTGAATGATATAAAAAATGAAATAGTAAAAAAATCTTGGAGTAATTTAAATAATTCTAGGCAAAAAAAGCAAACTCGGCTCCATCCTTCATTGTGGCAGATGCCTTGTTCAAAGCAAATCCCTTTGATATTGCCAACCACTTTAGTAACTTTTTTGTTGACAGGATTAGCAAATTTAGGCATGACATGCAAACAACATGCTGATCCTTCATGTTCATGCATAATGGCCGGGGTATCCTGGAAGGATATTGATCTCATCCCGTCAGTAGAGGATGCCTGGATATTTTTTTAAAATGCCTTCCTAACCATCTTAAATAAACATGCCCCATTCAAGAAATTTAGAACCAGGAACAGATATAGCCCTTGGTTCTCCCCAGACCTGACTGCCCTTAACCAACACAAAAACATCCTATGGCGTTCTGCATTAGCATCGAACAGCCCCCATGATATGCAGCTGTTCAGGGAAGCTAGAAACCATTATACACAGGCAGTTAGAAAAGCCAAGGCTAGCTTTTTCATGCAGAAATTTGCTTCCTGCAACACTAACTCAAAAAAGTTCTGGGACACTGTAAAGTCCATGGAGAATAAAAACACCTCACAGCTGCCCACTGCACTGAAGATAGGAAACACTGTCACCACTGATAAATCCACCATAATTGAGAATTTCAATAAGCATTTTTCTACGGCTGGCCATGCTTTCCACCTGGCTACTCCTACCCCGGTCAACAGCACTGCACCCCCAACAGCAACTCGCCCAAGCCTTCCCCATTTCTCCTTCTCCCAAATCCATTCAGCTGATGTTCTGAAAGAGCTGCAAAATCTGGACCCCTACAAATCAGCCGGGCTAGACAATCTGGACCCTTTCTTTCTAAAATTATCTGCCGAAATTGTTGCCACCCCTATTACTAGCCTGTTCAACCTCTCTTTCGTGTCGTCTGAGATTCCCAAAGATTGGAAAGCAGCTGCGGTCATCCCCCTCTTCAAAGGGGGACACTCTTGACCCAAACTGCTACAGACCTATATCTATCCTACCGTGCCTTTCTAAGGTCTTCGAAAGCCAAGTCAACAAACAGATTACCGACCATTTCGAATCTCACCATACCTTCTCTGCTATGCAATCTGGTTTCAGAGCTGGTCATGGGTGCATCTCAGCCACGCTCAAGGTCCTAAACGATATCTTAACCGCCATCGATAAGAAACATTACTGTGCAGCCATATTCATTGATCTGGCCAAGGCTTTCGACTCTGTCAATCACCACATCCTCATCGGCAGACTCGACAGCCTTGGTTTCTCAAATGATTGCCTCGCCTGGTTCACCAACTACTTCTCTGATAGAGTTCAGTGTGTCAAATCGGAGGGTCTGCTGTCCGGACCTCTGGCAGTCTCTATGGGGGTGCCACAGGGTTCAATTCTTGGACCGACTCTCTTCTCTGTATACATCAATGAGGTCGCTCTTGCTGCTGGTGAGTCTCTGATCCACCTCTACGCAGACGACACCATTCTGTATACTTCCGGCCCTTCTTTGGACACTGTGTTAACAACCCTCCAGGCAAGCTTCAATGCCATACAACTCTCCTTCCGTGGCCTCAAATTGCTCTTAAATACAAGTAAAACTAAATGCATGCTCTTCAACCGATCGCTACCTGCACCTACCCGCCTGTCCAACATCACTACTCTGGATGGCTCTGACTTAGAATACGTGGACAACTACAAATACTTAGGTGTCTGGTTAGACTGTAACCTTTCCTTCCAGACCCATATCAAACATCTCCAATCCAAAGTTAAATCTAGAATTGGCTTCCTATTTCGCAACAAAGCATCCTTCACTCATGCTGCCAAACATACCCTTGTAAAACTGACCATCCTACCAATCCTCGACTTTGGCGATGTCATTTACAAAATAGCCTCCAATACCCTACTCAACAAATTGGATGCAGTCTATCACAGTGCAATCCGTTTTGTCACCAAAGCCCCATATACTACCCACCATTGCGACCTGTACGCTCTCGTTGGCTGGCCCTCGCTTCATACTCGTCGCCAAACCCACTGGCTCCATGTCATCTACAAGACCCTGCTAGGTAAAGTCCCCCTTATCTCAGCTCGCTGGTCACCATAGCATCTCCCACCTGTAGCACACGCTCCAGCAGGTATATCTCTCTAGTCACCCCCAAAACCAATTCTTTCTTTGGCCGCCTCTCCTTCCAGTTCTCTGCTGCCAATGACTGGAACGAACTACAAAAATCTCTGAAACTGGAAACACTTATCTCCCTCACTAGCTTTAAGCACCAACTGTCAGAGCAGCTCACAGATTACTGCACCTGTACATAGCCCACCTATAATTTAGCCCAAACAACTACCTCTTTCCCAACTGTATTTAATTTAAATTTATTTATTTATTTTGCTCCTTTGCACCCCATTATTTTTATTTCTACTTTGCACATTCTTCCATTGCAAAACTACCATTCCAGTGTTTTACTTGCTATATTGTATTTACTTTGCCAACATGGCCTTTTTTGCCTTTACCTCCCTTCTCACCTCATTTGCTCACATTGTATATAGACTTGTTTATACTGTATTATTGACTGTATGTTTGTTTTACTCCATGTGTAACTCTGTGTCGTTGTATCTGTCGAACTGCTTTGCTTTATCTTGGCCAGGTCGCAATTGTAAATGAGAACTTGTTCTCAACTTGCCTACCTGGTTAAATAAAGGTAAAATAAATAAATAAATAAAAATGGACCAAGTAATGAAAGACCAGCACTGTAGTGGAGAGTTCCACAAAGTGGGTGTGGAAGAGGTATATCTTTTTTTGCTATCTATAAATAAGGACAAACCACCTGGTACCGACAACTTGGATGGTAAATGCTGAAGTTGGTAGCAGAATACCCTCCTGTTTGCCACATCTTCAATTTAAGCCTGTGTGCCCTCAGACATGGAGGGAGGGAAAGGTCATTCCACTACCCAAGAATAGCAGAGCACCCTTTAATGGTTCAAACAGTTGACCAATCAGCCTGTTACAAGTGCTTAGCAAACTTTAGGAAAAAATTGTGTTTGATCAAATATAAAGGTGTTTTACAGAAAACTAACAAGACTTTCAGCATGCTTATAGGGAAGGGCACTCAACATGCTTGGCACTGACACAAATGACTGAAAGAAATTGATAGTGTTGTGGAAAATGTTATCCAAAGATTCTGCCACCATCATAATAATAATTGTGGGAGCTGATTTGTAAGACTTCAGTGCAGCTTTTGATGTCATTGATCATAATCTATTGCTGAAAAAACATAGGTGTTACGGATTTGCATCCTCTGCCTTATTATGGATTGAGAGTTACCTGTCTAATAGAACACAGACGGTTTTCATTAATGGAAGCGTGAGTGTGGTGTACTGCAGGGCAGCTGACTAGGGCCATTATTGTTTTCTGTTTTTACTAATGATCTTCCACTGACCTTGAATAAAGCTTGTGGGTCTATGTACGCTGACAACTCAACACTATACACTTCAGCTGCAACAGTAAAATAAATAACTGACACCTTTAACATATACCCAGTTTTAGAATGGGTAACTAGCAATAGGATAATAGCAGAGGCCGAGAAACGCACAGTACAAACACACACAATAATATTATTACGTGAAATATTATTACCCACACATATACAGGACATTAATAAAGAAGTCAGACCCCTTCACTTTTTCCATATTTTGTTAAGTAACAGCCTTATTCTAAAATTGACCAAAAGAAATAAAACTCATCTATCCACACATAATACCCATAATGACTTGAAATTGAGCTCAGGTGCATCCTGTTTCCATTGATCATCCTTGAGATGTTTCTAGAACTTGATTGGAGTCCACCTGTGGTAAATTCAATTGATTGGACACACACCTGTCTACATAAGGTCACACAGTTGACACTGCATGTCCGAGCAAATACCAAGTCATGAGGTCGAAGGAATTCTCCGTAGAGCTCCAAGACAGGATTGTGTCGATGCACAGATCTGGGGAAGGGTACCAAAACATTTCTCCAGCATTGAAGTCCCCCACATCACAGTGGCCTCCATCATTCTTAATTGGAAGAAGTTTGGAACTACCAATACTCTTCCTAGAGCTGTCGCCCGGCCAAACTGAGCAGTCGGGAGAGAAAGGCCAGGGAGGTGACCAAGAACCCGATGGTCACTCTGACAGATCCCCAGAGTTCCTCTGTGGAGATGGGAGAACCTTCCAGAAGGACAGCCATCTCTGCAGCACTCCACCAATCAGGATTTTATGGTAGAGAGGCCAGGTTGAAGCCACTCCTCAGTAAAAGTCACATGACAGCCCACTTGGAGTTTGTCTTAAGGCACCTAAAGACTCTCAGACCACGAGAAACAAGATTCTCTGGTTTGATGAAACCAAGATTGAACTCTTTGGCCTGAATGCTAAGCATCAAGTCTGGAGGCAACCTGGCACCATCCCTATGGTGAAGCATGGTGGTGGCAGCATCATGCTGTGGGGATGTTTTTCAGTGACCACGGACTGGGAAAGTAGTCAGGATCAATGAAAAGATGAACAAAGTACAGAGAGATCCTTGATGAAAACCTGCTCCAGAGTGCTCAGGACCTCCAGACTGAGGTGAAGGTTCACCTTCTAACAGCACAACAGCCCTAAACACACAGCCAAGAGAATGCAAGAGTGGCTTCGGGACAAGTCTGTGAATGTCCTTGAGTGGCCCAGCCAGGACCCAGACTTGAACCCCATCGAACATCTCTGGAGAGACCTGAAAATAGCTCTAATGCGACGCTCCCCATCCAACCTGACAGAGCTTAAGAGGATCTGCAGAGAAGAATTTGAGAAACTCCCCAAATACCAGTGTGCCAAGCTTGTGGCGTTATACCCAAGAAGACGCAAGGCTGTAAATGAAAACTGTCTCATCAAAACAAAATGCTAGCTTTCTATATTAAATGTATTCAAAGAAATGTTGTCTATTCTCATGTTCAGTAACCAAAAAATTGCAAAGAAAAATGCATTTCGGCCTACCTTAAATTAAGTGCAGTTGTCTGTCCTTCAGGGTAAACCTCTTGGGGACAGCGTTGTGGAAGTCACAGTAAAACCCTATTTCCGTTATTTTATTGGGAATGCACACAGCAGGCCAACAGTCGTGTGGGACTGGAGATGTGGGACTGGAGATGCATCCCTAAGGCCTCCTTCGGTTCCAGTTTCACACTGACACAAGTCACACACACAAACAGTAGCTGGTAGCACAGTTCTCCCACTCAGCACACAGATAGGCAGCTACCTCCATTAGGGCATCCGGCCGGTCAGAGAGCAGAATCCTCCCGCCGAGTGCGCCCCCATGCAGCAGTACACGTAGAATAATGTTTAGTCGTATCCATTTTGTAGAAGCCAAGGCTCAAGGCCGCATTTGGTAGTGGGAGAAGCCCCATTCCCATAATGTCCACAAAGCAAAAGTAAATGTGAATGTATTAAAGTCAGGGTAGAAAGTATTACGTTTCAGACAAATGCACAGTCCAGCACTCATTGTTCCCCTGCCCGACAGCTAGCAGTGAGGGAGATGGTGGTTGCCAGTCATAAATATAATAATGTCTTGTAGAGCTCTTGTATGCAGCCCCTGTCTGGCCTTCCCTTTCATTATACATTGAGTGTACAAAACATTCTGAACACCTGCTCTTTCCATGACATAGACTGACCAGGTGAATCCAGGAATGGGGTATGGTAGTAGGTGCCAGGTGCACCGGTTTGTGTGAAGAACTGCAACGCTGCTTGGTTTTTCACACTCAACAGTTTCCCGTGTGCATCAGGAATGGTCCACCACCCAAAGGACATCCAGCCAACTTGACACAACTCTGGGAAGCATTGAATCAACATGGGCCTGCATCTCTGTGGAACGCTTTTGATACCTTGTAGAGTCCTTGCCCTGAAGAATTGAGGCTGTTCTGAGGGCAAAAGGTGTGGGGGGGCAACTCAATATTAGGAAGGTGTTCCTAATGTTTGGTATTCTCAGTGTAGTTGACGTTTCACTCTACGAACCCTCTAAATGTAATGTTACATTATTCCAACTTAGGAAATTGTTTGTGGTGCAGTATAGTTTTCATTTTGCCAGGTTGTTTTTCCTAGCTAGCTAGCTAGCTTCACCTTTGTTCATTTCAAGGGATGCCAAATTATGTAGACACCCCCAGATGTGCAGAGTTTACATGTAGATATAATTAAAGTGACTATACATTCCATTAGTGTAAAAGAGGGGGTGGTGGGACACAATGCTGAATGTGCAGGAGCACTGGTTGGTCCTGGTGAATGTAGAAAGTGACTCCTGCAGCAGTGTAAAAGAGGGATTGGGGCAGCAGCTTAGCCCCAGTGATGAGAAGCCTTTTTGTCCTAGACTTGGCACCGTACGCACTACCCTCTGTAGTGCTTTGCGGTCAGAGGCCGAGCAATTGTCGTACCAGGCAGTGATGCAACCAGTCAGGATGCTCTCGATGTTGCAGCTGTAGAACCTTTTGAGAATCTCAGGACCCATGCCAAATCTTTTTAGTTTCCTGAGGGGGAAAAGGCTTTGTCGTGCCCTCTTCACGTTTAGGCAATATGCATGCGCAAAATATAAAAAACGCTCAATGCAACGAATGAAGCTACTTCAAGCTAGGCAAAGCAGTGATGCCTATGCTGACCATGTCCGTTAACAGTGACTGGAGTCAGGAACGGCCGCGCGTGTCAACCACTTGCATGGATGAAAAGGAAGGCATGAATACATTGTCGCATTTCTTGAGGTTCTGATGCAGTTTTAGATTTTTTTAAACATTTATTTTGACCATAAAAGCCACCAGAATCATTTAGAAAAAACCTTAGATAATAAAAAAATATTATTTCTATTTAAATTTTTTAATTACATTTAAAAAATAAAAATAAGCACGGCATACCCTGCCAATGTGGTCTCACAACCTGGTCTCAGAGCATTTTGGATTTTTCTCTACGTCAATCCAAGACACTCCCTTTAGTATGATATGTTATGTGTTATGTTTCATATGGTATGTGCAATATTAATTTGTGGATCTCCATCATCCATTGCGTATGATATGTTACGAATTACAATTCGCATGATATGTTACGAATTACAATTTGTATGATATGGGCTGTGTTGAGTGTTGGACTAGTAACCGGAAGGTTGCAAGATCAAATCCCTGAGCTGATAAGGTAAAAATATGTATTTCTGCTCCTGAACAAGGCAGTTAACCCACCTAGGCTGTCATTGAAAATAAGAATTTGTTCTTAACTGACATGCCTAGTTAAATAAAGGCAAAATAATGTATGTTCTGAATATGCTAAATGTGCAATATGTTACACTAATGTTAGCTAACTCTAGTGGTTAGGGCTAATGTTAGGAGTTTGTCACTCCCTGGGCTGTTTCACCTGTCTTATGCTTGTCTCCACCCCCACCAGGTGTCTCCCATTATCCCCTGTGTATTTACTGCTGGGTTTTCTGTTTGCCTGTTGTCAAGTCGTATGAGCGTGTTTCACGTTTTTCCTGTTCTCAAGTTTTTCTTTTCTAATGTTCCTGGTTCTGACCTTTGTCCTGTCTGTCTGTCTGTCTGTCTGTCTGTCTGTCTGTCTGTCTGTCTGTCTGTCTGTCTGTCTGTCTGTCTGTCTGTCTGTCTGTGTCTGTCTGTGTCTGTCTGTGTCTGTCTGTCTGTCTGTCTGTCTGTCTGTCTGTCTGTCTGTCTGTCTGTCTGTCTGTCTGTCTGTCTGTCTGTCTGTCTGTCTGTCTGTCTGTCTGTCTGACCCAACCTCTGTCTGTCTGTCTGTCTGTCTGTCTGTCTGTCTGTCTGTCTGTCTGTCTGTCTGTCTGTCTGTCTGTCTGTCCCAACCTCTGTCTGTCTGTCTGTCTGTCTGTCTGTCTGTCTGTCTGCCTGCCCGCCCGCCCGTCCGTCCGTCCGTCCGTCTGTCTGTCCGCCCGCCCGTCCGTCCGTCCGTCCGTCCGTCCGTCCTGAGCCTGCCTACCTGCCGTCCTGTACCTGCCTGACTCTGACCTGGTTTATGAACCACTGTCTCGACCTGCCTTTTCCCGTCCCCCTTTGTTATAATAAATATTGTGTGAATCGTACTATCCGCCTCCTGTGTCTGCATCTGGGTCTTATCCTGAATCGTGATAGTACAAACTTCCTCAGGGAGAAGGATGAAGTGTCCACTAGACGATGATCAGTGTGTTATGTTTCCTCTCCTAATGATTGAGGTGAGGATTGGGGAGGGTAAACTGATCCTAGATCTGTTGTTAGCAGCTCCTCAGGGAATTCTGTTTACACTCAGTCCTCACATCTCTCCGTAAAGACCTCATCACACCACCTGAATAATTCACTAGTTTTACCAACACACACACACACACACTACACATATTTTCCTTCAATTAAATGATTTAATAAGTTAGCCTATGACTGAAAGTCAAACTGTCAAATCAGAAATTCTCTCTAAAACATCTCCAATAGTCTTTAAACCCTTTGATTAGATACAGGGTCTAGATGGCCCTGCTATATGGGTTTGACAGCAGCAGTCAGAGCATGTGATACTGACTGGACTGGTTGAATTGTACAGTACCGTATCACACTTTAAAGCTCTCAAAGCACTTTGCATTCAGAGGAGACCTAACTAATTCCTCAGTAACAGAAAGACCCTGAGACTTTTTCACTTTAAATGTAAAAACAAAAAAACAAACCAAATAACTACAGTGGGGTCTGAAATTGTTGACACCCTTGATAAAGATTAGCAATAACTGTTTATTTAATTTTATTTAACTAGGCAAGTCATTTAAGATCAAATTCTTATTTACAATGATGGCCTACCAAAAGGCTTCCTGTGGGGTGGTGGCTGGGATTCAAATTAAAATTAAAAATATAGGACAAAACACAAGAGAGACAACACAACACTACATAAAGAGAGTCCTAAGACAACAACATTGCATGGAAGCAACACATGACAACACAGCATGGCAGCAACACATGACAACACAGCATGGTAGCAACATATAACAACATGGTAGCAACATAACATGTCAGTAGCACAACATGGTAGCAGCACAAAACAGGGTACACACATTATTGGGCACAGATAACTTCAAATTTTTCAATTGAGATTATTATACAAAATTCTTGCAACCAATAGAATGTTATACACATGGGGGATACAATCTTTCCAGCTCTGCAGATTTTGCTGCGAGGAGGCAGAGTCATTAGATCATCTATTTTGGTATTATACAGGTCCAGGAATGGCTGAAGAATTGCATATTTACCTAGAACTAACGCTGCAGATAGTAATACTGGGTGATTTGAAAAGTCATAGTCAATTGATTAATAATAGAATAATTATTTTAGCAAAAATGCTTATCTTTAATTTACAATATGTAGAAGATATGATAATGGAAAGGTTCAGTACTTTTGTGAAGCATCACAGCACAGTTGAACAATATATGGCAAATATAAATCCAAAATGGATGGTGTTGAGAGATGGATGGGAGGGGATGAATGGAGCTGAAGGGTGGGACTAATAATAACAAGATAACGAATGTAAAACATACGGGGTTCTGTCAAATGTATAAATGTTCAGAACATTTGTGAAATAACACAGTTACAAATAGAAATGGAGTAAACTAATAAACAATAACACATGGGCTTCTACCTTTAGTTTGTAAATACTATACACATTTTATAGACAAAATCCATTTTACAATAGTTACATTTTGTTTGTTTTTAGTCCTGACCTTCCTCTAATTGGGGGAGGGTGGTAGGTTCGCAGGGAACAATAAAGGTATATTCTAAAAAAAAGGTGTGTATATGTATGCATGTTTGTATATATGTATGTGTATGTATGTATAAATATGTATGTATGTTTATGTGTGTATATATATACAGTGGGGAGAACAAGTATTTGATACACTACCGATTTTGCAGGTTTTGCTACTTACAAAGCATGTAGAGGTCTGTAATTTTTTATCATAGGTACACTTCAACTGTGAGAGATGGAATCTAAAACAAAAATCCAGGAAATCACATTGTATGATTTTTAAGTAATTACTTTGTTCTCCCCACTGTATGTATATGGGTATGTGTATGTATATGTGTATTTAGATATATATATTTACCCCAAAAATATATGAGGGATTGGAAATTATGCAGATAATTACATTGATGGAAGCAACAATCTATCTGCAATATTAAAGCTGATCCACCCCTTGAAAATAAAAATTTATATATATATATATATATATATATAATTGGGCACAGACAACAGTAAAAAGGGCAAGAAGGTAGAGACAACAATACATTACACAAAGCAGCTACAACTGTCAGTGTCCATGATTGTGTCTTTGAATGAAGAGATAAAACTGTCCAGTTTGAGTGTTTGTTTTAGCTCATTCCAGTCACTAGCTGCAGCGAACTGAAAAGACGAGCGACCTAAGGATGTGTGTGCTTTGGGGAGTGTATAAAATGACTGTATAAAATGAATAATTCAAATACTGAGCTATATTGCATGTATTTTATACTAACACAAATGCTCAGAGAAAGAGATTTAAATGTTTTGTGCCGAATAAATAACTGATTATGTCATTTTGGAGTCATTTGTATTGTAAATTCGAATAGGATATGTTTCTGAAAACTTCTACATTAATGTGGATGCTACCATAAGTACGGATAATCATGAATTAATCGTGAATAATGATGAATGAGAAAGTTACAGAGGTTCAAAGATCATACAGCCAAGACATGCTACAATTACCATGTCTTGGAGTTATGATATTTGACCCTATTAGGGCCTTCCTCTGACACCGCCTGGTGTAGAGGTCCTGGATGGCAGGCAGCTTAGCCCCAGCGATGTACTGGGCCGCACGCACTACCCTCTAGTGCCTTGCGGTCAGAGACTGAGCAGTTGCCGTTCCAGGCAGTGATGCAACCAGTCAGGATGCTCTCGGTGTTGCAGCTGTAGAACCTTTTGAGGATCTCAGGACCCATGACAAATCTTTTTAGTTTCCTGAGGGGAAATAGGCTTTGTCGTGCCCTCTTCACGACTGTCTTGGTGTGTTTGGACCATTCTAGTTTGTTGTTGATGTGGACACCAAGGAACTTGAAGCTCTCAACCTGCTCCACTACAGCCCCGTCGATGAGAATGGGGATGTGCTCGGTGCTCCTTTTCCTGTAGTCCACAATAATCTCCTTAGTCTTGGTTACGTTGAAGTATAGGTTGTTATTCTGGCACCACCCGGCCAGGTCTCTGACTTCCTCCCTATAGGCTGTCTCGTCGTTGTCGGTGATCAGGCCTACCACTGTCCTACCACCTACCGCTGACACCACTGTGTCATCTGCAGACTTAATGATGGTGTTGGAGTCGTGCCTGGCAATGCAGTCGTGGGTGAACAGGGAGTACAGGAAGGGACTGGGCACGCACCCCTGGGGAGCTCCAGTGTTGAGGATCAGTGTGGCAGATGTGTTGCTACCTACCCTCACCACCTGGGGGCAGCCCGCCAGGAAGTCCAGGATTCAGTTGCAGAGGGAGGTGTTTAGTCCCAGGATCCTTAGCTTAGTGATGAGCTTTGAGGGTACTATGGTGTTGAACGCTGAGCTGTAGTCAATGAATAGCATTCTCACATAGGTGTTCCTTTTGTTCAGGTGGGAAAGGGCAGTGTGGAGTGCAATAGAGATTGCGTCATCTGTGGATCTGTTTAGGCGGTATGCAAATTGGAGTGGGTCTAGGGTTTCTGGGATAAGGGTGTTGATGTGAGCCATTGCCAACCTTTCAAAGCACTTCACGGCTGCAGACGGGAGTGCTACAGGTCTGTAGTCATTTAGGCAGGTTGCCTTTGTGTTCTTGGGCACAGGGACTATGGTTGTCTGCTTGAAACATGTTGGTATTACAGACTTAATCAGGGACATGTTGAAAATGTCAGTGAAGACACCTGCCAGTTGGTCAGCACATGCCCGGAGCACACGTGCCCCGCAGTCTTGTGTATGTTGACCTGTTTAAAGGTCTTACTCACGTCGGCTACAGAGAGCGTGATCACACAGTCGCCTGGAACAGCTGATGCTCTCATGCATGCCTCAGTGTGTGTTGCTTGCCTCGAAGCGAGCATAGGAGTGATTTAGCTCGTCTTGTAGGCTCGTGTCACTGGGCAGCTCGCGACTGTGCTTCCCTTTGTAGTCTGTAATAGTTTGCAAGCCCTGCCACATAAGGCGAGCATCGGAGCCGGTGTAGTACGATTCAATCTTGGCCCTGTATTGACGCTTTGCCTGTTTGATGGTTCGTCATGACACCTTGACTTTGGTTATTGAACTACAGTAAGTGAAGTGGATTAAAACGCTGTAACAGAATGATGGTAACAGAATGACATGATGGTTCCCTGATCTGTACTGTAAAGAAATGCATCATTATGCATGTCGTTCTCTTCATGGTGATGTATCCTGAATAACAACACAAAGGTAGAAATATGTCCTATCCTCCTTTGCATGTTTGGGTATTATTCTACACACTGGCTATTATTCTAAGGAGCTCTGCTCCCAAACAAGTTAAGACATCACAGTACAGTACAATGTAATATCAGGCCCTGATCTGTTTCACCTGTCCTTGTGATTGTCTCCACCCCATCCAGGTGTCACTGATTTTCCCCAGTGTATTTATCCCTGTGTTTCCTGTCTCTCTGTGCCAGTTCGTCTTGTATGTATCCATGTCAAACAGCGGGTTTCCCGTTTTCCTGCTTTTTGCATCCTCCTTTTTCTAGTCCTCCCGGTTTTGACCATTGCCTGTTTCTGGACTTTGTACCCGCCTGCCTGACCGACCATTCTGCCTGGCTTGACCACGAGCCTGTCTGCCACTCTGTACCACCTGGACTCTGATCTGGTTTTGACCTTTTTTCCTGTCCACGACCATTCTCTTGCCTACCCCTTTGGATTAATAAACCTTGTAAGACTCCAACTATCTGTCTCCTGTGTCTGCATCTGGGTCTCGCCTTGTGCCTTGATAGTAGAGTATAGTTCAGTAGAGTACAGTATAGCACAATACAGTACACAATACAGTAAGTAATACTGTATTTTGAAAATGAAAAGACACTAGGCTATATTTTTGAAACTTACAGAAGGCAAATCATTTTTGTGTTGCAAAGTGTTGCTGTTAGTTGTCAGGAGTTTTTACTTCAACATTGTGTTTGGATGTATTTCTAATACCTTTTGCTGCTAGCTGTTTTCTAAGACCCTTTTCCATCGCTTTGACCAATAACCAAAGCCTTTGCCTGTTCCTAACTTTTTGAATGGAAAGTAGACATGCGTCTATGCCTTAATAAAACGTTCAAAAAACGGACTCTTAGCTTTAATTTGCAACCAAATGTAATGTTCTCTTATGAACTTCACGTTAATGCTCATAGGGCTCTTTACATGGAAATGCCCTTCTTTGAAATTCTCTCTTGGACATCTGAACCATTATCACTGAAGCATTTAATCTCATGCCATGTACCACCAATGTAGGCCTATTGCGGTGGTTCCCAAACTGTGGGTCGGGACCCACTTGTGGTTCGCAGCAGGTGTCCATGTGGGTTGTGGGATGACATTAACCACATGTTTTAATATATACATTTTCAGGATAGAAATCCCTTTCAGTGTAAACTTAAATGACTAAAATGAAATAGAAACTATGTTGAAAAGATAAAGGAGCTATATATTTTTCAATAATAGCCTATAATCTTTGAACATTTACAATCAACAAAATTGCAGCTACACCATCAGGCCTCCATTGATTTTGTTATGTTTGTGCATAAGAACAAAGCATTAGCCATGTACAATCCGTAGAATTGTATGAAATTATCTTTTATTCTGCAACATGGCAGGATGTATAGGATTGCAGGAGATTAGCTATGAAAGGGCAGAATGTTCTCTCCACTGCCTAGATAATATTTTTTACTTATTCTTTGGTCTGTGTATGTTTTTTCACTGCTCAACCCTTATGATGGACTGCGACTCGAAAGACACCTCAATTGGTGGGTCAGGAAGCAAAAACGTTTGGGAGACATCTGGGCTATAATACCCATGGCTGAATATCTATTATAGCAGTGATGTGCTGTACTTCTGTCTATTCTTCTACTTGTCATGGACTACTCTCTGTCCTGAGGTGAATAAGTGAATGTGTTCTTCACATTTAATCTCTGTCCATTTCTCTTCATTCCCTCAGCTCTGTCAATATTTACCAGATATGTACCTGTTCTCTGTCTCAGCTCTGTCAATATTTACCAGATATGTACCTGTTCTCTGTCTCAGCTCCGTCAATATTTACCAGCTATGTACCTGTTCTCTGTCTCAGCTCTGTCAATATTTACCAAATATGTACCTGTTCTCTGTCTCAGCTCTGTCAATATTTACCAGATATGTACCTGTTATCCGTCTCAACTCTGTCAATATTTACCAGATATTTACCTGTTCTCTGTCTCAGCTCTGTCAATATTTACTAGATACAGTATGTACCTGTTCTCTGTCTCAGCTCTGTCAATATTTACCAGATATTTACCTGTTCTCTGTCTCAGCTCTGTCAATATTTACTAGATACAGTATGTACCTGTTATCCGTCTCAGCTCTGTCAATATTTACCAGATATTTACCTGTTCTCTGTCTCAGCTCTGTCAGTATGTACCTGTTCTGTGTTTAGTGTGCTCAGGAGATAGTATGGTGATTGTCTTATTGATGATGGGATTGGGTTATTGATGATGTGATGTGGTTATTGATGATGTGATTTGGTTATTCTTTGTCACATCTCTGTCAAAATTGATCCCGTCTGTGTTTACTGTGCTCATGAGATTGTCTCTAGATTGTCTTATTGATGATGTGATTTGGTTATTAATTGGTTTATTTATTAGGAAATTAATGAGCAGTATCTGTTTACACTGCAGTCATTTCTTTATCTCCACCAGTTAGAACACCAGCGTTCCAGTCACTTTACAGTCTATCTCCAACAGTCTTTATCTCCACCAGTTAGAACACCAGCGTTCCAGTCACTTTACAGTCTATCTCCAACAGTCTTTATCTCCACCAGTTAGAACACCAGCGTTCCAGTCACTTTACAGTCTATCTCCAACAGTCTTTATCTCCACCAGTTAGAACACCAGCGTTCCAGTCACTTTACAGTCTATCTCCAACAGTCTTTATCTCCACCAGTTAGAACACCAGCGTTCCAGTCACTTTACAGTCTATCTCCAACAGTCTTTATCTCCACCAGTTAGAACACCAGCATTCCAGTCACTTTACAGTCTATCTCCAACAGTCTTTATCTCCACCAGTTAGAACACCAGCGTTCCAGTCACTTTACAGTCTATCTCCAACAGTCTTTATCTCCACCAGTTAGAACACCAGCGTTCCAGTCACTTTACAGTCTATCTCCAACAGTCTTTATCTCCACCAGTTAGAACACCAGCGTTCCAGTCACTTTACAGTCTATCTCCAACAGTCTTTATCTCCACCAGTTAGAACACCAGCGTTCCAGTCACTTTACAGTCTATCTCCAACAGTCTTTATCTCCACCAGTTAGAACACCAGCGTTCCAGTCACTTTACAGTCTATCTCCAACAGTCTTTATCTCAGCAGGTAGAGAGAAACAGAACAAACAGAACACACACCAAGCAGAACATAAAATAAAGGCTATTTATGATATGAGTATTTTCCAGATTCCTGTGTTTTCTCATCTCGGATTCCTGGTATGATATTCCCATCAAGTAACAGAACACTTTACTGTGGTCTGTCCCAAGATACTGTATCTCCAAACACTCTTTCATTTTCAGTTTAGTATGTAGGCCAACATTCCGATCGGGCACAAACAGGTTAACCTAATCTTTCATGTTATTTAAACATTTTGTCAACTTAAGCAATTGATATAAAAACCAAATTGAATTGGTAACACATCAAGATCTACATTTCCCTATATAATTTCAACTTCAATTTCAGTGACTGGGCTTGATGTTTGGTACATCTGCCATTCAATGATGTTGGTCAACAACACACAGTAAATATGAATCACAACGTGATGTTGAAGTCTATTCCCTGTCGGTTGTTGTTGCACACCAGTTATGTCAGGCAGTACTGTTGTTCACAAATGACATGTTTTTAAGTGAAAGGGGCACAGCTGCAGCGTCTGCTCGTTTTCATCCTTGCCTTTTAATCAAAGTCTGATTCAGTCCTGGGAAACCAGGTGTGTGCACTCTGACCAATCGTTGCACTTTAAAAATCAGTACATTATATTCATTGGTTAATTGAGAGAACTGAAAAGCAGCAGGACTGGAGTCCTAGAGAAGTGAGCTCTGTGTTCTACCAGCTTTATGTATTGTAATGAGCCACTGCTCACTATTTATATTTCTAGTTTAACGTCTTAAGGTGATACCATGAGGGTATTATGTTATTTGTGTGAGTTGTTATCTGTGCATGCATGCTTACGTGGGTGTGAGCATGTATCTTTGGGAACTCATTTGTTGAGATACTGTTCATTCTTAACTTTTATTGATCCAAGTTAATCTCATGACATCATATATATTTTTCCATTAACACCTGACCATAATTCATTCCATTCAATTCCCTCCAAAACCATAAACAGACAGAACACCAGGAAAGAAAACCAGAACTTTAAAGATTTCCTGAAAAATGTGGCATATGTATATATTGCATCATGTAGTGTTTACAAACAAATACGGAATAAATATACTCTTATCGCGGGACATTGACTGAGTTTTTTGTTTTCTTGTAGAGAGTGACTACTTTTTTACAAGGAGTACTCGTACTCTTCTGCACTGCGGCGGCCGAAGTCCATCCACCCATTGTAGTCTCGGTCTTTTATCCGGTGGTTAGCACTGAGACCGCTAGCTCTGCTGTTCACTGTTGAGTTCTTACGGAGAGAACCTAGAGGGAGGGAGGGACAGAGGAAGCAGAGAGAGAGAGCTATAACACCTGTCTATCTTCTACTGGCGTGAGTCTTTGTGGCGGGTTGAACAATTTGGCTACCCCACACGCATGCAGAGACATACTGTATCAACAGAAGCTCTGTGGGAATGTAATTTATTAGCTAATGAATTATCCAGATTGAGAGTAGGTAACATACGACATGGCTAACACTGGAGATATCTGTCTGTGATTTTTTTGACTGGCGTGTGAACTATGGTAATATCAATGGTGTTCGTGTCACAGGGGAGCTTTTAACACTCCTCCCACGCCACCCACATATATATATACACACACACGCACACACGCACACGCATGCACACACACACACACACACACACACACACACACACACACACACACACAGACAGACAGACAGACAGACAGACAGACAGACAGACAGACAGACAGACAGACAGACAGACAGACAGACAGACAGACAGACAGACAGACAGACAGACAGACAGACAGACAGACAGACAGACAGACAGACAGACAGACAGACAGACAGACAGACAGACAGACAGACAGACAGACATTCATTGTAGGAGGTGTAAATGTCAAGCATGTTACAGAGAGTCTTTCACATGCTTCCTGTGAGCCAAGACACTTCACAGGTCTCAGAATGATCTCTCACTCTGTGTGTGTGTGTGTGTGTGTGTGTGTGTGTGTGTGTGTGTGTGTGTGTGTGTGTGTGTGTGTGTGTGTGTGTGTGTGTGTGTGTGTGTGTGTGTGTGTGTGTGTGTGTGTGTGTGTGTGTGTGTGTGTGTGTGTGTGTGTGTGTGTGTGTGTGTGTCAGAGGCCAATGTTCTAAGCCCAACCCTCCGTCTGATTATAGAATTAATAACAGTCTTTACTAACAGGGTTCAGAGCTGCAATATCATGCCCCTCTTGTTCCATCTCTCTTTCTCCATCTCTCTTTTTTCTGGCTTGTTCTATTTCCTCTCTCTCTTTTGCCCTACATCTGTTTCTGTGACCCTCCCTGCCTCTGTCTCATTGGCACAGTAGAGTGATGCACAGAATAACAGACTAGCTGTGTAGGTTGTGATTTCATGGTACAAACTGTGAACATGAACTTTCGAAACAATAAAGTTAGAATTGTTGGCTTGTTGCTTTAAAGGCCCAGTGCAGTCAAAAAACTAGATTTTCCCATGTTTTATATATATTTCCACACAATGAGGTTGGAAAAATATTGTGAAAATTATTATAATGCCCTTTCAGTGTAAGGGCTGTTTGAAAAGGTTTTAGCTTGTTTTGGTGGTATGGACTTTTGGCCTTCAATGGTGACATCTTGCCTGGCTACCCAGACTCCTTGCTCCGGCCAAATGCTACTCCACGTCCACGGACTTTAGTTTCTTCTTCACAGTAAGTATGGATCTGAGTACGTCCTGACCCTTCACCGAATACGAGCACATTTGGGGCCATGAAAATGGTCCAGAAACCAATGGTTTGGGCCAGAACCAGAACACACGTGGAAGATTCATTGTTGGCTTTGATACTCTGATTGGTTGAAGACAATCCGATCGATGATGACTTTGTTTTGTACAATGCCTCTCTTCACCACAAACATCTTCATTGATGGCAGCCTCAGACTAAAGTATGTAGCGAATGACAGAGCAGCCAAACAATTTAGTGTGAGTCGTCAGGCTAGGTGACATCACCATGTGGTAAATTAGTTAATGGACCAATAAGAAAGTGTTCCAAACCTCTCTGCCAATAACAGCTAATTATCTGTTTTCCCTTCCCTACTCAGACCAATCCAAACATTCCTAGCAAAATTCTTGCTTGAGAAATGTCCCTTTGCAAAGAAGCAATTTTTAAAAATGATTTGTAACCATTTAATTAAAGACAATAACAGTAAGGTACTTAATTGTTACCCAGAAATAAATGGCTGCATTGGACCTTTAAAAACGCCTTCAGGATCGGTAGGTCCCCTGCGGGACGTTGAGCTAACGTAGGCTAATGCGATTAGCATGAGGTTGTAAGTAACAAGAACATTTCCCAGGACATTGACATGTCTGATATTGGCAGAAAGCTTCAATTCTTGTTAATCTAACTGCACTGTCCAATTTAAAGTAGTGATTACAGTGAAACAATACCATGTTATTGTTTGAGGAGAGTGCACAGTTTTGAACTTCAAAAGTTATTAATAAACAAATTAGGCACATTTGGAGAGTATTGATACAAAATTTGGAACAGAAATGCAATGGTTCATTGGATCAGTCTAAAACTTTGCACATACACTGCTGCCATGTAGTGGCCAAAATCTATATTGCGCCTGGGCGGGAATAATACATTATGGCCTTTCTCTTGCATTTCAAAGATGATGGTACAAAACTTCTTCTTTTTTAAATGGTTGTTTTTTTCTTTGTATTATCTTTTACCAGATCTAATGTGTTATATTCTCCTACATTCTTTTCACATTTCCACAAACTTCAAAGTGTTTCCTTTCAAATGGTACCAAGAATATGTATATCCTTGCTTCAGGTCCTGAGCTACCGGCAGTTAGATTTGGGTATGTCATTTTAGGCAAAAATGGAAAAAACGGGGCCGATCCTAAACAAGTTTTTAACCCATGAGTTTAACACATGAACTCAGCACTTATACATTTCTCTCAGGCGGAAGTAGTGAATTCAGATTGTTTCGTGAACTTTATCAAAAACAGTTGTTGAAGTGGGCACTTACATTTTCAACTGCTTGAGTATAACAACACCTCTTACAGAATACGTCTAATACTAACTCATTAGATAAACTGTCTTCAGTAGCCCCATGGTGCTATCTGTCCACATGTCTTCACCATGCTGTTCTCTGTCTGTTATCTTCTGAAAGGAGGTGTGTGTGTCTGTGTATGTGTGTGCGTGTGTATAACATCACACTAACTCAGACAGAATATCTCAAGCTCAGACAGAATATCTCTACAGTTGTTGTCAGCAGTGTAAAAGCCCTGACTTAGATCTTCTCTGATCCTGTCACAGAACAAGTGTCTTTATAGATCCTGTCACTGACAAAGCAGAGACAAGGAGATGGAACGAAAGCCAAAGACCGGAAAGATATACACACTCACAAACTTACATGTACAAACCACCAAAGCTTTTCTAAACCACCAGCCATTTAGACCAAACAACACTCTCACTGTAATAGAGGTCAGAGTGAAAGAGAGAGGGAGAGGTCCTAAATGGACTTTAAAAATTACTTGAAGAGAACAATGTGAGCTTAATTCATCTTCTCTCTTCTCTCTCTCCCTCATACCTTTCTCTCATTCTCTCTCTTCCCTCTCTCCCTCATACCTTTCTCTCATTCTCTCTCTTCTCTCTCTCCCTCATACCTTTCTCTCATTCTCTTTCTTCTCTCTCCCTCATCTCTCTCTTTCCGCTCACCCTCAAGCCTCTCTCTCCTGCATGTCTCTCTCTTTCTTTTTCTCTCTCTCTCAATCTCTCTCTCTGTCTCTTACACGCACGCACACACACACACTACACTCACTCACTCACTCACTCACTCACTCACTCACTCACTCACTCACTCACTCACTCACTCACTCACTCACTCACTCACTCACTCACTCACTCACTCACTCACTCACCCTTCCGTGAGGAGATGAGTCTAGCCAACAATTCACTGAGGTTGGCTCTGGAGTCTCCGTCTTCTTCTGCCGTATATGGGACGGTATTGTCCAAAGGGGCGGAGCGTGTCTGTCTGAGGCGTGGCTTGGAGAGGAAGTGGGCGTAGGCTTCAAGACGTGCTATCAAAGGGAGTACGAAACACCTTGTTAGCTTTTGTCTACTGTCTTGGGTTGGTTGGTGCAATTCAATGACATAGGTAAAAATATTATGATAATAATTGATTGATATAATCTGTTATTGCTAGTGCGTCTTTCTAGAGCCCAAGGATTGCCGTAAAAAGCATAAACATTCATCATATCATCAGGACACCAGTTTGAACAAAACATATCCATCAGTTCCATTGTACCAGGAAAGATAAATCAAGCTCAGCTAAAGCATTTGAACGTATTAGATTGAAATGTATTTGACATCCAGATGTGATCACCCTGTTCTTACCTTCAGAGGAAGGGGGCATGGCAGGGTCGCCCTCTTGGAGGGGGGGAGAGGACTGGGGTCGTCCCAAACAGCTAGTGGACAGGACCACCAACAGAACACACACACACAACCCTGCCGTCATCTGGGGGAGAGAGAGGGGAAGAGGGGTAGAGGGGAAGAGGGGTAGAGGGGAAGAGGGGTAGCGGTGAGAGGAGTGGAGAGGAGAGGAATGTGATATAAAGGTGTGAATGGTTAAACTACTTCTTTCGTCTGTCGGTGAAAAGCAAGACACCCCTTCACTAATTTACTGGAAGTCTTGACGTGTTCATCCCAAAGAGGCATTAGTGATGTGATGAGGTTATTGAAATGTTCTGGAGAGACTTAGGAAAACCTTTTCCTTCTCTTTCACTCCTGATCTGTTTCTTCCCTCCCCTCAGAGATCTCTTCACTCATTAAGTCAGAATATAACTGAATGACTGAACTTCTTGTCCAGATTATTAGTCAAAATAAAATATGCTTCAATAGAATATAAGAGAATATAATAGAATGTAGACTAAAGTGATCCCTAAAAGATACAATTACACAAATGTGTGGCACAGTAATTGTCAATCTGAATGACTGATAAATGTTGGCAGTCTGTAAAGTGGTCTATGGGAGACCAGTGAGGTCACTGTCAGCTGTTCCCATCACTAAACCTACACTTCAGCTGCTACACTTCAACCGATCATTTACATACACTTCACCATATCACTCATTACACACACAGCAGTCCACGCTACATCATTTATCTACTTGATCAAACACAACCTAACAAGAAAATATAGCAATTGGATTAATGAAAAAAATAATTCAGTTAAAATATTGTTCTCCAGAGATCTTGTACTTATTCCTGACTCAAGAACAACTACATCCAATTCGGTAATTCATTTGTTCTCAATTAACTGAATAAAGGTAGAGAAATATAGAGAAAAACACTCACAGAGCGAGAGAGAAAAGGAGGGAAGAAGTGCTGTTCTTACCTTGAGGAAAGAGAGTCCTTGTGTTGGAGGAGTGTTTGAGAGAGGGATGAAGGGACTTCTCCGCTCAGAGAGAGAGGCACCCCTTATATACACCCCGGCTCTCCACCCAGTCTCTGTGTGTGTGTGTGTGTGTGCTGAGTTTTGTGTCAGCTTTTACCTCAATGATGAGTCAGTGTGTGTGTCAGTGGGTTTTCTCAGCGTGTGAGAGCTTGGTTATGCCCATTAGGCCCTCTAGGGGGCATTACCTACAGCGGGGCAAAAAAGTATTTAGTCAGCCACCAATTGTGCAAGTTCTCCCACTTAAAAAGATGAGAGAGGCCTGTAATTTTCATCATAGGTACACTTCAACCATGAAAAACAAAATGAGAAAAAAAAATCCAGAAAATCACATTGTAGGATTTTTTATGAATTTATTTGCAAATTGTGGTGGAAAATAAGTATTTGGTCACCTACAAACAAGCAAGATTTCTGGCTCTCACAGACCTGTAAATTCTTCTTTAAGAGGCTCCTCTGTCCTCCACTCGTTACCTGTATTAATGGCACCTGTTTGAACTTGTTATCAGTGTAAAAGACACATTTTCTATAGGATTGAGGTCTGGGCTTTGTGATGGCCACTCCAATACCTTGACTTTGTTGTCCTAAAACCATTATGACATTGTCCATTTGGAAGACCCATTTGCGCCCAAGCTTTAACTTCCTGACTGATGTCTTGAGATGTTGCTTCAATATATCCACATAATTTTCTTGCCTCGTGATGCCATCTATTTTGTGAAGTGCACCAGTCCCTCCTGCAGCAAGCACCCACACAACATGATGCTGCCACCCCTGTGCTTCACAGTGGGATGGTGTTCTTCGGCTTGCAAGCCTCCCCCTTTGTCCTCCAAACATAACGATGGTCATTATGGACAAATAGTTCTATTTTTGTTTCATCAGACCAGAGTACATATCTCCTAAATGTACGATCTTTGTCCCCATGTGCAGTTGCAAACTGTAGTCTGGCTTTTTTATGGCGGTTTTGGAGCAGTGGCTTCTTTCTTCATGAGGGGCCTTTCAGGTTTAGTCGATTTAGCACTTGTTTTACTGTGGTTATAGATACTTTGGTACCTGTTTCCTCCAGCATATTCAAAAGGTCCTTTGGTGTTGTTCTGGGATTGATTTGCACATTTCTCACCAATGTACGTTCATCTCTAGGAGACAGAATGCGTCTCCTTCCTGAGCGGTATGACGGCTGCGTGGTCCCATGGTGTTTATACTTGCGTACTACTGTTTGTACAGATGAACGTGGTACCTTCAGGCGTTTGGAAATTGCTCCCAAGGATGTACCAGACTTGTGGGGGTCTACAATATTTTTTCTGAGGTGATTTCTTTTGATTTTCCCATGATGTCAAGCAAAAAGGCACTGCGTTTGAAGGTAGGTCTTGAAATACATCCACAGGTACACCTCCAATTGACTCAAATTATGTCAATTAGCCTATCAGAAGCTTCTAAAGCCATGACATCATTTTCTGGAATTTTCCAAGCTGTTTAAAGGCACAGT
Organism: Oncorhynchus tshawytscha; assembly: GCF_018296145.1. Classification (NCBI taxonomy): domain Eukaryota; kingdom Metazoa; phylum Chordata; class Actinopteri; order Salmoniformes; family Salmonidae; genus Oncorhynchus; species Oncorhynchus tshawytscha. Next base: position 23,005,289 of record NC_056441.1, read on the forward strand.
CAACTTAGTGTATGTAAACTTCTGACCCACTGGAATTGTGATACAGTGAATTATAAGTGAAATAATCTGTCTGTAAACAATTGTTGGGAAAATGATTGTGTCATGCACAAAGTAGATGTCCTAACCGACTTGCCAAAACTATAGTTTGTTAACAAGACATTTGTGGAGTGGTTGAAAAACGAGTTTTAATGACTCCAACCTAAGTGTATGTAAACGTCCGACTCCTTCTTTATCTCCCCTCTCCTTTCTCTCTCTCCCCCACCTCTCTCTCTCTCTCCCCCACCTCTCTCGCTCTCTCCCCACCTCTCTCGCTCTCTTCCCCACCTCTCTCTCTCTCTTCCCCACCTCTCTCTCTCTCTCCCCCACCTCCCCTCTCTCCCCCACCTCTCTCTCTTCCCCCTCTCGCTCTCTTTTTACTTTCTCTCTCCCCTCCATCCTCCATTTATCTCTCTCTCTCAGTTGATTGGATGGGAATAAGAGGGATTAAAGAGACTCATTGATCACTGTGGTGACCTGATCAATCATTAGGCATTGATCAGCTGTCTCCGGTTAATATCCTTGTTAAGGGAACAACGTTCTAGCGATCTATGAGAGGGTTTACAACGCTGTCACAGAGAGAAAGTCTTCACTTGCCTTTTCACTGGTCTCCTCCAGCTCCAAGGAAACTTTCAAGCCATTGTTAAATGTTCCTGAATCGTATATTATGGTACCAATACCACAGATTAAGCTTGTCAGCATGTGGACTGAGAGTCTTTCTCTTATACTTCCTCCTTCTCTTTTTCTCATATTTCTAAACTATCCCTCTTGCTCATTTGCTAAAGACACACACTCTCTCTCTCTCTCTCTCTCTCTCTCTCTCTCTCTCTCTCTCTCTCTCACGCTCTCTCTCTGTTCCAATTTCTCTCGCTCTGTTCCAAAGCCTGTTCCAATTTGAATTGATTATCCCTTCTGTGGGTGGCGTAGGAGTTGTGTGTGTTGACATGTGTATGTGTTTGTGTAATAGCGTAGTTGCGTGCTTGTGTGTGTGTGTTTGTTTGTTTGTATCATAACGTGGTTGTGTTTTTGTGTGTGTGGTTGTGTGTGGGTGTGTGGGTGTGTGGGATTGGATCCATAGCAGTGTCGATCTTTATAATTTTTTAACGGCAGGATAGTCTGATGTGTGTGTGTGTGTGTGTGTGTGTGTGTGTGTGTGTGTGTGTGTGTGTGTGTGTGTGTGTGTGTGTGTTTGCTTGGTGTGTGTGTTTTGTCACATTTTGCAAATGTGAGAACAGCACATAACTTGTAAGGACAGCACACAACTTGTAAGGACAGCACACAACCTGTAAAGACAGCACATAACTTGTAAGGACAGCACACAGCTTGTAAGGACAGCACACTACTTGTAAGGACAGCACACAACTTGTAAGGACAGCACACTACTTGTAAGGACAGCACACAACTTGTAAGGACAGCACACAACTTGTAAGGACAGCACATAACTTGTAAGGACAGCACACAGCCTGTAAGGACAGCACATAACTTGTAAGGACAGCACACAACTTGTAAGGACAGCACACAACTTGTAAGGACAGCACACAACTTGTAAGGACAGCACATAACTTGCAAGGACAGCACACAACTTGTAAGGACAGCACACAACTTGTAAGGACAGCACACAACTTGTAAGGACAGCACACAACTGAAACCAATGTGATCCAGTACTTAAATAAACCTACTAAAAGAGGTGTCATTTTATGAATAGAGTACCTTTTGGGTCATGTCAATTTGTAAAAAAATATATATATATTTATTTCACCTCATTTTAAAATACTGTCATTAAGAGCACATGTTCAACTTTATAATGAACATATTTTCCTATCTCAAGAAAAAATGGCAGTGACAGTTACAGGGTTTAAGTTTTCATCTTTAATCAGTGCTAACTCCCCAGGCGACAGGGGGAATTGAAGAGTGTTGTGCGCAACAGGGAGGGACAAATGAAAGCCTGGGAATGTTTCATTTCTAGCCTGCCTAACTATGGGTAACAGGGTTGATGTGTGATGCTCGACACGCTCAATTGTCCATCACAAAACACTAGAAAGTAGCCAAAAAGAGTGGAACCAGCTCACCTGCTTTAACTCTGATGTGACTATTAGATGTTCAGTGTTTCTTTACATAAAAATATGTACAAAGAAAAGGAATGATTAAAACAGTTCACATTACAGGGTTGACCTTAGACCTAAGGGAAACATTTTAATCACAAACCGCTTTAAAGCAGCAATCAGCATTTGTAACTCTAACAAAGTGGACTCCCCAACCCTGTTTCGATAAAAAGCTGAGGGATGGGGCTGAAGAAATGTTCCCACTCTCAAATTCATAGACAGAGCTACTGGATGCAATGACTGACCAAAATATAGTTTGATCCATGTTTTGAGGCTATATAGGGTTTGTTTACATTTACATTGTTTACAAACATAGGAGTAAAACAAATTGATATTTTGGGTTCTGATGGGGTACAACAATTGATCTAAGCTCATGCGGCATTTCTAAGTTATTTTCTTCAAGAATCAATGGGTACTTATCATAAATGTATAAATCCAAAACTGTATGTAGCAACAGCAACTGCAGATTGCCCCTTTAAATAAGTACAAATCTTCAGAAATTACACTACCGTTCAAAAGTTTGGAATATCTACATAGCAGTACAGAGGCCCATTATCCGCAACCATCACTCCTGTGTTTCAATGGCAAGTTGTGTTAGCTAATCCAAATGTATCATTTTAAAAGATTACTTGATCATTAGAAAACCCTTTTGCAATTATGATAGCACAGCTGAAAACTGTTGTCCTGATTAAAGAAGCAATAAAACTGGCTTCATTTAGACTAGTTGGGTATCTGGAGCATCAGCATTTGTCGGTTTGATTACAGGCTCAAAATGGCCAGAAACAAATACCTTTATTCTGAAACTCGTCAGTCTATTCTTGTTCTGAGAAATGAAGGCTATTCCATGTGAGAAATTGCCAAGAAACTGAAGATATCGTACAATGCTGTGTACAAATCCCTTCACAGAACAGCGCAACCGGTCTCTAACCAGAAAGAGTAGTGGGAGGCCCCGGTGCACAACTGAGCAAGAGGACAAGTACATTAGAGTGTCTAGTTTGAGAAACAGGCACCTCACAAGTCCTCTACTAGCAGCGTCATTAAATAGTATCCGAAAAACAACGTCAACAGTGAAGAGGCGACTCTGGGATGCTGGTCCAGAGCATAGATATACAGTATGTAATCCAGCTGTTAAATGTAACACTTTATCAAAATGGACTCACATAACCTCTGAAGGACATAAAAGGCACTCAGAATGTACGACCCATAATGCATTTTGCCATGTCATAGAGAGATTTTTTATGAGATTCATTTTATTTTAACAATAGAAACCTTCCACCGCCATAGAAACACTCCTAGAGCTGAAACATCTCAACCATTCCTCATACCTCTATTGATGTAAACACATTTGAGAGAGAGAAAGAGAGAAGGAGAGGGAGCGGGAGAGGAAGAAACAGGCAGAGTGACAGAGTGAGAGGGGGACAGAAACAGAATGAAATGGAGAAAGGGAGAAAGAGAGAAGGAGAGGGAGCGGGAGAGGAAGAAACAGGCAGAGTGACAGAGTGAGAGGGGGACAGAAACAGAATGAAATGGAGAAAGGGAGAAAGAGAGAAGGAGAGGAAGAAAAGGCAGAGGGAGAGGAAGAAACAGGCAGAGTGACAGAGTGAGAGGGGGGGGACAGAAACAGACAGAAACAGAATGAAATGGAGAAAGGGAGAAAGAGAGAAGGAGAGGGAACGGGAGAGGAAGAAACAGGCAGAGTGACAGAGTGAGAGGGGGACAGAAACAGAATGAAATGGAGAAAGGGAGAAAGAGAGAAGGAGAGGGAACGGGAGAGGAAGAAACAGGCAGAGTGACAGAGTGAGAGGGGGGGGGACAGAAACAGAATGAAATGGAGAAAGGGAGAAATGGAGAAAGGGAGAAAGAGAGAAGGAGGGAGCAGGGAAGAAACAGGCAGAGTGAGAGAGAAGGAGAGGGAACGGGAGAGGAAGAAAAGGCAGAGTGACAGAGTGAGAGGGGGACAGAAACAGAATGAAATGGAGAAAGGGAGAAAGAGAGAAGGAGAGGGAACGGGAGAGGAAGAAACAGGCAGAGTGACAGAGTGAGAGGGGGACAGAAACAGAATGAAATGGAGAAAGGGAGAAAGAGAGAAGGAGAGGGAACGGGAGAGGAAGAAACAGGCAGAGTGACAGAGTGAGAGGGGGACAGAAACAGAATGAAATGGAGAAAGGGAGAAAGAGAGAAGGAGAGGGAACGGGAGAGGAAGAAACAGGCAGAGTGACAGAGTGAGAGGGGGACAGAAACAGAATGAAATGGAGAAAGGGAGAAAGAGAGAAGGAGAGGGAGCAGGAGAGGAAGAAAAAGGCAGAGTGACAGAGTGAGAGGGGGACAGAAACAGAATGAAATGGAGAAAGGGAGAAAGAAATGGAGAAAGGGAGAAGGAGAGGGAGCGGGAGAGGAAGAAACAGGCAGAGTGACAGAGTGAGAGGGGGACAGAAACAGCAGAGTGACAGAGTGAGAGGGGGACAGAAACAGAATGAAATGGAGAAAGGGAGAAAGAGAGAAGGAGAGGGAGCGGAAATGAGAGGAAGAAACAGGCAGAGTGACAGAGGGACAGAAACAGAATGAAATGGAGAAAGGGAGAAAGAGAGAAGGAGAGGGAACGGGAGAGGAAGAAACAGGCAGAGTGACAGAGTGAGAGGGGGACAGAAACAGAATGAAATGGAGAAAGGGAGAAAGAGAGAGAAACTCTTGCCGAGGGCATGTAAATAACAGATTATAGACAGCACCTCCAGTTCCGTGTAAACACAATCAATTATTCACAGAGGTATTAATACATCTGTCTCTGTAGCATTCACCTTTACACACACACACACACACACACACACACACACACACACACACACACACACACACACACACACACACACACACACACACACACACACACACACACACACACACACACACACACACACAACACACACGCTATTATTCACGTGCGTGTTATTTATTCATCTTTCTGAGATAACAACACTTCCTGTGAGAAAACATAATAATTTGGCAGAAACTGGTTAGAGGACAACGTTCTAACAAGCAAACAACATGTATTAATATAACAGAGATGGTTTGGGGAATGTTTGTTGGCTCCCCTAGTTAATTCAGAGGCTTTAGCTCATTGCTAGCACGGGCTTGTGGCACATAGATCAACCAGGGTTTGAACCCATTCCTACTGCTAATTGTCTAGTCGTGTCATGTGAGTTTGTATATGTAAGTGCGTAAATGCGTGACCTATTAAGTGCACATCCATGACCACACATGTGAACACACACACAGGTCCCTGATCCTCAGATCAAGTGTTTGTAGCTGCTTCATCGTAACTATGCCAGCAGTTACACACATAATTTATGTGCGCATAATTATCCTTTGACAGTATTGATGGGAAAAGGGAGGTTTCTGACAGAATTAATTCAGTTTGAACATTTACAGTCATTTCTCTGTCACTGAATCTCCAGTGTGAAGTTGAATAAGGAAGACTAATTAGACAGTTTGATGTCCTGCATGGTGTTGATGCTCCTCAGGCAGTCTGTCTGTCTGTATGCTAGTGATTTGGAGGGGGTGGTTTGGCATTCTATGTTCACATGGTGATCTGGAGACAGGTGTTATCTCCTCGGGCTTCTGAAAAGATAGTTTGAATAGTTTGCTTGTATGACTGGCCAGGTATCGAATCTGGGTGGTGCTCACAACTCCTAGTCCGAGTTTGCCCTTTGAACTAAAGCCCAGGCATTAAGAAGCTAACACAAGTCTTTATGTCTCAAGCAAGGATACTCATCAGGCAAGACACCAAACTGCCTCTGCTATATGGAATCCCAGTACAGTCACAAGTCATGAGAGGGTGAAGCGGTTAAGGGGCTTAGAGCTCTGTTACCTGAACCGAGCCCGACGGGCCCGACAATATACATCAGGTTAGGGCCGGGTAGGGACCGTTTTTTTCATCAATATAAATAGGTTTTGGGTATTACTAAATTGATCTCTAACATTTTGAAGCTGAGCCATTTGCTTGTGCTCTGCTGCACAGTCAAGTCATATCTGACTAAGATCATGACATGGTGTCAGAAATGCTTCAACCTCGTCAAATATAAGACCAGAACATTGCCTGAGTCGACAGGTGAGATTATTTCACAGAAATAGTAACTTTCCTTGATTTTTGTCTGAGTTTAGAGTGAATACAAGTAGCTAGCTACCTGCTAACTGCTCTCTGTCATGTCTCGTGAACAGCCCAAGGTGTAGCCGTTGCTATGTAAAATAAAACACGCAGACTAGCAGCAGATTGCATGCAGCATGAGCAGCACAGGGAGCGAGGACAGACAGAGATGAGCAGCTAATGTATACAAACATTTTTTTTTCTGATTTTGGGTCCGGGGAGGGCCGTGCCTTCAATTTGGCAGAAGCAATCAGTCCTGGGTAGGGTATGGTCTGAACGTTGCGGGTATGGGTAGGCCTCGGGCTTAATATTCATGCCCCTACTTGGCTGCAGTCTCTGTGAATGTGGGAACATTGCCTTTAAATTTAAATCACGCTCTAGCACTGAACTTTGGCGATATGGATGGAATCGAGCCCAAGATGAGTCATTCCAAGACGTCAAGATTTGTCAATTCTCTCCAAGGAGTTGTCAGGTGGCTATTCCTACTGGTGTGAATGAGCCACTGGCTCCAAGAGGATGCAACATGCGACATTAGAGTCAAAGAAAAGGAAAGCGCTCACTATTTTTAAAACTTACTTATGGAACTAGCACCCATTTTCAGGAGAGTAGAGTAGATGAGTGGTGAAGAGAGGAGAGAGGGATGAGGAGAGGGATAAAAGAAGATGAGAGCAAGATGAGAGGGGAGGTAAAAGGAATGAGAAGAGAGGAGAGGAGGGAAAACAGTACAAACAGTATGCTAATGAAAACTTGATACTAAACTATCAAAATAAAACGTATACATAATTTCAAATTCTTTATATTAAGCAAACCACTTTTTTTTTAATGCATTTATGGATAGCCAGGGACACACTCCAACACTCAGACATCATTTACAAACAAAGCATGTGTGTTTAGTGAGACCGACAGAGGCAGTAGGGATGACCAGGGATGTTCTCTTGACAATTACATGATTTTGACTATTTTCTGTCCTGTTAAGCAATACAAATGTAACGAGAGCTTCTGGGTGTCAGGGAAAATGTATGGAGTAAAAAGTACAGGATTTTCTTTGGGAATGTAGTGAAGTATAAGTTGTCAAAAAATATAAATAGTGAAGTAAAGTACAGAAAAAACGATTTAAAAAAATAATATTTTTACTTAAGTACTTTACACCACTGTTGTTACAAAACCATTACACCGCATGACCAAAGGTATGTTGACTCCTGCTCGTCAAACATCTCATTCCAAAATCATGGGCATTAATATGGAGTTGGCCCCCTTTGCTGTTTTAACCCCCCTTTGCTGTTTTAACAGCCTCCACTCTTCTGGGAAGGCTCTCCACAAGATGTTGGAACTTTGCTGCAGGGACTTGCTTCCATTCAGCCACAAGAGCATTAGTGAGGTCGGGGACTGATGTTGGGCAATTAGGCCTGTCTCACAGTCAACGTTCCAATTCATCTTAAAGGTGTTCGATGGGGTTGAGGTTAGGGCTCTGTGCAGGCTTGTCAAGTTCTACCACACCGATCTCGACAAACCATTTCTGTATGGACCTCGATTTGTGCACAGGGGCATTGTCATGCTGAGACAGGTGAGGGCCTTCCCCAAACTGTTGCCACAAAGTTGGAAGCACAGAATCATCTAGAATGTCATTGTATGCTGAAGCATTAAGATTTCTTTTCACTGGAACTAAGGGGCCTAGCCCGAACCATGAAAAACAGTCCCAGACCATTATTCCTCCTCCACCAAACTTTACCGTTGGCCCTATGCATTGGGGCAGGTAGCGTTCTCCTGGCATCCGTCAAACCCAGATTCGTCCCTCAGACTGTCAGATGGACGCGTTTCCACTGCTCCAGAGTCCAATGGTGACAAGCTTTACACCACTTCAGCCGACGCTTGGCCTTGCGCATGGTGATCTTAGGCTTGTGTGCTGCTGCTTGGCCATGGAAATTCATTTCATGAAGCTCCCAGCGAACAGTTCTTGTGCTGATGTTGATTCCAGAGGCAGTTTGGATCTCGATAGTGAGTGTTCTACTGCCAATGTTTGCATGGCCGTGTGCTCGATTTTATACACCTGACAGCAACAGGTATGTCTGAAATAGCCACAGTGTATCTTGTGAGCCATTGTAATTGCATTTATTTTCCAATTACTTAATAGGTCTTAGTCAGATCCCTGAACAATTCTTTTGAACCAACAACATACATTCTGATGAGAGTATATATGTGTGTGTGTGTGTGTGTGTGTGTGTGTGTGTGTGTGTGTGTGTGTGTGTGTGTGTGTGTGTGTGTGTGTGTGTGTGTGTGTGTGTGTGTGTGTGTGTGTGTGTGTGTGTGTGTGTGTGTGTGTGTGTGTGTGTGTGCGTACAAGTAATTGGGAGGTATTACGCATTTTTATCTAATAACCCTTGATAAGGGTCAATTATATTGCACTCTGAAACTCATTGCGATGAAATCGTTTTTTGATGCAGAGACAGTGTCAGAGAAAGGTCTGGACAGAACAGAAAGAGGGATTCAGGAGAGCTAGGCTTACTGATTGTCATCAATAATAATATGACAAAACTATCTGAAGCCTTTCTTCCTACTCAATAACCCCTGTTATCTTTAATTCTACATGAGGGAATATTTGAATGTGTGTTTCCAAAGTGTATATAGTACTGTACAATACAGATATAGCAGCAGTATAGAATAGGGATTATAATAGTAAGATGAAAGGTGTGTATTGTGTATAACTACCCAGCAAACAGGGGACCTCCTAACGACATTTGGCGACATTCCCATTAGGTCCCTTAAACGGTTTTGGGAAGACGTTATCCCGCTGACATTCGGAGAACATTAAAACATGACGTTAACCTCGGGACCATAAGAGGATGTTCAGTACAGGTCCCGGTTTGGTCGCATTATATGATATTATTTGATATCCATTAGGGAAATGTTATGAAAAGGTTCCTATTTGGTTCTGACAAGACGTTATTCATGGGACATTCAATGACCACAAGGGGACGTTTCACAATGGTCAAGGGGATGTTGCATGATGGTCCCAAGGGAACTTACTCTGGGGATCTTTGTATAATTCCCTATACGTTACCAGGACATCGCTTAGGACCTTGTCAGGACCATGTCAGGTGACAAAATAGTCACCTAAAGTGGTCAGGATGTTGTGTCATGTTCCCCTGGAGGTTTTGTCTAGTTCCCGGTTTGTTCTGGGGACATCCCCGAGGATGTTTTTAGGACATGCTTGGGATGTTGTCTCATGGTCCCCTGGAGGCCAGGACTCACATGATGGTCCCAGGTGTCCCAACCTACTATAAGTGAACTATTGAAATGGTGTGGGTGTTTTAAGGTAAGTGGTAGGGTAAGGTAAATAGTTCAAAAATCTTTGATCAATATGAATACATTTTACATGATTACTTAGTACTGATTTTCCAACATTTTCAACCTGGGATTTGAACTCATAATTTGCATCAGGCTGATCTTTCTGCTATGCCACACAGTCTGAAACATTCTCAGAAGTCCCATACAGCACAGCTACCCAACTGGCGGCCAAGTTCGGGTGGTTTTATTTGGGCCCCCAAGTTTTCTGAGCAATAAATAAATAAATAAATAATAATAATATACAGTACCAGTCAAAAGTTTGGACACACCTACTCATTCAATAGTTTTTCTTTATTTTTTAAAACTATTTTCTACATTGTAGAATAATAGTGAAAACATCAAAACTATTAAATTACACATATGGAATCATATAGTATCCAAAAAAGTGTTTAAAAAAAATCTAAATTAGCCACCCTTTTCCTTGATGACAGCTTCACCTGGAATGCCTTTCCAACCATCTTTAAGGAGTTTCCACATATGATGAGCACTAGTTGGCTACTTTTCCTTCACTCTGTGGTCCAACTCATCCCAAACCATCTCAATTGCGTTGAGGTCGGGTGACTGTGGAGGCCAGGTCATCTGATGCAGCACTCCATCACTCTCCTTCTTGGTAAAATAGCCCTTACATTGCCTGGAGGTGTGTTGGGTCATTGTCCTGTTGAAAAACACTTGATAGTCCCACTAGACAGGATGGCGTATTGCTGCAGAATGCTGTGGTGTGCCTTAAGTGTGCCTTGAATTCTAAATAAATCACTGGCAGTGTCACCAGCAAGGCACCCCCACACCATCACACCTCCTCCATGCTTCACGGTGGGAACCACACATGTGGAGATCATCCATTCACCTACTCTGCATCTCACAAAGACACGGCGGTTGGAAGCAAAATCTCAAATTTGGAATTATCAGGACAAAGGATTTCCACTGGTCTAATGTCCATTGCTTGTGTTTCTTGACCCAAACAAGTCTCTTCTTCTTATTGGTGTTCTTTAGTAGTGTTTTGTTTGCAGCAATTTGACCATGAAGGCCTGATTCAAGCAGACTCTAAACAGTTGATGTTCAGTTGATGTTCAGAGATGTGTCTGTTACTTGAACTCTATTTGGGCTACAATTTCTGAGGCTGGTGAGGCTGGTAACTCTAATGAACTTATCCTCTGCAGCAGAGGAAACTCTGGGTCTTCCATTATTGTGGCGGTCCTCATGAGAGACAGTTTCATCATAGCGCTTGATGGTTTTTCCCACTGCACTTGAAGAAACTTTCAAAGTTCTTGATATTTTCCGTATTGACTGACGTTCATGTCTTAAAGTAATGTTGGACTGTTGTTTCTCTTTGCTTGTTTGAGCTGTTCTATCCATAATATGGACTTGGTCTTTTACCAAATAGGGCTGGCTTCTGTATACCACCCCTACCTTGTCACAACACAACTGATTGGTTCAAACGCATTAAGGAAGAAAAATCCACAAATTAACTTTTAACAAGGCACACCTGTTAATTGAAATGCATTCCTGGGGATTACCTCATGAAGCTGGTTGAGAGAATGCCAAGAGTGTGCAAAGCTGTCATCAAGGCAAAAGGTTGCTATTTGAAGAATCTGAAATATAAAATGTATTTTGATTTGTTTAACACTTTTTTGGTTACTACATGATTCCATATGTGTTATTTCATAGTTCTGATGTCTTCACTATTATTCTACAATGTAGAAAATTGTTTAAAAAAATAAAGAAAAACACTTGAATGATTAGGTGTCCCAACTTTTGACTGGTACTGTATATCGTTTTAATTTTTCATTTTTTATTTTTTATTGTTGGACATGTGTGATATCTACCTGTACATGACCATCTGATCATTTATCACTCCAGTGTTAATCTGCAAAATTGTAACTATTCGTCTACCTCCTCATGCCTTTTGCACACATTGTATATAGACTCCCCCTTTGTTTTCTACTGTGTTATTGACTTGTTAATTGTTTATTCCATGTGTAACTCTGTGTTGTCTGCTCACACTGCTATGCTTTATCTTGGCCAGGTCGCAGTTGTAAATGAGAACTTGTTCTCAACTAGCCTACCTGGTTAAATAAAGGTGAAATAAAAAAAATAAAAAATAAAAAATAAAAGACTAAAAACATTAGGAAATTAGTTCCAAGTGATTTTAATTTTGTAAATCTGTTCCAAGCATTCCCACACATAATAGAGAGAGAGAGAGACACGTGATCATATACAAATGTAAGCATGGTTTGACATGATTATGTTTCAGTCAAATATTATATCTGTTTTAGCTTTTTGCGGTCAATTTGCAGTCTTCAAATGATTTGTGATTGGATTCTGGCCCACCGACCATCCACTCAAGAAAGAATTGTCCCCCAGCGTTATGTAGTTGATGATCCCTGCCCTACACATTCATTACCTGTAATACATCTCCCACTTAGCTAAAGAGTACCATCTGCACATCTATTCTAGTTATCAGTTAATCTGACTATTTTATCATTATTTATTTGATTTACTTATTTCAGAAATGTTTTTTTTTGTGTAGTTGTCTAATGTTGGTGGGGCATATTATTCTGTTTTAATGTTACTCCTGAATCACTGTGATAAATATAATAGTGAGATTTACATTGAAGTGTAGGAAAACAGGTGAAATCACTCATTGACACAGATAGCAGGCAGATTGGAATGCTGTGAACCAAGATGTTGTGAGTTCAAATCCCAAGTGAGGACATGTTGAATAATAATGACTGTATAAATCATTTAATTATCTATGTCAAATATGTATGTTGAAAACACACTGTTTTTATTGCCAACAGACAAAGAGCTGTGAATGGATCAGTGGTTCACCAATCAGGGCCTTGATCTGCTTGGCAACAGTAACAATGGATACTGTGTAAGGAAACTAGTGTGCGCATGCCCTGGGTAGAATGTTCCCAAGCCGGGAACTAGATGAAAACCCCCAGGGGACAATGATAGATCATTTAAAAGAGGCCTATAAACATCCTTGGGGATGTCCCCGTAAAAACTGGGAACTAGACTGAACCTCCACAGGACTATGACACGATTTGCCAAGAACATCCTAAAATCGTCCTTGGGGACATCCCGGGAACTAACCAGTGACTAGGCAAAACCCCCATAGGACCATGACACAACGTCCTGATGACTTTAGGAAACCATTTGTGTAGGGATCACCTATGTATTAAGTATTAACCAGTCATTATACACGTCATGGGGAAATCATTAACTATAATCAATCGCTGTCCAATTACAGCTGAATGGATCACTTGACTGTATTGACTGAACAGTAATGGTTGTTCAACAGAGATGTAAGTATGTGTTGACTTTAGTATCAACAGGCTGGGAAAATAATGTTGAACAAATCAGTTCCAAGTGATGCAATCAATTTATCAAATTATTTCAAATGAGTCAAGACTTGAGAGGTACAGCTCAATGTCTAAGTGGTGTGTGTGTGTGTCAGTGGCAGTCGGTGCCGTTTAAGATTAGGAAGAACATTTTTTTTTTTATGAGCATGGCCTTATTTCTATTACAGCATATTGGATGACTGTCATTCATATTCCGTTCACCCAGCTCAATGTAACATCGATAGGTTTAGGCTACTACATCATACTTGAATTTGCCCTATACCCATCATGAGGTTGCTACAACCTAGCCTACACATAAAAGTTTATAACGTACACTACTGGTCAAAAGTTTGAGAACACCGAGTCATTTAAGTTTTTTATTCTTTATTTTTACTATTTTCTACATTCTAGAATAATAGTGAAGACATCAAAACTATGAAATAACACATATGGAATCATGGAGTAACCAAAACAGTGTTAAACAAATCTAAATATATTTTATATTTGAGATTCTTCAAAGTAGCCACCCTTTGCCTTGTTGACAGCTTTACACACTCTTGGCATCCTCTAAACCAGCTTCATCCTCTAAACCAGCTTCATGAGGTTGTCACCTGGAATTGGTTTCAGGTAAAATGTGTGCCTTGTTAAAAGCTAACTTGTGGAATTTCTTTCCTTCTTAATACATTTGAGCCAATCAGTTGTGTTATGACAAGGTGGTGGGGGGGTAGCCCAATTTGGTAAAAGACCAAGTCCATATTATTGCTGTATAATTCCTTCTCTTCACAATCCATGTGTACAATCACAAAGTACAGTGTACAGCAAGCAGTTTAGCAGTTACATTGGTGGGCCCCGGTGGCAATACATTTATAAAACCGAAAGCTTACCTTGACTTGGAATAGTTGCAGTGTTGGATAGCCTTAGCCATCTAGCTAACATAATTAGCATTACTGTCAGTTTGAGTCAGGTTGTTGAGTTGGCTGAATTAACTGCATTAGCTAAGTAAGTGAAAGGTAAACAACAACAACAACAAAACAATGAAATATAGCCATCTATCTTTCTCCCTTTCTCTTTTTTGCTTCTCCTAAATTTTTTAAGAAACTAATTTGTTCAAAACTGTTCAACTATTGTCTTTCTCTCCCTTTGAGTCAACTACTCACCAAACTGCAGTGCTAGCTAGCTGTAGCATGTGCTTTCAGTACATTCTCTGATCCTTTGATCAGATGTACAACATGTCAGTTCATACTGTAAGAACTCTGATAGGTTGGAGGACGTCCTCTGGAAGTCGTCATAATTATTGTGTAAGTCTACGGAAGAGCGTGAGAACCATGAGCCTCCTAGGTTTTGTATTGAAGTCAATGTATGCGGAGGAGCACGGAAAATAGCTGTCCTCTGGATACACCCTGGTGCTACCCTAGAGGGTGCTATTGAGGCTACTGTAGACCTTTGTTGCAAAACAGTGTGTTTTAATCAATTATTTAGTGACATAAATATATTTATGGTAGTTTTATTTAAAAATGACAAATTCTTTCAGGTTTCACAATAAAAAAAATCTGAAATTCACAGAGTAGATTGGTCCTCCCCTTCCTCCTCTGAGGAGCCTCCGCTGGTGTGTGTAAGTGTGCAGCTCTGTGTGTATGCATGCATGTGTGTGAGGGTGGCAGGTAGCCTAGTGGTTAAGAGTGTTGAGCTGACTAGGTGAGAAAAATTTGTTGATGTGCCCTTGAGCAAGGCACTTAACACAAATTTCTACTGTAAGTGTCTCTGGATAAGAGTGTCCACTAAAATGAAAAGTGTGTGTGTTCGAGTCTCTCTGAGTTACGTCGGGCATGTCTCTTCTGGTAATCACCAGATTCTTGTCACCATCTCCAACACTATTGACAGGGAGATGGGGGATATCGTGCATAATTGGCTGATGTGCTGTCCCTCATGTAGTTGCTTGTATTAGTGTGACTGTGGAAATCAGTGTGTAACATAAATGTCACTAGTGACTTAATTTTGACATTTACATTTTAGTCATTTAGCTGATGCTCTTATCCAGAGAGACATACAATTAGTTAAATCATCTTAAGATATCACACATGACCAAAAGTACTGTACGTGCACACCTACTCGTTGAACATCTCATTCCAAAATCATGGGCATTAATATGGGATTTTCTTCCAGTCAGCCAACCTTAGTGAGGTTGGGCACTGATGTTGGGCGATTAGGCCTGGCTAGCAGCTGGTGTTCCAATTCATCACAAAGGTGTTCGATGGGTTTGCGGTCAGTGCTCTGTGCAGGCTTGTCGAGTTTTTCCACACCGATCTCGAAAAACAATTTCTGTATGGACCTCACTTTGTGCACTGGGGCATTGTCATGCTGAAACAGGAAAGGGCCTTCCTCAAACTGTTGCCACAACGTTGGAAGCACTGAATCATCTAGAATGTCATTGTATGCTGTAGCGTTAAGGTTTCCCTTCACTGGAAGTGGCCTAGACCGAACCATAAAAAACTGTCGCAGACATTGTTCCTCCTCCACCAAACTTTACAGTTGGTACAATGCATTTGGGCAGGTAGCGTTCTCCAAACCTAGATTAGGCCGTCGGACTGCCAGACGGAGAAGCATGATTCATCACTCCAGAGAACGCCTTTCCACTGCTCCAGAGTCCAATGGCAGCAAACTTTACACCACTCCAGCCGACGCTTGGCATTGCGCATGGTGATCTTAGGCTTGTGTGCGGCAGCTCGGCCATGGAAACCCATTTCATTAAACTCCTGACTAAACAGGTCTTGTGCTGACTTTGTTTCCAGAGGCAGTTTGGAACTCAGTAGTCAGTGTTGCAACTGAGGACAGATGATATTTACGCACTAAGCACTTCAACACTTAGTGGTCCCATTCTGTGAGCTTGTGTGATCTACCACTTCGCGGCTGAGCCGTTGTTGCTCCTAGATGTTGCCTCTTCACAATAACAGCATTTACAGTTGACCGGGGCAACTCTAGCATCACATAAATTTGACGAACTGACTTGCTGGAAAGGTGGCATCCTATGACAGTGCCACTTTGAAAAGTCACTGAGCTCTTCAGTAAGGCCACTCTACTGCCAATGTTTGTCTATGGAGATTGCATGGCTATGTGCTCGATATTATACAAATGTCAGCAACGGGTGTGGCTGAAATAACCTAATCTACCAATTGGAAGGGGTGTCCAGATACTTTTGTACATACTGTATAGTGTAGCTGGGTGAGACAACCACATATCACTGTAGTAGCAAGTACATTTTCCCTATATAAAGTAATCATCAGCAGTCAGTGCTAGTAGAAAAACTTTTTTTTTAAAGTGAAAACTACAATGTGTACTGTAACTTTTTGTACTTTATCTTTTTGGGCAACCCTACCACACTCACATAGAAATGTGACATAGATCTGTCATTCTCATTGAACACAAGTCTAAGAAGCGGTAGATATGTTCTATGTACTCTATTTCAAAACAGTGTGTTTGTGTGTGTTTCGTTTTTGTGTCTTTTACTTTCAGTTTTGCACTACAGCTTCAAAATACAAGATTTGGGGTTATTGAAAAGGTATTTCTGTCACGTTGGTATGAATGATCGGGAGACAGGCGCAGGAATTCGTAATGTTTTTTTTATTAAGCCCAAATTACGCCGTTCCGTGTAAAGGCACTGGGATGAAGACCAAACAAACACATAACAAAACACAGGGTAGAAACCCAAAACAAAAGAGCGAGGAGTATCTTGAATAAATAACACATGTGCACGATGATTAACACAACGAGACCAGTAATCATCTGTGCAATCCACAAGGGCACGAAAGCCCAAAACACACAGCACTGGTACTCACACGCACCAGCGGACTTTGTAACAATAATCGACCCCCAATGGAAACCAAAGGGCACACTTATACAAGTACTAATCAGTGGGAATAGGGGACAGGTGTGCATAATGAAAGTTCCGGAGGGATCTGTGACAATTTCACAGCGGTTTAGATGGTACAATGATTCTCTACACACTTGCTTGTTTTATTTCACATAAACTGAAATTAGACGAACTAATATAATTTTTGCAAAAAGGAAAGGGCAGAGTGATTTCTGCATATTGCACCTTTAAGATATTATTTGAAGAGGTAGATTTTCAGAGGTTTTTGGAAGATGGGCAGGGACTCTGCTGTCCTACCTTCAGGGGGCTGCTGGTTCCACCATTGGGGTGCCAGTGTAACAGTATAACTTTGCGTCCGTCCCCTCGCCAATACCCGGGCTCGAACCAGGGACCCTCTGCACACAGACAACAGTCACCCACGAAGCATCGTTACTCATAGCTCCACAAAAGCCACGGCCCTTGCAGAGCAAGGGGAACCACTACTTCAAGGTCTCAAAGCGAGTGACGTCACCGATTGAAACGCTATTAGCGCGCACCACCGGTATCTAGTTAGCCATTTCACATCGGTTACACCAGGACAGAGAAGAACTTTGACTGGGTGGAAGGGGGAGCTCACATGGAGGCAAGAGACCAGTGTTGACTTGCGGCACAAGCAGGGAGCCCACCAACAGAGAGTTGCAGTAGTCTAGATGGTAGATGACAAGAGCCCGGATTACGACCTGCGCCGCTTCCTGAGGAAGGGATGCAACATGCAACAAGTTGCTAAGAGAGTGCCAAAGTGAATCATTTGGCTTGACCAGACTTACAAGAGTAGAATTCCAATGGGAATTATGCAGATTGGACAAATATTTTCTTTAGGTATGTCTCATCTTGTTCACCATGGACTGAGAATGAGAAGTGCCAGTTAAACACTTGCAATGCATCTGTGATTCAACAGAGGTGGTCTCTAGCAGTGGCTCGTATGTGTGTTTGTTTGTGTGTTTGTTGGTCTGTGACTGCTGTGTATCACGGAGCCATTCATCCGTAAACAAAGAGACAGTCCCATCTGTTGTGAGTGTGTCAATAGATAACTCTGATCCCCCAGGTATAACACACACACACACACACACACACACACACACACACACACACACACACACACACACACACACACACACACACACACACACACACACACACACACACACACACACACTGCAACACAACAGGTTGGTCTCATTTACCTAAGGGTCTAGGGGATCTCGACCTCCTACAAACTCATCACATATGGATGTTTCATGCCTACGGCTATCAGATGCTGCGTGTGCGTGTGTGTGTTTAAGCTCTTGATGAATATTTCATATCTAGCATGCCAGGGCTTGTTGAGCAGATGGAGAGGCTCCCACTGCCTTGGTAATGTGCACCTGTACCCTCCTCTCTCCCTCTCTCTCTCTCTCTCTCTCTCTCTCTCTCTCTCACTCTCTCTCTCTCTCTCTCTCTCTCTCTCTCTCTCTCTCTCTCTCTCTCTCTCTCTCTCTCTCACTCTCTCTCTCTCACTCTCTCTCTCTCTCTATTCCTCCTTCTATCCCTCTGTCTCTCTTTCTCATTCTTTCTCTTGCAGCTATGGTAAACGTCTGGCCTTGCATTTCTGCTCTCTCTCGTTCCTCCTCCCTCCATCTCCTCTGTCTCTTTCTCTCTATATCTCTTTGTCAGTCTGCATACCTCTCTTCTCCATCACTGCATTTCTCCATCTCTCCATCTCTCGGTCTTTCCTCTTCATCCGTCTCGCTGTATTTTCATCATCTCTCATATTTGGAGACAGAATGTTCTCTTTCTCTCTCATTTCCTCTCCCTACGCAATAACATACTGTTATTTGACCGAGAACCTGTATCATAACATATACTCTAATCTATCCACCAGTAGTAAGCAGTCACAACGATTCTGTTGACATTTCCGTTGTCATGGAGAGTCTACATCTTTTAGTCTCCCTATTTTCTCTTATTTTTTTCTGGGAGATGAACAGCGCTCAAAGTTCAATTCAGTTCCACCATTGAATGGCAAGATCAGAGGCAATCATTTCTGGGCCCGGTTGCATAAAACAATTTCCTTATTGGTTTACCTGAAAGGAAAATTCCACCCAAAAACAATATTTTTTAAATATTTGTTTAATTAGTCCATTGTTGATGTAGTCCTACACTGTTTTTTTATGGCAGCAATCAAGTTTTAAAGATGTATAACATCCAAAATACAGAAATGCAGCCTGTAAGATGCATACTGTAAGGGCATACGTGAGAGATTTTATGGTAGTTTGATGGCATGTACGGCAGAAAGAGTCTCTGGTTACCATGGAGATGGCCTGATTCACCGACTGAATGTCTCATCAAAGAGATCACATTTATTTTGGAAGATCGCAAAATAGGACTTCTACATCTACATCTACAAGACAGGAGAAACAAATTGATTTATCAGTGGTGTGTTGCAATTTGTTTTTGTGCGGCAGCGCATAAATCCATCATAATTTGTCATCAAAGTTTCTACTGACAGATATAGCCTGAACATTATTATAGAATATGCATAAAATGCATCCTCCAATTAGAACGTTTGCCTATGCCCACACAGTCTAAATATATATATATATACAGTTGAAGTCGAAAGTTTACATACACCTTAGCCAAATACATTTAAACTCAGTTTTTCACAATTCCTGACATTTAATCAAAGTAAAAATTCCCTGTTTTAAGTCAGTTAGGGTCACCACTTTATTTTAAGAATGTGAAATGTCAGAATAATAGTTTAGAGAATTATTTATTTCAGCTTTTATTTCTTTCATCACATTCCCAGTGGGTCAGAAGTTTACATACACTCAATTAGTATTTGGTAGCATTGCCTTTAAATTGTTTAACTTGGGTCAAACGTTTCGGGTAGCCTTCCACAAGCTTCCCACAAAAAGTTGGGTGAATTTTGGCCTATTCCTCATGACAGAGCTGGTGTAACTGAGTCAGGTTTGTAGGCATCCTTGCTCGCAAACGCTTTTTCAGTTCTGCCCACACATTTTCTATAGGATTGAGGTCAGGGCTTTGTGATGACCACTCCAATACCTTGACTTTGTTGTCCTTAAGCCATTATGACACAACTTTGGAAGTATGCTTGGAGTCATTGTCCATTTGGAAAACCCATTTGCGACCAAGCTTTAACATCCTGACTGATGTCTTGAGATGTTGCTTCAATATATCCACATAATTTTCCTCCTTAATGATGCCATCTATTTTGTGAAGTGCACCAGTCCCTCCTGCAGCAAAGCACCCCCACAACATGATGCTGCCACCCCCGTGCTTCATGGTTGGGATGATGTTCTTCGGCTTACAAGCTTCCAACCTTTCTCCTCCAAACATAACAATGGTCATTATGGCCAAACAGTTCTATTTTTGTTTCATCAGACCAGAGAACATTTCACCAAAAGGTATGATCTTTGTCCCCATGTGCAGTTGCAAACCGTAGTCTGGCTTTTTAATGGCGGTTTTGGAGCAGTGGCTTCTTCCTTGCTGAGCGGACTTTCAGGTTTAGTCGATATAGGACTTGTTTTACTGTGGATATAGATACTTTTGTACCTGTTTCCTCCAGCATCTTCACAAGGTCCTTTGCTGTTGTTCTGGGATTGATTTGCACTTTTCAACCCAAAGTACGTTCATCTCTAGGAAACAGAACACGTCTCCTTCCTATGCAGTATGACGGCTTTGTGGTCCCATGGTATTTATACTTGCGTACTATTGTTTGTACAGATGAATGTAGTACCTTCAAGGATGAATCAGACTTGTGGTCTACAATGTTTTTTCTGAGGTCTTGGCTGATTTCTTTTGATTTTCCCATGATGTCAAGCAAAGAGGCACTGTGTTTGAAGGTAGGCCTTGAAATACATCCACAGGTACACCTCCAATTGACTCAAATGATGACAATTAGACTACTAGAAGCTTCTAAAGCCATTACATGTTTTCTGGAATTTTCCAAGTTGTTTAAAGACACAGTCAACTTAGTGTGTGTAAACTTCTGACCCACTGGAATTGTGATACAGTGAATTATAAGTGAAATAATCTGTCTGTAAACAATTGTTGGAAAAATTACTGATGTCATGCACAAAGTAGATGTCCTAACAGACTTACCAAAGCTATAGTTTGTTAACAAGACATTTGTGGAGTGACTCCAACCTGTCTCTGTAAACTTCTGACTTCAACTCTCTCTCTCTATATATATATATATATATACATTTTTATAATACCCTCAAACACCAGGTTAGGCATTTCAAAATAGGCCATCATCACTGTCAATCGTGAATGATAATTCTTCAAGTTTTACAGTGAAATGTCCAAACTACATCTTCATGCCAATAATTTGATCTCAATCAGTTTCATGGGAATATGAATTTAGATCTTCTTGAACTACTGTTTGGTGAGAGTATTAGAGCAGATGGTGTTAACAAAGCCAGGCTAGTGGCACGTGCTCTGTTAAGTTTTGCCCGTATGAGAAAAGAAATGCAACTATTCAGCTTCAACTAACCATCCTAAAATCTCACTAGAAATGAAGTGCTTTTGATATAACACAGTAGCGTTTTAGGCCTACTATGCTATGCTATTATATTATGTAAAATACCTATTCATCATTATTTGATTTTCTGGATCATTGATTCAGCTTCAGAAATAATTTTCCAGAAATATTTTTACCAGCTTTGTGTGTTCTCAAATTGAAAAAAGTGCCACTCCCTCGCGCTCCAGCAGCACCCCATCCCTGTTCAGAAGATAATAAGACACGTTTCTTTTAGTAACTTTTTTCTCAACTTGTTTCTATTACTTTTTGTTATGTCAAGCTAACTTACAGAGTAGGTAGCTAGCCAGCTAGCTTTGTAGCCATGGATTGTGCACAATGATGTATATATTGCTTGTGCACCTCATTTCTAGATGTAGGAAATAATCTGGGCCCAAACTAATTAATTATGTTTTAATTTAAGCCTTGACTTAAGCCTTGAGGTTTTTCATAAAAGAAAAGTCAAGAGTTTTTCCTGGCCCTACATAATTTAAGAATGATCATTCCCTCTTTGATTGCTTTCCTTGGAAAATATATATGATAGTGCTGTATTTTACCATCCATTATTTGCTTGGTATTTACTTAGTTATTACACATGAAAACTGTAACAACTATGTAACTACCTAATAAATCAAAATTTGGTTTATTTTAAATCCATCAAAACAAGCACCATCATGAAACCAGTTTTAAAATGTATGTTGCAAATTGAGTTACAAAACCATGATGCATCTTCAAAAATCAATTATTATTCTGAGGACTAAGATGTGTAGTTTTTGGGAAAGTGTCTTATTTGAAATCCATTTTACATTTCTGTCAGATTTTTGTACATTTTCAGTGCAAATTCTCATTACCAATATGCCTATGGATTAAATTATCATTACCAATAAACCTGTGGATTAAATTCTCATTACCAATATGCCTATGGATTAAATTCTCATTACCAATATGCCTATGGATTAAATTCTCATTACCAATATGCCATTTGGATTAAATTCTCATTACCAATATGCCTATGGATTAAATTCTCAGGGCATTTTATACAATTGTTTGAAAAGTACATTTATTCCCATATATACTTTCAGAATGAGGGGAGCAATGTTAAATGTAGAAATATTGATTTGTTCATTACATTTTTTCGACTTTTGTGAAAATACTGGTAAAAAGCACAATATCTGATTAAAAAAACATAATAACAATTATGAAATAGATAAGTACAGATCCTAATCTCAGTGATTCTGTCACGCCCTGATCTGATCCACCCCCTCCACGTGTCACCCATCGTCTCCATTATCCCCAGTGTATTTATACCTGTGTTCTCTGTTTGTCTGTTGCCAGTTTGTTTTGTTTTATTTTTCTTGCTCCTGTCTTTTCTCTAGTTCCTGTTCTCTATTTTTCACAGTTTTCACCATTCTGCCTGCCCTGACCCTGAGCCTGCATGCCGTTCTATACCTTGTCACACCTCCTTGGATTACGGACCTCTGTCTGCCCTGACCTTGAGCCTGTCTACCGTTCTGTACCTTTTGGACTCTGATCTGGATTACTGACCTCTGCCTGTCCTTGACATGTTGTTTGCCTGCCCCCCTGTTTTAGTAATACACTTTTGTTACTTCAAAACTGTCTGCTTCTGGGTCTTCTCCTAAGCCTTGAGAGTACGAACTGGCCATGACCGACCCAGCAGACTTGGACCAGCTCTGCAACGCCAACTTCTCCCAAGGAGTCACCATTGGAAGGCATGATGAGTTGCTTCGTGGGCTTATGGAAGGGTTCCAGACCTTGGCCGAACGCCATGGACCGCGCATTGAACACATTGGGCAGTTTCCCGAGAACCCCGCTTACCTCCCAAGGAACGCTTCGCTGCAGAGTCGGAAACCTGTCGGGCATTTCTCGCAAAGTGTTCTCTCATCATTGAGCTGCAGCCCTCCTCCTTCCCCTCGGGACACTCGAAGATAGCGTACCTCATTGCGCTGATGTCCGGGAGGGCTCTCGCCTGGGCTACGGCCGTGTGGGATCAACAGTCGGCCGTATGCTTCTGTCTGGAGGAGTTCGTTGCAGAGGTGAAGAAGGTTTCTGATTCTCCATTGTCCGGGGGAGAGAATGCCCGGAAGTTACTCCAGCATCGGCAAGACTCCCGCAGTGTGGCAGACAATGCAATGGATTTCTGTATGTTAGCAGCTGAGAGTAACAGGAACTCTAAATCGTTGTAATCATCCAGATTATCGGAGGAAGTGAAGGACGAGCTAGCAGCCCGGGATCTCGACTCGCTCATTGCCTTTACCATCCGGATCGATGGGCGGCTACGGAAACGTAGGAAGGAGAGGAGGTCCGATTCCACTCGCCCGCCCAAGGATTCCACCTCGGGTCTGAAGCATCCTGGAAGTCCCCTACGTCTCTGTGGCCGAGAGGACCCGAGGCTACCCGAGTACCCCCAAGAGTCTCTGAAGTCTGCCGATTCACCTCTTCCCGAGCCGATGCATCTAGGCAGAGCTAGGCTGTCCCCAGTCGAACATCTACACCGGCTCCACACGAAGACTTGCATGTATTGCGGGACTACTAGACAATTCATGTCCTCCTGTCCAATAAAAGACCAGGCTCACCAGTAGGGGCGATACAGAGGTGGGCCATACAGATAACTTTTCCTCTCCCTTTACTCGCACCCCTTTCCATGACATCCTGCTGTGGGGGAACCAGTCAAAACTCTGGAGCCGATGAGAGTTTTATGGATGCTACCCTGGTGTCCGAACTGGGCATCCCCACACAACCCCTCTCCATTCCCAATGGAAGTTAGAGCGCTGGACGCTCTAGCGACACAATCCCCTCATAGACTGGACTGCTGGTTCCATCATGGGCTGGAGTCCATCCTGCCATGCCCATTGCCTGAAGCCAGCACAGCCTGCCCCGGGCAGCTCAGCCTGCCCCGGGCCGCCATTCCTGCGGAGTACCAGGAAATCTGAAGGTTTTCAGTAAGGCCCGGGCGACTTCACTCCCTCCGCACCGACCCTATGACTGTGGGATCAACCTTCTCCCAGCCACCACACTGCCCCAGGGACGACTGTACTCTCTGTCTGGTACGGAGACCAAGACTATGGAGACCTATATCGAGGAATCTATAGCTGCAGGGTATATTCGTCCTTCTTCCTCCCCCTCCGGCACAGGGTTCTTCTTTGTGGAGAAGAAGGACAAAACCCTGTGCCCATGCTTCGACTCCCAGTGCCTCAATGACATCACAGTGAAGAACTGCTGCCACTCATCACCTCGGCCTTTGAGCCACTCCAGGGGCCACGGTTTTCTCCAAGTTGGACCTGCGGAACGCCTACAGCTGTGTTCCAGGCCCTGGTTAATGACATTTTCTGTGATGTTGAACCGGTTCGTCTTCGTCTACCTCGATGACATCCTTCTTTTCTTCCTCTCAGCCCAAGAACATGTGCTCCACATCCGACAGGTCCTCTAGCACCTCCTGGAGAACCAGCTTTTTGTGACAGCAGAGAAAAGCGAATTCCATCGCTCCACCATCCCCTTCCTTGGTTTCATCATCGCTGCAGGGAATGTACAGATGGATCCCGGGAAGGTGAGTGAGGTGGTGGATTGGACCCAGCCTACATCCAGAGTGCAGCTGCAAAGTTTCCTGGGATTTGTCAACTTTTTCGTCGCTTTATCCGGCCCTGGCTTCCCCCCTGTCTGCACTCACCACTCCCAAGGTTCCGTTCACGTGGTCCCCAGCTGCTGACCGGGCGTTCTGGGACCTGACCTGGCATTCCGGGACCGCTTCACCACAGCTCCCATATTTGTTCATCTTGACTGTCCCGTCAGTTCATGGTGTTTTGAGATACTCGCGGTGAAAATGACATTGGAGGAGTGGAGACACTGGTTGGAGGCGGTGGAACATCCATTCATTGTGTGGACGCATCACAAGCACCTGGAATATCTCGGTACCGCCAAGCGACTCAATTCCAGGCAAGCTAGGTGGGCCCTGCCTTTCACCCAGTTTAACAAGTGTAGACCGTACCGTGAAATGCTTACTAACAAGCCCTTAACCAGCAGTGCAGTTCAAGAAAGAGTTTCAAAAATATTTACCAAATAAACTAAAGCAAAATATTATAAAAGTAGCACAATAAAATAACAATAACGAGGCGATATACAGGGGGTACCGGTACCGAGTCAATGTGAGGGGGTACAACATGATAGTACATTTGTACATGAAGGTAGGGGTGAAATGACTATGCAAAGATGATAAACAGCGAGTAGCAGTAGTGTACAAAACAAATGTGATGGGGGGGCGGTCAATGTAAATAGTCCGGTGGCCATTTGATTAATTGTTCAGCAGTCTTATGGCTTGGGGGTAGAAGCTGGTGCTCTGGTACCGCTTCCCGTGCACTAGCAGAGAAAACAGTCTATGAATTTTTTGAGCTTCCTCTGCCACTGCCTAGTATATAAGACAGAGAATAGTATATAAGACGGAGAATAGTATGTTCAATAGGGAAGATAAATAACGAAGAGCTTCCACGTCATTCACACATGCAACAAGACTACTTTTCTAATGAGAGACACCTTGGAAAAACTACAACTACTCGTTCGTTTTTCAAAAAACAAGCCTGAAAACCTTTCTAAAGACTGTTGACATCTAGTGGAAGCCAGTTGAACTGCAATCTGGGAGGAATTTGTTTGAATATCCCATAGGCTTGCATTGAAATGGCCAGTGACCTCAAAAAAAAAATTCCAGATGGATTCTCCTCTGGTTTTCGCCTGCCATATCAGTTTTGTTATACTCACAGACATTATTTTAACAGTTTTAGAAACTTCAGAGGGCTTTCTATCCAATGCTACCAATTATAGGCATATCAGTTTCCTTTTGGCATGTCAGTCATCCGGAATTTAGGATACTGCCCCCTAGCCTGAAAAAGTTAATCCTGTATTGACGCAATGCTTGTTTTATGGTTCGTCTGAGGGCATAGCGGGATTTCTTATAAGCATCGGCTTTTCATTAGGCTTTTCCGTTCCTTGAAAGCGGCAGCTCTAGCCTTTAGCTCAATGCGGATGTTGCCTGTAATCCATGGCTTCTGGTTGGGATATGTACGTACAGTCACTGTGGGGACAACGTCGCCGATACACTTATTGATGAAGCCGATGACTGAGGTGGTATACTCCTCAATGCCATTGGTTGAATCCCGGAACATATTCCAGTCTGTGCTAGGAAAACAGTCCTGTAGCGTAGCATCCGAGTCATCTGACCACTTCCGTATTGAGCGAGTCACTGGTACTTCCTACTTTAGTTTTTGCTTGTATGCAGGAATCAGGAGGGCAGGGGAGAGCTTTGTATGCCTCTCTGTGTGTGGAGTAAAGGTGGTCGAGAGTTTTGTCCTCTGGTTGCACATGTGACATGCTGGTAGAAATGAGGTAAAACAGATTTAAGTTTGGCTGCATTAAAGTCCCCGGCCACTAGGAGCGCCGCTTCTGGATAAGGATTTTCTTGTTTGCTTATGGCCTTTTGTAGCTGGTTGAGTGCGGTCTTAGTGCCAGCATCGGTTTGTGGTGACGGCTACGAATAATATAGATGAGAACTCTCTTGGTAGACGGTGTGGTCTACAGCTTATCATAAGGTACTCTACCTCAGGCGAGCAATACCTTGAGACTTCTTTAATATTAGACATTGCATACCAGCTGTTACTGACAAACACCCCCACACCTCGTATTACCAGACTTAGCTTCTCTGTTTTGCCAGTGCATGAAAATCCCGCCAGCTCTAGATTATCCATGTCATTGTTCAGCCACAACTCTGTGAAACATAAGACATTACAGTTTTAATGTCCCGTTGGTTGGATAATCGTGATAGGTCATCGATTTTATTTTCCAATGATTGCACCATTGGCCAATAGAATGGATGGCAGTGGGGGTTTACTTGCTCGCCTACAAATTTACAGAAGGCAGCCTGACCTCTGCCCCCTTTTTCTCTGTCTTTTCTTCACACAAATGATGTAGAATTGGTTCTGTTCCCAAGAATAAGCCTATTTTCTTGGATTAGCTAACACAACTTGCCATTGGAACACAGGAGTGATGGTTGCTGATAATGGGCCTCTGTATGCCTACAGTATGTAGATATTCCATACAAAATATGCCGTTTCCAGCTACAATAGTTATTTACAACATTACAATGTCTACACTGTAGATATATTTTATGTTATTTTAATGGAAAAATAAATTGCTTTTCTTTAAAAAAAACAAGGACATTTGAAGGTGAACCCAAACTTTTGTCAAACCCAAAGGTTTGACAGCGGGGCAGGGGATTCCAGTATCAAATCAAATCAAATGTATTTATATAGCCCTTCTTACATCAGCTGATATCTCAAAGTGCTGTACAGAAACCCAGCCGAAAACCCCAAACAGCAAGCAATGCAGGTGTAGAAGCACGGTGGCTAGGAAAAACTCCCTAGAAAGGCCAAAACCTAGGAATACACCTAGAGAGGAACAAGGCTATGAGGGTTGGCCAGTCCTCTTCTGCCTGTGCCGGGTGGAGATTATAACAGAACATGGCCAAGATGTTCAAATGTTCATAAATGACCAGCATGGTCAAATAATAATAATCACAGTAGTTGTTGAGGGTGCAGCAAGTCAGCACCTCAGGAGTAAATGTCAGTTGGCTTTTCATAGCCGATCATAAAGAGTATCTCTACCGCTCTTGCTGCCTCTTGAGAATTGAAAACAGCAGGTCTGGGACAGGTAGCATGTCCGGTGAACATGTCAGGGTTCCATAACCGCAGGCAGAACAGTTGAAACTGGAGCAGCAGCACGGCCAGGTGGACTGGGGACAGCAAGGAGTCATCATGCCAGGTAGTCCTGAGGCATGGTCCTAGGGCTCAGGTCCTCCGAGAGAGAGAAAGAAAGAAAGAGAGAAAGAGAGCATTAGAGAGCATTAGAGAGCGCCTACTTAAATTCACACAGGACACCGGATAAGACAGGAGAAGTACTCCAGATATAACAAACTGACCATAGTATGCAGCTTGAAGGTTTAGAGGCCATGATTATTTTCATCATTGTGTCAAGAGATATAGTATAGATAGAGATATAGATATAGGACAACTGAGCTTTGGGGGAATACGCAGATTTAAAGAGGAGTCTGTAATTTGCTTTCTAATGATCATGATCTTTTCCTCAAAGAAGTTCATGAATTTATTACTGCTGAACTGAAAGTCATCCTCACTTGGGGAATGCTGCTTTTTAGTTAGCTTTGCGACAGTATCAAAAGACATTTCGGATTGTTCTTATTTTCTTCAATTAAGTTGGAAAAATAGGATGATCGAGCAACAGTGAGGGCTCTCGGTACTGTCTTTCCAAGCTAGTCAGAAGACTTCCAGTTTGGTGTGGCGCCATTTCCGTTCCAATTTTCTGGAAGCTTGCTTCAGAGCTCGGGTATTTTCTGTATACCAAGGAGCTAGTTTCTTATGACAAATGTTTTTAGTTGTTAGGGGTGCAACTGCATCTAGGGTATTGCGCAAGGTTAAATTGAGTTCCTCAGTTAGGTGGTTCACTGATTTTTGTCCTCTGACATCCTTGGGTAGGCAGAGGGAGTCTGGAAGGGCATCAAGGAATCTTTGTGTTGTCTGAGAATTTATAGCACGACTTTTGATGCTCCTTGGTTCGGGTCTGAGCAGATTATTTGTTGTGATTGCAAACGAAAAAAAATGGTGGTCCGATAGTCCAGGATTATCAGGAAAAAAATTAAGATCCACAACATTTATTCCATGGGACAAAACTAGGTCCAGAGTAGGACTGTGACAGTGAGTAGGTCCAGAGACATGTTGGACAAAACCCAATGAGTCGATGATGGCTCCGGAAGCCTTTTGGAGTGGTTCTGTGGACTTTTCCATGCGAATATTAAAATCACCAAAAATTATAATATTATCTGCTATGACTACAAGGTCCGATAGGAATTCAGGGAACTCGGTGAGGAACGCTGTATATGGCCCAGGAGGCCTGTAAACAGTAGCTATAACAAGTGATTGAGTAGGCTGCATAGATTTCATGACTAGAAGCTCAAAAGACGAAAACGTCATTTTTTTTGTAAATTGAAATTTGCTATCGTAAATGTAAATGCAACAACTCCACCTTTGCGGAATGCACGGGGATATGGTCGCTAGTGTAACCAGGACGTGAGACCTCATTTAACACAGTAAATTCATCAGGCTTAAGCCATGTTTCAGTCAGGCCAATCACATCAAGATTATGATCAGTGATTAGTTCATTGACTATAACTGCCTTTGAAGTGAGGGATCTAACATTAAGTAGCCCTATTTAGAGATGTGAGGTATCATGATCTCTTTCAATAATGGCAGGAATGGAGGAAGTCTTTATCCTAGTGAGATTGCTAAGGCGAACACCGCCATGTTTAGTTTTGCCCAACCTAGGTCGAGGCACAGACACCGTCTCAATGGGGATAGCTGAGCTGACTACACTGACTGTGCTAGTGGCTGACTCCATTAAGCTGGCAGGCTGGCTAACAGCCTGCTGCCTGGCCTGCACCCTATTTCATTGTGGAGCTAGAGGAGTTAGAGCCCTGTCTATGTTGGTAGATAAGACGAGAGCACCCCTCCAGCTAGGATGGAGTCTGTCACTCCTCAGCAGGCCAGGCTTGGTCCTGTTTGTGGGTGAGTCTCCGAAAGAGGGCCAATTATCTACAAATTCTATCTTTTGGGAGGGGCAGAAAACAGTTTTCAACCAGCGATTGAGTTGTGAGACTGCTGTAGAGCTCATCACTCCCCTAACTGGGAGGGGGCCAGAGACAATTACTCTATGCCAACACATCTTTCTAGCTGATTTACACGCTGAAGCTATGTTGCGCTTGGTGACCTCTGACTGTTTCATCCTAACATCGTTGGTGCCGACGTGGATAACAATATCTCTATACTCTCTACACTCGCCAGTTTTCGCTTTAGCCAGCACCATCTTCAGATTAGCCTTAACGTCGGTTGCCCTGCCCCCTGGTAAACAGTGTATGATCGCTGGATGATTCTTTTTAAGTCTAATACTGCGGGCAATGGAGTCGCCAATTAATAGGATTTTCAATTTGTCAGAGCTAATGGTGGGAAGCTTCGGCATCTCAGACCCCGTAACGGGAGGAGTAGAGACAAGAGAAGGCTTGGCCTCAGATTCCGACTCGCTGCTTAATGGGGAAAAACGTTTGAAAGTTTCTGTCGGCTGAATGGGTGACACCGGTTGAGCATTCCTACAGCATTTCCCCCCAGAAGCCATGAGCAAGTTGTCCGGCTGCGGGGACCGTGCGAGGGGATTTATACTAACGTTACTATCTGTACTTACTGATGGCACAGACGCTGTTTCATTCTTTCCTACACTGAAATTACCCTTCCATATCGATTGCGTCTGAAGCTGGGCTTGTAGCACAGCTATCCTCGCCGTAAGGCGATCGTTCTCCTGTATATTATGAGTACAGCGACTGCAATTAGAAGGCATCATGTTAATGTTACTACTTAGCTTCGGCTGTTGGAGGTCCTGACGAACCATGTCCAGATAAAGCGTCTGGAGTGAAAAAGTTGAATGAAAAAAAGTTGAGTGAGGGAAAAACTCAAAATATAAACGGTAATTAAAAAGAAAAAAGTTAAATTGTCAGGTAGCGAAGTAAGGTTGGCAACAAAACGCAGAGCAACACGTAAACAAGTCTGCAAGTTGTGACCCAGAAATGACGAACTGACGAAATCAGTACCTGGTTGACTGGGAGGGTTATGGCCCGGAGGAGAGGTGCTGGGTCCCCGCCAGGGACATCCTGTACCCAGGCCTCATCGCTGAGTTCCAACTCCGGTCAAACAGGTATGCGCCCAGGTAGGATGCCAGGTGGCACCCCTAGAGGGGGATGGGGGGGGGGGTGTACTGTCACACCCTGATCTGTTTCACCTGTCTTTGTGATTATCTCCACTCCCTTCAGGTGTTGCCAATCTTCCCCATTATCCCCAGTGTAGTTATACCTGTGTTCTCTGTTTGCCTGTTGCCAGTTTGTTTTGTTTCGTCAAGCCTACCAGCTGTTTTCTCTTGGTCCTTTCTTTTCTCTAGTTCTTGTTTTCTAATTTTCCCGGTTTTGACCATTCTACGTGCCCTGACCCTGAGCCTGCTTGCCGTTCTGTACCTTTTTTACTCTGCTCTGGATTACTGACCTCTGCCTGCTCTTGACCTGTCGTTTGCCTGCCCCCCTGTTTTTGTAATAAACTTTTGTTACTTCGAAACTGTCTGCATCTGGGTGTTCTCCTGAGCCTTGACAGATTCAAGACAACATGTAGTAAATAATGACACTTCATAATTTTCTGGTTTTTTTGGGCAGTTTCGTGAGAAGTACCCTGATGTACCATTTGGTATTAGATACAGTAGCTAAAGTCCACAACATAATGGTTTCCATTAGCTTTTATATCCAAGTCAGATTCCACAGGTTTATGATTTTGTTGGGATAGAAACTAGAGACAACCCAACCTAATCTCTTTGTAAATATCAGCTGATCAGAACTCTATGATTCAGTGTCGGTATAGATTTCTATGGTCCTGTATCATTGATTCCTATGTGGGTTTGACATTAGCAGTTGTTAGCTGTGTTGGGTCAGGGATGTGCTTGGGTCAACATGCCGCAGTGGTTTATGATACCTGAGTTTCCTGAGAAAACTTTGATGTATATTATGCAATTATAGCTTGTAATCAATATGAACAGTCATGATCTCATTGACTGAGAATCAAAATGGACAGTCTGGACAAAACCATCAAAGCATAGCTAGATATGATTGAAGAAATTACAAGGTACCGGAGATTGGCATAGTTGTCAACACAGCCAACTTCAGACCACATATAACCCCCTACAACAGGGGTTTGAACCAACTGGCCACATAACCCCCTACGACAGGGGTTCCAACCAACTGGCCACATAATCCCCTACGACAAGGGTTCAACCAACTGGCCACATAACCCCCTACGACAGGGGTTCGAACCAACTTTCCCCATAACCCCCTATGACAGGGGTTCAACCAACTGGCCCTAGTTCGCCACTTTCCAAGCTGCCCATCTGCCTGTCTTCCTCTTACATTTCCAAATGTATAATTATTGGAGTTTAAAAGAGACAAGAAGCTGTAAAATGTCATATAGACAGTACAGTCACCTCCAAATAATACAATTTGAATTAATACAAATACCAAGCTATATTGTATGCTCAAAAAAATTGGGAAATTATATTGTCTTGTACTAATACAATTGCTCAGAGAAAGAGATTTTTGACACCAAAAAGATAGGTGTCAAAATGATTGGGACCATTAAATAGTCTTCAAAATAAAATCTGCATTAACATTCTACCTTTTCAAGTTATTCTCGGTTTAAGGTACTGTATTGTGGCCTTCCATGGCTTCCTGCTTCACTGGGGTATAAAAATGAGGTAACACGCATGTAAAATCCATTATCGTCCATCACCATGGGGAAAGGCAGAGAACTTACAAATGAAAAAAGACAATTGGTTGTTGACTTTCATAAATCAGGCAATGGGTCCAAAAAAATAAACCGAAAAAACAAAAATACCACTTACCACTATTAAGGCAACAAACAAGAAATGTAAAACCACTGGAACAGTGGTAGACTTGCCTGGTAGAGGAAGCATGTATATTTTGTCCCCATGCACAGTGAGGAAAATGGTTCGGGAGGCAAAGAAAAGTCCAAGGGCCACAGTTAGAAAATTACAGAAATTGGTCGAATCTTGCGATCCCCAAGTCTCCAAATCTACAATTAGACGCCACAGCCATGCCAATAGGCTATTTGGAAGGGTTTGCCTTAAAAAAGCTTTATTGAGAACAACCAACAAATGTAAATTCTTGGAGTTCGCTATAAGGAATTAGCACATGTATTGGAACCGGGTGCTATGGTCAGATGAGATAAAAATGCACACCAGTGGTGGATTTGGCCTTGAAAAAAATAACGCATATTCTGAAAATAACCTAAGAACCTCATACCTACTGTAAAATATGGTGGTGGATCCTTGATGTTATGGTGCTGCTTTGCTTCCACTGGTCCTGGGGCCTTTGTTAAGGTCAACAGCATTATGAACTTTGCGCAATACCAGGACATTTTTGTCCAAAACCTTTGAGCCTCTGCCAGGAGGCTGAACCTTGGCTGCAAGTGGATCTTCCAGCAATACAATGACCCCAAGCACACATCAAATCTACAAATAAATAGTTAATTGACCGCAAAATCAACATTTTGCAATGGCCATCTCAGTCTTCGGACTACAGCCCCATTGAAAACCTATGGTGTGAATCAAAGAGGGCACTCCATAAGCGCAAATCGTCATTAAGCTCGAGACCCTGGATCTCGATCCCGCCCTGTGCAACTGGGTCCTGGATTTCCTGACGGGCCGCCCCCAGGTGGTGAGGGTAGGTAACAACATCTCCACCCCGCTGATCCTCAACACTGGGGCCCCACAAGGGTGCGTTCTCAGCCCTCTCTTGTATTCCCTGTTCACCCACGACTGCGTGGCCATGCAGCCTCCAACTCAATCATCAAGTTTGATTGACGACACTACAGTGGTAGGCTTGATTACCAACAACGACGAGACGGCCTAGAGGGAGGAGGTGAGAGCCCTCGGAGTGTGGTGTCAGGAAAACCTCACACTCAATGTCAACAAAACAAAGGAGATGATCATGGACTTCAGGAAACAGCAGAGGGAGCAGCCCCCTATCCACATCGACAGGACAGTAGTGGAGAGGGTGTAAAGTATTAAGTTCCTCGGCGTACACATCACGGACAAACTGAAATGGTCCACCCACACAGACAGAGGGGTAAAGAAGGGGCAGCAGCGCCTCTTCAACCTCAGGAGGCTGAAGAAATTCGGCTTGTCACTAAAAACACTCACAAACTTTTTCAGGTGCACAATCGAGAGCCGCCTGGTACGCCTGGTATCACCGCCTGGTACGGCAACTGCTCTGCCCACAACCGTAAGGCTCTCCAGAGGGTAGTGAGGTCTGCACATGCATCACAGGCGGCAAACTACCTGCCCTCCAGGACACCTACACCACCCGATGTCACAGGAAGGCCATAAATATCATCAAGGACAACAACCACCCGAGCCACTGCCTTTTCACCCCGCTATCATCCAGAAGGCGAGGTCAGTACAGGTGCATCAAAGCAGGGGCCGAGAGACTGAAAAACAGCTTCTATCTCAAGGCCATCAGACTGTTAATCAGCCATCGCTAACATTGAGTGGCTGCTACCAACATACTGACTCAACTCTAGCCACTTTAATTATGGAAAAATTGATGTAATAAATGTATCACTAGCCACTTTAAACAATGCCACTTTATATAATGTTTACATACCCTACATTACTAATTTCATATATATATATATATATATATACTGTACTCTATACCATCTACTGCATCTTGCCATCTTGATGTAATAAATGTATCACTAGCCACTTTAAACAAGCCACTTTATATAATGGTTACATACCCTACATCTACATTACTCACCTCATATGTATATACTGTACTCTATACCATCTACTGCATCTTGCCTATGCTGTTTGGACATCACTCATTCATATATTTTTATGTACATATTCTTATTCATTCCTTTACATGTGTGTGTATAAGGTAGTTGTTGTGAAATTGTTAGATTACTTGTTAGATATTACTGCATGGTCGGAACTAGAAGCACAAGCATTTCGCTACACTCGCATTAACATCTGCTAACCATGTATATGTGACAAATAAAATTGGATTTGGTTTGATTTGATATCAATAATCTGGAAAGAATCTGTATGGAGGAATGGTCTAAGATCTATCCCAATGTGTTCTCCAATTTCATAAAACATTATAGAAAAACGCTAAGTAGCTTCATCCTATCAAGTGGAGGGTGCAAAAAGTCTTGAAAACAGAGATGCCAATAGTTTTGACACTTATCTATTTGAGATTTTGTTTAAATTATACTGAACAAAAAATATAACCTATAAGAATTGATGTTGTTTTGAAGGCAAAGGGTGGTCACACCAAATATGGATTTGATTGATATTTTTCTTCTGTTCACTCACTTTGCATTTTGATAATTGATAAATATAATCTATTTACATGTCTATTTTTGAAAGCATTCTTACGTTACAGCATTTTTTCACACCTGCCTAAAACTTTTGCACAGTATTGTATATCAATGGTGACAATCATTTTGGAGGTGACTGTATAACGAGTAATGTTTTTTTAAAGGAGAGAATCTAGTTGCTTTGATCCAGTTGATTGCTTCGTTCCATCTCTGGAACGAGCAGCAAGATGCTAACTAAGGTAATGATTCATATGAGACACGTTACATCCCCTGAAGTGTTGCTTTAATATCTTAATGAGTTCCTCTCTTTAGTAAATGATGCCATTCATATTCAACACTAATCGTCTGCTCTGGGGAAGACATGAATATGTAAATGGCTTACTACTAATGTTACATAAATCTCTGATTATAAAGCCATGAAGGTTACAGGGAAGAGTGAAAGCACAATATTTATACAATGTTTACATCCAAGGGAGTGATTTCAGATCAAAGAGAAGCGTACATTTTCAGAGGAAAATGAAAGCTGTAAGTTGTCCCATATTTACTGTTGGCCACTGGGCAAACGTCTGTGTGTGCGTGCATGCATCTGTGTGAATGCGTGTGCCTGTGTGTGCGTGCTTGGGCCTGAGATGCAGAGAATGTGAAATGCTTTTGGCCTAAAAAATGATCTTAGTTATTTTAATTGTCTTATTTATCTGTGCCCAATGCTGGTATCTTCTCCCTGGTCATTATAATCAGCAACAGTTTCATGATATTTCCATTTAGGCCTAGATTCAATCAGATCAAGCATTTACCGGAGATAGCCGACACCTGCATAGCATAGCTGCTGTTTTTGCGTGTCAAATCAGTGAGCAGTTGCTCTTGTAATTGTTGTCAGGAAGCCACACCCGTTCCACTCGTGTAAGAAGTTCAGAACAAGAAAGTGTAGGCTATATGGAAATAATGACGCTCACATTGAAAATCAGAAGAAATAATGAGGATTTCTATCAGCCTAATGGAGGTGTAGATTACATCTCACATTCCAGTGTTCAAACTTGTAAACAAGGCTACATGTGATTTCTGTTAATGCGACTCCATGCAGCCAATGGCAATGTCCGTTTTAGATATAAATCCAGGAGCTGCTTGTGGATTTGACAGCTGCAGGTCTGACACGTCATAACATCAGCTACGTGGATGTCGGCTAAAGCAGATCTGATTGAATCGGCCCTTAGAACTTCATGTTCTGGATGAAGAACAGCAACCATTTTGTGCCCCCTACATCTGGCCACTTTGACATGAACGTGGCTCGGTCATTCCTACAATACAGGGATGTCCTCTGCTTGTCTGTGGCTGAAGGTTCTGGAATACTTCCTGTAATGGGATAATGGCAGGCATTTAACACACGATAACACATATGTTTGCAAGCAAGTACACAGACACACACACATTCAAGTATACACACATGTACACAGGCAGGCAGGCAGGGAGGCATGCAGACACACGCACACACACACACAGAAACATACAGTACATAGAAATGCAAAATTATTCTGCTTGGGGGAATATCCAATTACCTCTCCAGATTAATTCCTGTGTGTCTTTGTGTGATTTAGTTTGGACTGCAGTACTGCAACACATCAATGTGCATCTTCTCCTCTTGGACACGACCCAATAATTACTACTCCTAGATCCCATTTCTGACATTTCAAATGAACCCATAAATTACTTGGAGTATACACAGTATATATACAGTATGGAGTGTGCGACTTTGTTTTTATAGTTGACATTTCAACACAAACGCACACAGACCTCAGTCTAAACTCAATCTTGAAGATATGTTAATTACAAAACGAGTGATAGGATCTACCCTCCTCACTCTCTCCTTCTCTCTCTATTCTCTCTCATCCCCCTTTCTCCATCCCTCCTCTTCTCTTTCTCTCTCCCCACCCCTTCTCTCTCTCTCTCTCTCTCTCTCTGAGTGATTGTGTGTGTTACAAATACAGCATGATAACTGTTGTACAAACAAGTGTGTGTGTGTAATGTGTGACATTTGGCCAGCAGGGTTGTTGACCCAGATGAACTCACATCCATGTCTTTAACCCACACTCAACATGTAATGTTAACCCTGTGGCATCATCATGATGATGACCGTTTCTTAGTACTATCGATGACTAATGTGGTTACAGCACATACATTTTCTTAATAGTAATTTAGCAGATGCTCTTACACAGAACAACTTACAAAAGCAATTAGGGTTAAGTGTCTTGCTCAAAGGGGTATGGACAGATTTGTCATCTAGTTGGCTCTGATCATAACACAGAGCCAAGGCCGGATCTAGTCTTTCGGGGGCCCTAAGCAAGATTTGGTTGTCCCTTCCCCACAGAGAGAGAAATTTTAGTTTTAAAGTAAATTTCCTGCAATTATACACATTTTGTCATTGGGCAGAGAGATAATGTTGCAATTTTATAACACATGCCTGGAGCCGAAAAGTAACAATACATTTTGTACGTAAAAAGAGAACAAATGTCATACAAAATAAATGAGCCTCCACCTCCAACCCCATTTTCCCAACCCTAGCCCTGCAACATGTCTACCTCCAACCACCAACCCTCCCCACCTTCCCACACCCTGTAGCAACTAGGGTCCCCAAATGCTCACCTTCGATGGCCACTTTTGACACGCTGGAGAAGTGTGCACTTCAAGGATGAATCCCAGTTTTGTGTGGGCAAGTGGTTTGCTGATGTCAACGTTGTGAACTACCTCATGAAGCTGGTTGAGAGAATGCCAAGAGTGTGCAAAGCTGTCATCAAGGCAAAGGGTGGTAACTTTGAAGAATCTAAACTCTAAAATATATTTTTATTTGTTTTACACTTTTTTGTTACTACATGAATCTATGTGTTATTTCATAGTTTTGATGTCTTCACTATTATTCTACAATGTATAAAATATAAAATAGTATTAATAAAGAAAAACCCTTGAATGAGTGGGTGTATCCAAACCTTTGACTGGTTACAGTTGAAGTTGGACGTTTACATACACTTAGGTTGGAGTCATTAAAACTCATTTTTCAACCACTCTACAAACTATAGCTTTGGCAAGTCGGTTAGGACATCTACTTTGTGCTTGACCCAAGTCATTTTTCCAACAATTGTTTACAGACAGATTATTTCACTTATAATTCACTGTATCAAAATTCCAGTGGGTCAGAAGTCTCCACTGCAATCCAGGTCATTTGGCTGTGCTATTAGATGAAGCACAGTGATAACACATTAAGTTGTTGTATAAATACAAAAAATCAGGCCCTGTATTTCCATTGGAATTCAGACCCAAGGGTCTCCCGGTCACGGCCGGCTGCGACAGAGCCTGGACTCGAACCCAGAATCTCTAGTGGTACAGCTAGCACTGCCTTAGACCACTGCGCCACGCAGAAGGCGTAACAATGTGCCTTTTAATAAATCTCGGCCTAATCTCAGAAAATGAAATTTCCCTAGTGTCATCACAGTCACGACATTCCTAACATTCCCCCCTATTTTGACTAATGATGATGAAGTTGGCTTTAAACCAAGACTCTTTCTTTAGAAATCTCTTTGTGTTTTGGTATTCGTTTTGTAGTCCTCCATTCTCAAGTGTCTCTGTGTCGTCACCAGTCTCTACGGTCTTCATCAACGTTTGTTACTTTACAAACAACGTTTGGGGGGAGAGAGGGGAAAGAGGGAGATGAAAGAGGTAGGGAAAAGAGGGAGGGAAAAGAGAGAAAGAGGTATTAAGGGATGAGGAGACAATGGGTCTGGATTTACACTTCAAATACTCTTTCTCTGGACACATCTACTCATATGTGTTATTTCATCATTTTGATGTCTTCACTACTATTCTACATTCTAGAAAATAGTCAAAAGAAATAAAAACCCTTGAATGAGAAGGTGTGTCCAAACTTATGACTTGTACTGTAGTTGATCGTAGGAGCTGTTCTTTCATCCAAATGTTTCTATTCTTAAAAAACAACAACATCGCACTGTGCACAGACTTCAATTCAACATCTATTCCTTGTTGATAATTTAATTGAAATGATGTGGAAACAACCTTGATTTAACCAGTGTTTGCCCAGTGGTATGAAACTTGTTTTTCAACTCTTCACCTCTTACTAACCAGGTCGTCGCTAAAAAGAACTTCTCCATGACTTCTAAATAAAGACGTATTCATGACAAATAATGTTTGACCTATTGACATCACAAAATCATATTTTGTTTTTGATTCAGTATCGGTTATACGAGTAAGGCATTTTTTTTCCCCATTGTAAGGCAACATTGATGTTGTGGGACTTCTCTAGTGTTAGGAGAGAACACTCTCATTTTTTGAGCATGTTCTAATCTAGTCTAATCCCTCAAACACAGAGGGGATTTGAGAACAACAACACAGTATTGTTTAACCTCTTGAATTGTTAATGCTGCTTCAATATTTTATGCTCCAGTGCCAGTCAACCACTGACATAATGGTTTTGGTTTATTTCAACGGTCAGACAATATCTTTGAGCCCTCAGTTACGCCTTC
Source organism: Oncorhynchus tshawytscha (assembly GCF_018296145.1). Classification (NCBI taxonomy): domain Eukaryota; kingdom Metazoa; phylum Chordata; class Actinopteri; order Salmoniformes; family Salmonidae; genus Oncorhynchus; species Oncorhynchus tshawytscha. The sequence continues at coordinate 23,045,263 of NC_056441.1, forward strand.
AACCATTCACAGCTCTGTTTTCTCTCTGTTTCTGCCTCTCCCCTTCTTTGCCCTCTCTCTTTCTATCCATCTTCTCCCTTCTCTCTCTCTTCTACTCTCATTTGCAGCACCAATAAACATATAATATTGATCATAAATGTGGAGTGCACTACACTGGGGGGTCCAAGTCCTGTGATTAATAGAATTTTAATATTAAAATAGATAACTAAATAATTAACTAATAAATAAACGGATGGATAATACACTGAACAAGAATATAAACGCAACATGTAAAGTGTTGGTCTCATGTTTCATGAGCTGAAATAAAAGATCCCAGAAATTTTCCATATGCGCCAAAAGCTTATTTCTCTCAAATTTTGTGCACAAATTTGTTTACGTCCTTGTTACTGAGCATTTCTCCTTTGCAAAGATAATCCATCCACCTGACAGGTGTAGCATATCAAGAAGATGATTAAACAACCCAATCATTACACAGGTGCACCTTGTGCTGGGGAAAATAAAAGGCCACTCTAAAATGTGCAGTTTTGTCACACAACACAATGCTACAGATGTCTCAAGTTTTGAGGGAGCATGGAATTAGCATTCTGACTGCAGGAATGTCCACTAGAGCTGTTGCCAGAGAACTGAATGTTAATTTCTCTACCATAATCTGCCTCCAGAATTTGGCAGTACGTCCAACCGGCCTCACAACCGCAGACCACATGTAACCATGCCAGCCCAGGACCTCCGAATCCGGCTTCTTCACCTGCAGGATCTTTTATTAT